>NC_040909.2:49491057-49796014 GCF_004126475.2 Phyllostomus discolor | reverse complement strand
TGGCACAAGCCTTTCACAGATGTTCACTCTTATCTGTGGTGGGTATTGCAAATGGGAACAAATAAATTTTTCTGCTTAGCAGAGAGCTTTCTCTTCTCATGCTCACAGGAAGCTGTGCTCTTTGAGAATAACCTATTGCTCTGCACAACCTTTGCTTTTTCAAAATGCAAGGCTTGGCTCCCAGGGGCTCAGGCCAACATACTGTTTTTAATTGGCAGAAATATCCCCTAACCCAATAGTGTTGCATCATGTCTGTTCCCAGAATGACTTTCATTATCGGGTCCCCAAGCTCTATGCCAGCCTAACCTAGTTTACCTTAGAACAGCCTTTGTGAGGTGGAAGAGGGTGGAGGGTGGTAGGAAGGAGAAGGTCTCCAATAATAGATCTCATACTTTTAAAATAACCATGACCTGTTACATTAGGTATTAATTGCAGGTCTGTTTCAATTTTTAAATAACTTTCAGTTCTTTAAAGATTTACATGGGCTCATGGGCTCATCTAAGCTCAATCAAATCAAATTTAAAACAAAGAAAAAAATGATCAACTTCTGGGTATGATTCAGTGTCTTAAATTAGTTTCAGGATTCTTTCCCCTCAAGAAATGGGACATTTATTTTTAGGACTTACATACTTTCTTTCCTTCTTTCTTTCATTTTGTTGAGAACTTTCTACAGAAGTAGAACAGTTCTGTCTTGAGAGGAAGTATGTCTACTTTAAAAGTTTTCTTGTAGGCATAAATAGGTTTTAACTTTTGTATCATATAGGGAGAAGGGGATGCTAATATCTGTAAAGTTGGCTATAAAGGAACCTGTCTGTTGAGTATTTGGAACCACTGCTTTATGATTAAAAAAAAATTCCCTTGGTTATCTTCTGGGCATGAATTTGGTGCCACCTTGTGGGCAATTGTTAGACTATTATGCATGCCAATAAGAGAAAACTTGCCCCAAGATAATTAATTTTCAAAATATATGCTCTGTAAATTAGTTAGATTAAAAAACCCCAATGATTATTTGACTGGGTTTGTGTAGCCTTATCTTAGAGGCACTATTACCATCTAATTTCAGGAACTATTTAATCCTTCCTAAGGTATTTTCATACCCTGCTGAGGTACCAGTGCTTTATTACCTGTGGAAAACTTTTTCTGGGTATCTGCGTTCTTTCATTATACTTTGGGTTTTCAATATATTTTAGTGTGTTTTTCTTTCTTTCATTTTAAGCTAAACATTAGGTATCTGTCAATATATATCTTCTTAGTGGTAGTATTTAATTCTGTCCTTATTAGAGAGAAAATAGTGAAGTCAAAACAGATTAACCCAAGTTATGAGAAATCTTTGTTAATTTATTTTAAATAAAACTTAGGTATTTACCAAGTGTTATGATTAATAAGAGAATGCATCGTGTGATCAGTAATACTGTTTTACACCAGGATGCTACTTTTACGAAAGTCCTTCAGCAGATTCAATGATACTGGGTATGTGATTTTTCAACCCACTTTATCATGGTCACAACAGCCCTCTGAAGATTGTAGAACTGATATTATTAATCCTCATTTTGCCCAGAGAGAAGACAGTGCCTAAGACATGGGTGGCTTGCTCTAGTTCACAAGGCCTGGTAATGGTAGGGAAGGGTGAGAACCCAGATCTCATGACAGTTGTTCTGCTGTGCTTGTCATTAGCTGTCCCTATTGTTTACATTGTAAAGGGTGCCAAATGCAAGAAATAAACTTGTAAGCTAATGCAAGTTTTATAGATTTAGGCTGTTGAAATTTAAAGGAGAAAGAAGGAGGGAGGGAGGGAGGGAGATAGAGAGAAAGAGAGAGAGAGAGAAGAGAATCTTTCTTCTGTTAGATAATGGCCTTAGGAGACAGTTCCTTAATCTTTTTAAAAGGTAAATTCTAACTTTCCCTCCGTTTCCCCCCTGTTGAAAGCTTTTCAAAGGCAGCTAGCTCCCTTTTCCTGCATGACAAAGTCCCGACTCCATTAATTGGTTCTCAGTTCCTTTATGATCCACCTTTCTGGCTTCTGCTGCTAGCTACACCTCACTGCAGCAAGGCCAATGTGCTCTTAGTGCCCTACAAAGTTCCTTTCTTACTCCCCACCTTTGTTCTAGCTGCCCCTCATACCCTACCTCCACCCTGCACATTGCCTGGACCACCCTTTTTATGCACTTTTTCCTGATGAATCCAAAGTATTCTATAAGGCTCAGTTCAAGGTTACTCTTTTTAAAATCTTTCCCTGGCCATTTTCTCTTCTCTAGTCTGCTTAAGATGCACCACCTCTGTATACTGTCAATATGCTTTTTGACTCTCTGTTGATGTGTCTCTGTTGATATATGTTTTTAAGAGAAGATCTTTACATTATTTACCTCTCTGTCATTAGACTCGAGCACAAAATCTCATCCACATTGTCATACCATAGATGGAAAGGACAGAACTAAGGTTAGGTTTCAGAAATCAGTGCATCAGTGGTAGGACTGGACACTCAAGGTTTCCAAACCTGCTCCATGACTCGTGGGGCCTCTGTTCCTCTTGGCGTGAGGCACCATTCTTAGCTCCTTGCCTTATCTCTTTGCAACTCTCAGTCTCTTTCCCTCTTTTGTCCACTTTATGTTGCCTACTTGTAGGTGTGATTTAAACTGGATGGCTGGGGAAAGTGGCCTCCAGAAGCTCCAGATAAATTCTTACAGCTTGGCAGCCTCAGGAAGAAAGGGCTTCTCTCTTATATTATCCCTACATGGATTTTAGAGGAGATTGGACTTGTTTGGATCAGATGCCCATCCTCAGAACAATCAGTGTGGCCTGGCACTTCGTATATATATTTTTAAAGACTTTATTTATTTATTTTTAGAGAGGGGAAGGGAGGGAGGAAGAGAGAGAATCAATATGTGGTTGCCTCTCACATGGCCCTCACTGGGGACCTGGCCTGCAACCCAGGCATGTGCCCTGACTGGGAATCGAACCTGAGATGCTTCATATATGTTGAATGAATAGTCATGTGGCATTTCCCCTTGTGTACTTTATTTCTTGCTAGTGCCTATTATAAGCCTCTTCATTTCCATGTCTCAAAAGTGACACAATCCAAGACAAAGACTGACCTTAGGAGTATCCCTTGAGGCTGGGATAGAAAGGTTAGACAGTTCTATCAAAAATCATAGGTGGTGGGTCTGTCTCCTCACCTCTCCTGCATTTTCCCTGCCTGTCAGACCCCCTAGGATTTTAACTCGAGCAGACAGGGGGTTCAGAAAGGCAGAGCTAGCTGCATAGACCATATTCCCCAAGCCTTTGACACTCCTGAAAAGAGGCATGGACTAGATGGAACAGGTAGATTGACTAGTTTTTCAACTATTGTGGATTATTGCATACATACAGGAAGTATGCAAAACCTGTGTACAGCTTAATGAATCTATGTAACACACATGTGACCATCATCCAGACCAAGAAACAGAAGCCCAGATGCCCTGGTGTTCTCCATCCCAGTCATGACCCTGCTCTTCCCCACAAAGCCAATCATTACCCTGACTTCATGGTAATCTCTTTCTTTTCTTTCTTCTTTTACCACCTAAGTATGCACCTTAAACACTAGAATTAATTTGCCTGTTTTTTGAACTTTATGCAAATGGAATCATCTAGTATGTTTTTGTGTGTCTGCTTCCTTTCATTCACCATTGGGTTTGAGAGTCATCCCTTTTGTTGAGTGTAACCATGAGTTCTTCATTTTTGGCCCCGTATGTTATTCTATTACATAAATATACCATCATTTCATCATTAATTTTTCAGTTCTACTGTTGATGGACATTTGGGTTGTTTCAAACTTTGGCTATCACGAGTGATACTCCTGTGACTTGTTCTCATCTCTCGGTGCACATGGAATGAACTTCAGTTGGGTGGACACTTAAGAGTGGTAGTTCTGGGGCGCAGGGTAGGCACATCTTCACTATTAGTTGATATGCCAATGTTCCAAAACAGGTGACCAGTTTACCATCAGTATTTTCTTTCTCTACCTCTTCTAATCTCAAAATTTTGGTGTTGTTACAGGATCGAAAGATGGATCATAATCACAACTGGCACTCACTAATTGCTTATTCTGTGTAAGAATCTATGCTAAGTATATCAGGTCATGCTCACCACAGCCTATGGAGACAGGTTAGATTGCTTTCCCCGTTTTGCAGATGAGGACCCTGAGGATTAGAGAGAGATTAATAACTTTCTTAGGGTCACACAACCTGCATGTGCTATAGCCAGGATCTAAACCTGGGTCTGAGCTCCTTAATTCCAAAAATCTGAGCTCTTACCTCACTGCTGAAAGGCTGGGATTTACCTGGTAGTCGGAGTGTGGGAACTGTGGTTTGGCACAGTGCACATGTGCCTTCCTGCCTACAGATGTGGGTCAAGCCTGTTGGCAGCCATTCACTTAAAGAAAGATTCTGTTCTCCAGAAGGAAGAAAAATCATGGAAGAAAATGGGTTGTCTGGGAGCCTGAAGCATTTAAGTCTCCTTTGGTTTATGTACCATTAAGGCCAGGCCTAGCTGGTCCTGGTGCTGAGACTTTACCTGAAGTGTTCATCCATTCAAGTTTGTTTGTTTTTTACAAAGTGTCAGAAGACAATGCCTTGATTATATCTCCCATGCCCCTAATAAAATTCTGAAATTATAGAATATCCTTCTGTTTCACTAATAGGAATCCAAGTAATAAATTATTAATAGGTCAGTAATTGGCTTTTCTATTTAAGTTTTTTTTATTAGTGATAAAATTGAAATCTTAAACATACAGAGTAATGATGTCAGATAAACATTTTCCATGGCCTCTGCACTATTTACATTGACCTTTTTCTCCTTTTCAGCCACACACCACAGAAGCTTTCTTATGGGCTAGCTGGTACGTCTACCTTCATTACCACACCCCTATCAGTTGTTTTTCCTATAGCCAATGGAATCTTTTAAAAAGACCTAGTCTGCTTGTATGTCTTCTCACCAAGTCCCTCTATGATTTGGTCCCAACTACCTTTCTCCAGCCTCACGCTACTCTCCCCTTATCTCTGTGTTCCAGCCACAATATTCAATAAACACTTTTCCACATACCAGGCACTATTTTAATTATCACATTGTATGCAAAGTATTTTTCTTATTTTAAATGAGAAGCACAGACAGGTTAACTAACTTGCTCAGGGCCACACAGCTAGTAAATGTCGGGCAGAGCTGGGGTTCAAACCCAGCTTTACTGGCTTCAGAGTCCATGTTCCCCCCCACTGAACTGTGCTCTCTCTCCTCAGGGATTTTGCACGTGGTGTTCTTTCTGTCTGAGATGCTCTTCTCTCACCTTTTCTCATCTAGGTAGCATTCTTCCTCCTCAAAACCAGCTTTAGTGTACTTGCTTGAACTGCTTACAAGCTGAGGTAGATACTTATGCTACCCCCTTTTTTAAAAAAAATTCCTTTTGGATATTTTTGCTTTCCCTTGCAGACTGTGAACTGCAGGAGGGCTGAGGCCTACCAACCCTGGTCATTCCCAGGTCTTCAATGCTTGGCACACAGCTGCATACTTCATGTGTTGGTTCATTTAGTGAATGAATGAATGGAAGCATGGCTCACAGTGGAGTATAGAGACAGTTGATTTTCTCTCCCTAGATACAGCTTTCAAGTAAGCCCTAACTTAAATGAACTCAGCTTCTAATTGTTTAAATGGCTTTTTTGGTCAGGTGTCCTATTGATCTGGATTTTTAATATGTATTTTTAGTTCTCAATCTGCTTTCTGTCAGACACTGCTTTCTAATTTACAAGACTCCATTAGCTTAAGGTGTCTTGCCCATGGTGTTGCATTTCATCTTATGGTTTATGGGTCATTAATAATGCTTAGGCAGAATGTTTCAATCTATATATGGTACATGCTGGAGTGGCTGCCTATCAGAATATTCCTCCACTTAAAAAAATTACAGCTTTCTCAGTTGATTCAAAATAATACTTCTAGTCATATATCTATGAAAATCATGACCTCTTTTAGGAGAAATCATGGAAAATTGCATCTGACATCTATGTGTTCCATATTGGCCCTTTATGTGCTAATTTGAGAAAAAGTGGGACCCTGAGGTGAAATGACCTTGGAGTTGGTTCTTTAGTTGTGAGCATGTTAAATAGTCTTCTTAAATTATTTAATTGAATAGAGAATCTACCACCCTTTAAGAAGCCACACTTTAACCTATTGTACCAGTATAAATACCGCCCTTCAATAAATACATACATTTTGGTATTTCAATTCTATAAACTTTGTCTTATTTTCAAGTTTTTATGAGAGATCTTTCCTTGGTCATTTTTGTCATCAGTACCAATCAGCTTTGCAACTTTTCAAATGCTATCAGCTATTCTAACACACAAGTTTATCAGTCTTTCTCTAGACTCTCAGAAATAAAGAATTTTTATGTTATATTTCTTAAAGATTCTAATTTAATACCACATGTTTATAGTTATTAGAGACACAAAGAAGTCAGGATAGTTTTATTTACAAATAGAGACACCCAAACCAAATCAGCCTAAGATAAATGGGAATTTATTGTTTCACCATAGCTGAGAAGAATAGAATGGAAGCTAAATGGCAGGAATGGGGTTATCAGGGCTGAAATGGGGGTCTCAAGGCATCCAGAACTATTTCTCTGCCTTCATTGGCTTGTGCTCCTCTTGGCCCATGCCATTGTTGTCCAGCCCTTGCCTCATCTCTCTTTATTCATGCTTGCCTTCCCTCTGCCTAATTGGTTCCATTTGTAATTCTACAGACGTGGCTTCTTCCATGTGTCTGGAGAAGATGGTCCCCAGATGCTCTATGTACCTTCTCACACCTGGCTTCTGTGGTACAGTGGGAGGAAGTACATCTATTTCCCAATATCCCTGAATTGATTTTTAGGGAAGGACTTTGACCCTGCTTGGCCCCTTCCCCCTCTCCCTGAATAGTCCTTCTGTTCTTTTGGGGGGGAGGCTGTGAATGACTAACAGTCCTGGCTGAGCCACGAGCAAAAGAAAAAGTGGGACCCTGAGGTGAAATGACCTTGGAGTTGGTTCTTTAGTTGGAGTTAACCAAAGTGAAGGTGGACTGTTGCTAGGAGAAGGGAAACAAATACCCTTGAGAGAATAATGGAACCATGGTTTCCATACTCCACTGGATGGTTCCTTTTGAAATTAAATGAGCAAGTACTGAGTGATTCCTATGCCAGGCACTATGCTACACCCTAGGGATTCAAAGATTGCAAAGTAAGTTAAATGGGCATAAATTACAGTGTGGGGGATGGGTTAAATGTAAGGAAGCCTCCTGAAAGTTCCTGGAGTTATATTTTAGAATGTGTTTCATCTTTAGACTGTCCTGTTTTATTGTGTTTTAATAAATAGTCACTTCCCTGGGATGATTTGAATATTATAGATATTGCAAAGAAACTCGCTAATAGGTGAATAGAGATTTAAAAATTCATTTATTGAAAAATTCCCTTTCTTGAGCCCCGACTGGCATAGCTCAGTGGATTGAGCATGGGCTGTGAACCAAAGCATTGCAGGTTCGATTCCCAGTCAGGGTACATGCCTGGGTTGCAGGCCATGACCCCAAGCAACCGTACATTGATGTTTCTCTCTCTCTCTCTTTTTCCCTCCCTTCCCTCTCTAAAAATAAAATAAATAAAATCTTTTAAAAAAAGAAAAATTCCCTTTCTTCTTCTGAAGAAAAAATATATATTCATTTGGAAGAGCTAAAATACAAAAAAGAAAACAAAAATAATTCTAATAACCAGAGATAGCATCTTGGTTAGTTAGCATTTTGGAGAATGTCTTTATAGTCTTTAAATGTGTGTATGTAAAGATAAAATAATTGACCTAATCATAATATTTAGACAAATTGGCTTAATATTGTTCTTACAGTTTTGAATCTGGCTTTTTTATTTAGTGTTTTATCATGAGCATATCCCTTGAAAAGAAATGTATGTTAGAAATAGGATTTTTGTTATTCTGTCCTTCAGAGTTGACCATTCCTCCAGCATTGTACATTAAAGTTGTTTGCTAAACTTTGTTAACATGGGAAATGCAAAGAATGTGCTAGCATCCAAATCCTTCTTACCTTTCAGATGATTTTCTTGGGTTCCACTCTTAGGAGATCAAAGGGAAAATACACATTTAAGTCTCTGGATCCAGATGGCTGCTCTGCCCTTTGAGAAGCTGTTTCAGTTTACATTCTCACCATCAATGAAGGAGAGAGAGCATAACACTTTAATGAACCGTCTCTGACATTAGCTCATGTGTCCAGTTAACTGATTTTTTCTTATCTGTGAGGAGCTAGTATGCGTGAATCAAGTGTGACCACGTGTTGGATTCTGGAAAAGGATCTTGGAGCATGAGCTAAAAATTTTTACCTTCAGGTGAGAAATAAACACATGACTTCCTCCAAAGGATTAATTTCTTGGTTTAAAAATGCTACATTTGTACTATTAAGGCTAAGTAAATGGAAAATGCAGTGTCCACATTGGCTTTGTTTTTTTCTATTTTATTTTCATTTCATGTCCTCATTTTCTCTTCTCTTTTCTCCTTCTTCTTCTTCCTCTTCTTCCTTTTTTCCTCTTCCTTCTTCTTCTTCTTCTTCTTCTTCCTCCTCCTCCTTCTTCTTCCCTCCCTCTCCCCGCCATTCTCTCATTCTACTCTTTCTCCATCAATAATAAAAGAGGTTCTCTAATTATCCTCTTGGTTATGATTCTTAGGAGTGCAATTATAGTATCAAAGCATGTCTTAGTTTAGGCCGCTATAACAGACTATAATAGATTAGGTATCTATTTATAAAAAATAGAAATTTATTTCTCACAGTTATGGAGGCTTGCAAGTCCAAGATCTGGGTGTCAGCATAGTCAATTTATAGTGATGGCTGTCTTCCAGGTGGCAGATGGCCATTTTTCTATTGTATCCTCAATAGCAGAGAGAGAACAAGAGAGCTCTCTGGGGTCTCTTTTTATCAGGGTACTAATCCCATTAATGAGTGGCCCACCCTCATGGTTTAATCAGCTCCCAAAGGCCCTACTTTCTCTTTCTTGCCTGTCCCAAGGTTGGCATAAAGTGACAAAATATACATGACAATATATCTGGAAAACCAGAAAGGATTATATTTAGCACCTAATCAAAATTTGTGTAAAGTTGTTTCTTACTAATCCTATGATTAGGTTTCAGTCTGTTAATGAGCCTGTGCCCCTGGGCTCTGGCCTTCACTAGCGCTACTCAGTTTTATTTTATCTTCCTCCTTAGGTGAGATAGGAAGGCTGGAGGAGCTGGAGTTGGGCATTTCTCTTTCTTCAGTCAGTTAGGTTCTGTTAAAATGGCTTCCTTTGAGGGCAGACCTATTAAGAAGAACAGAGTACTCTGGAACTATTTCAGAATGACCACTTTCCCCAGCCCTCTGAGGGAAGAACCAAGGTATTTTCCCCCATCTTCACTGTAAGAACCTGGTAGGGCTTCTGGAGGTAAAATTTATGAAAGTCTTGGGTCTTGCCAAGATTTGGTTCCCTTGTTTTTTTTTAAATAATATTTTTTCTTTAAAATTAAGAAATAAAATAACATATTTTTCTTGCTCTATTCCCATCTGCTTATAGATTGGACATAGGAAGAGGGTTAGCAACCACTTAAGGAATTTATTTAGAATAATGATAATAGCTAGCAGCAAAAGTATAGCTGTTTTGGGGTTACAACCAGATGCATGTAACACATGTGTGTGTGGTTTGAAAGAAAAGGGGAGTAGATGAAAAGAATAAGCCACCTGACTTTGATTCCTTTAGAGGAAACCAGGTAGTAAAATGGATGATATATTACAGAATAAAAATTGTGAATTGTGTCCACAGAATATGGTGAATCTTCAAAATCTACCCAAAGCTAGAAAGTCATAGAACTAATTGGCTTACTTGAAATACCACATAGTTATTTAAGCAGTCATTGCCTTTGAAGGTCCTTTGAACTGTTTTTAACAAATGCCACTATGCTGAATAATTTTAGTTGTTGGACATTTTGTATAACTGGATGTTTTTCTGATTTATGTTTTAAATGAAGCTAGGTTAAAGAGTAAAAGAAAATTTAAGAAATTCTTACCTTCCCCTCAGAACAGAATTTATATTTTAGTTTGTTTATAACAAAATCTTTTAAATATCAGAATAACTTTTCATGTTATAATTTGCAAAAAGATTTTACTTTTAATTATTTTCAGGATCCACAAGTGTCCTTTTATTGAAAAAGAAATGAAGGTGACCACAGAGGTGTGAGGCACAGTGGGAAGAAATAGGGACATATCTAAGGTTCTGTGTTTATGGACTTGTCCATTGCTCTGCTCTTCCACCATTTTTACTTTAATTGCTTTTAGGATAGGACTGCATCCTTCTAGAAGTTAGCTTTCAAGTGAAGATGACCCTATGCTCTTCCAAACAACAAAGCTAGACTTCTTCTCTCTTCTCACAAAGTCTGCTTGTTCTTTTCCAAATTCCATGTGAGGTGTTGATGAAGAGTTCAGTTTCCGAGATCAGATCAAAGTCACTGTGTTCCAAACCCATCCAGTTAGGTTGTGAAAGAAGGAAGCATTCAGCTGAGCCTGGAAAAGCATGAATAGGTCCTTCAAGGATTAATCAAATTCCATCTTTTCCTTGGAGCTCTTCCTGGTCACATTTATTCTTTTACACCCCTGATTTATTAGTAGATTACTATAGCACTTATTTCTGCCCCAAACATCACATGTGCAGATTCCTATTTATCTTATAAATATGCAGGTTTGTCTCTTTCCCACTGAGTTACAAACACCTTGAAGAGGAAGACTAGAACTTACTGATCTTTTAGTGGTCATAGTTTCCTGCATAACCCTGTTCAAATAGACTTTCAGTTGGTTTCTTAACTAAACCACATTGTGCTTTGAGGAGGGTAGATCCTACAAAGGAATTCTCCTTACTCATGCTAGGCTCATTTGGGTCTGAGGTTCCTCTTTACCTTCCTATAACTCAGTTATTATATGCAGACTGGAAGGTTGAATTAATGTCCTCTGGTTAGGGTTTCTGTGATTCTCTTGAAGGAATCTGGTGGGAGGTAAGTGTTGCATGGATGAAAATATGAATGGATGCTTATAGTGGTGATATGAAAATTTAGGTTCATTATTTTTCAGTGGTCTCCTAAGGGGTCCACTGAAAGATAATGGAGGATATTTTAACTGGGACCAAGTTGAAACTGTTCAGAAGGTGGAGTTAAACAGCAGCACCCACTTTGTATGCTCCTATGCCTGCCTCCTAGGCATCATGGAACATCTCTGAGAAAGAATTTGATCTCTTAACATAAATAGAATTTAGACATGTATAGCCCAAGTTTGATGGACTGAGGATCTCCAAGGAAAGCCAGATTGCAGAGACAGAGGTGATAGGACCTTTGAGACAAGAAATCATTGTGAATGAGGAGAGTTCACAGAGAACAAAGGAGTAGAGGACTTGTGGAGCAGGTGCCTAACCATGGCCTCCAGAAGCCTCTAGCCTGCTGCTTCCTGAGAATGAGAGGGCTGTGGTATAAAGAAAGAGGAATGAGTCACTAGGGGCCCATCAGCTCTGCTGATAGAAACTCTTTTTGAAACACTTGGTCTTGTGGGGCCACAGTTACCTTCCAGCCAGAAAGGGGTAAAAGCAGTAGAAGTTGGGGAACTTGAGAAGGTCACAGAGAGAAAAATATGAAACCTGGAATTAACCCCCCTCTCACTCCTACATGTCCAGGATTAGTATTTAATTCAAGGTAGCTCTGGAGAACAGTTCCAGAGAAAGTCCTACTGGATAAGAATGCCTTTTCTTGTACTATACTTTGTTTTAGTGTGACCAGTGTATTTGCAATGTGGTTGATTGGGTGGGCTGACACTATTAGCTACCTCAAGAAGAAAAAAAAAACAGGTGTTCACTAGAACTGAAACTGAAGGACTAATGGGATCTAAGTCTGAGGGTCTCTGGGCATTTCTTTGGCTTTTTTTCTGTATTCTCCCCTCTTTACCTCTTCCTTCCATAGCCATCTCTATGTCCATTTTGCTTCCTTAGTATTTGGGCTTACCTGGGGCTTTGGTTCACTAAGACCCCATATATCCCTGAGGGATTCATTGTAACTCTGCCTCCTCTGTTGACTAAGGCTCATGCTCTCAGTTTCCAATTCTAATTTTCCTCAGAGAGGCATCTGATGGCCCAGTCAGGCTATGCATGAGAAGTCAATTCCTTGGTCCACTTAGCTACTGGGATGGGGAGAGCCAGGAGAAGGAATATGTGACATGGAGCATAGCTGTGGATGGACATAATTGCATGGAATAGGCCATTACAAGAGCAACTCATGATGGACATCTCTAGTTGTCCAGTCATGCATTTATTCCATTTCCTACTTGGCAGCATAGCATTGGGGTGGAGCTTGGGTTTCAGAGTCAGACTCAAATCTTGGCTGTGATCTTAAGTAAGTAACTTTCTCTCTCTTAGCCTTGCTTTCCTCATCTGTAAAAAGGGGATGTTAATTGTATTTACTTCATAAAGTTGTTTCAAAGAAGATGTGAAAAAAATGCATGTATAGAAGTTAGTAGAGGCTCAGTGCAGAGTAAGCACTTTGTAAATGTTAGTTATTTTTATATACAGTCTGTAAGTCAATAATACAAAGATAGCACCTGTCTTAGATCTTATAGCCTAAGAAGGAAATAACTTTTATGAGCCATTCATTTAGTGCACTAGTATTAATACATTCACAATGTATATCTTATAGTTAGTAAAGTAACTCATTGAGCAAATATTTATTGTCCACCTATTAGGTTTGTGGCACTGTTGTCAGCACTGAGTGTAGAGTTTTAAGCAAATAGTTAAGTCTGTACTCTCATGGAGCTCACATTATAGTTAGAAGGTAGACACACACTATAGATAGATAGATAGATAGATAAAATCTGGTGATGCTGTGTCCAATAAGAAAAAAAAAAGCAGGGTAGGGGACTAGAGAATGCTGGGGTGTATGTAGGGAGTCTAATTTAGAGGAGTAGACCAGGATGCCCTCCCTGAGAAATTGACATTTGAGCAGAGAACTAAACTAAATAGCACCTGGTGGAAGAGTGTTTTGGGTAGAGGGAAGAGCAAAGGCAACAGCCATGAGGCAGACATGTGCTTGATATGTTCAAAAGGCAACAAGGAGGCTGGGTCATTGGAGCTACAGTGAGTGAAAGTGAGAAGAGTGGGAAATGAGTTCTCAGAGGAAGCTAGGGGCTGGGGGTGATTTTAATTTTTAACTTTTTCCAGGTTCAGTTATATCCTGTGTCTGGGGCTCATCTTACCTTTTTAGGTTGGCATGAACTCCTAGCTTGTCAGTTTCCTCTGTGATTAAGGGTAGCAGACAGATGCCCATTTTAAAGGAGATGGACTTTGTGAAATGCATGAAGGCTCCTTAGTGTTTTAAACTATTTTTTGGACTATTGGCTCTTGAGATCACTTAGTATTTCTCCCCACCAGGATAGAGTGAGTCATGGATTAGGGGTCCTGATAAATTTAAAGCAAGCTCCCTCTGTCATCATTGTCATAGAGCTGCTTCCTTAGTCATCACTTAATCCTGTCTCTGTGTTCTGACCTCTTTCTTCAGGATTGAAATAGCCTGGCATGCTGTACCCAGTGTGGTTATTGTTTGGGGATAAGAACTCTACTGAGTGACTCACCACCACAAGTAAGAGGTGAACTACTTAGCTGCACCCCACATTAACTGCTGCTGCTGGTAGGAAGCCCACCCACTGACATAGGTGCCAGGGTAGGGCTATCCTCAATGTTCCATGGAAACAAGAGGAAAAGTATGTATTTTTATTGGTAGAATCTTGGGAGTGCTTCACAGTGGATGTGACATTTGAGCTCTGATATTTTAGAGTTCTTTGATTCAAAACATCTGTTTTCATAATGGTTTTAACTTCCTACAAGTGAAGAAGGCTGTGACTCTTGCTGCAGTGGGACTTGCTGCCCTTAGGTATTGGTTCATGCTGTTGGGTGGCAGAGATGGGCTATTTACTGGACATTTATGGCTCACTTTTTGTATATACAACATTGCTTTAGACATCTTGTGTATCACTTCTCTATTTAAGCATAATAAATCATTACTTATTATATATCTCCCAAATTATATATCACTCTCAAAACTTGGAGACTTAAGACAACTCTTATATTTGTTCATAGCTCTGAGGGTCATTAGTTTTGGCTGGGCTTGGCTGGGTGGTTTGCTGCTGATCTCTTCAAGGTTCAGTCATTCATCAGGCTGCAGTCATCTAGTGAATTGACAGACTCTGGTTTAAGATGACCTGTCACATGTTTGGTGGTTGCTGTTGGCTTTTGGTTGGTTCTCTCTTCTCACAGTCTCTTATCCTCAAATAGGGTAGTCTGAGATTTTTCACATTAAGAGAGTAAAATGTGATCACCAAATATGATTTCCTCTGTCCTTTTGTGATTCTTTCTCTGATCACAGTTTCTTCACATATATGTGATGATTAATAGCTCAAGGGAAACCCTGTGCAGCTCCCCGAACTCCAGTAGACTTGATATTTCCAGATATCTCTCAAGTCACAGAGGCCACAGGTCCCGGCCTGGCATTCTCCTTTTGGTGCTGTGGCCTAGACACTGTCTCCACGCAGTAGGCTGGGCCAGTGGTAGTGTTCACCTCCTTTTATTCCCATCTCTCAGGGAAACAATGGATTCTTGAAACCATTGTTTCATATATGTTGTCCAGTTTTTGAGTTGTTTCAGGCAAGAAGTTTATTCCACCTCTGTAATCTGTCTTGGATGGAGAAAGAAGTCTCATGAGAATAAAAGTAGAAGTTGCAAGGTTTTTGAGGCCTTAGCTTGGAACTTCCAGACATCACATCCCTTTGAATTTTATTAGTTAAAACAAGACCAAGGGCAGCCCATACTCAAAGGGTGGAGAAGTAGACTTTGTGATGGGAGGAGTGATAAAGTTGTATTGCAAAGACACATGAGGATGGGGATGGGAGAAATGATTTAAGCTCTGTTTGCAAACACTAGCCCACTTTGGGTGGGCAGGGAGGATTAATTATAAGATGATAGCTATCATTTGCTAGGCTGCTGTTATGAATGGGGCTCTGTATGAAGCACTTTATACATAGCTCATTTAATCCTAATAACATTGTGAAAGGTTGTGAACTTTGTGTAATATTGTTCATATGTAGAACAAGTATAACACTATAAACCCTGCAAAGGTAAAAAAAATTACAGTATAGCTTGAGTGTATCCAAGAGATACATTCATTACTAGTATGTGCTAAAATGTGAAAAAATTTAAAACACCACAAATTTGCATTTGTTATATTTATACAATAAAATACTTAATTTTAAAATTTGGTTTCAGTTACAATCTGTAAATTATTCAACAAAGAAATATAAGAACATAAAGAATAAAAATTTTTCTTTTCAAATAATGGAAACATTGATGATATTGCTAAAACAACGAAAAATGTCTTTAACATTAATTAATCAGAATATTCTGTAGTTGGCTTTGCAAAACATTTGTGACAGTCATCACAAACAATACTCCTGTGCTCAAGGTATAAATATTTTTTCACAGCACTTGTGGTATCTCTCAGATACAATTTACTGTCCAATATCACACACCTGTACAAAACATGTGTTATAACCAAACTGAGGGCTTAAACATGGCTTAATATTAGTTGTGTACAAATGCATCATGCATTAAGCTAGTCATGACCTTGAACCTATGCACAGGATATATGTAACAATATTTAAGGAAAGAGTTTACTTGTATCTCTCAGATCAGCCTTGACCTCCACAGGGTAAAGCTCATTTTCAGGATGAGGAAACTGCCATTCCTCAAGGGTTAAATGATTTGCCTGAGGTTATGCCTGATATTGGGTGATTCTATGCCTGTATTCTGAATCCATTATTATACTTTCAACTTTTCTGTGTCCTTAAGTGTTTGGAGTAGTTCTTACAAACAGATATAATAGCATTAAAAATAGTGCAAACAGATGATTTTTGTCTTTTTAGTTTGTAAATTTATTCCATTTACATTTATTATAATTACTGATATGGTTGCATTTATTTCTAGCTTTATTTTGTGCTTCTAATTTACTCTGCCTTTTATAGGTTTGTTTCCTCTTTTTTGTTTGTATTTATTCTCCTTTTTTACAGATTTGAAAGTTATGATTCTACTCCTATTCATTTAACTATTGCCCTTAAATTTCCCCTTATAATTTTAAAATGTACATCTTAAGTTTGCTGAGGCTATTTCAGGTCATTTTTGGTTTCATGCAAATTTTTGAAATATTTGTTCTAAATCTGTGAAATATGTCATTGGTACTTTAATAGGGATTGCATTGAATCTGTAGATTGCTTTGGGTAGCATGGACATTTTAATGATGTTAATTATTCCAATCCATGAACATGGAATATGCATTCCTTTATTTGTATCTTCCTTAATTTCTTTCTTTGGTGTTCTATAGTTTTCTGAGTACAGGTCTTTTGCCTCCTTTGTAACTTTATTCCTAGGTACTTTATTTTTCTTGTTGCTGTAGCAAATGGGATTTTTTCCCCTAGCTTCTGTTTCTGATATTTCATTGTTGGTGTACAAAAAATGCATTCTATTTACACAATGGACTACTACACAGCAGAAAGAAAGAAGGAATTCCTACTTTTCATGACAGCATGGATGGAACTGGAGAACATTATGCTAAGTGAAAAAAGCCAAGCAGCAATAAACAAGTACCATATATAAGAGTCTCACCTATAAGAGGAACCTAATGAACAAAACAAGCAAATGAGCAAAATAGAACAAGAAGCATGGAAATAAGGAACAGACTGACAGTGACCAGAAGGGAGGGAGGAGGGGAATAAGGGGGAAAAGAAGGTTCTAGTCAATGAAGGTATATGAATGATCCATGGACATGGACAACAGGGTGTGGACTGACAGTTGGAGTGGGGTGTGGGTGAGGCAGGGGAGAGCAATGGGGGAAATTGTGACAACTATAATAGAACAACAATAAAAAAAGGAAAGAAAAAATTGTTAACACATACACTAGAATTAAAGTCTATAGTTAACTTATATTCTGTTTTCTCAAAAAAAAATCCATGAAGAATTTGGAACATTTTATACCAACCATTTGCCTCTTGTCTTTCATGCTTTTCTTTTTACTCCCCCCCCCCCCCCGGTGAATACGGTGGTATTGAGCTTTCCTATATTCTTTGAAATTGTGCATGACTGTGTGACTTGCTTTGCCAGTGATGTATGAGAAACAGAAAGCTTGAAGAGCCAGTGTGTAGTTCACAACGTGACCTGTAGCACTTGCTGAAGAAGGTTTTGGGACAAGGTCCTTGAGCAGCTAGAGAGTCTCCCAGCTGACCCTTGAAGGATATTTAGCATGTGTGAGAAATAAATATTTATTGTTTTAAGCCATAAAGATTTTGGGAGTGTTACCATAGCATTCCTGATGGATAAACTGATTCCCACCCCTTCCACAATCAGTTATGATCATTATTGTTCTATACTCATATTAACTCCTCCTTCTAGATTTTTCTTGAAGTACATATTCTAGAAGTTCCTTAATGTTAGTGCTATGGTGGTAAATGTTTAACAACTGGTTTCCTGAGGGCAAAAAATCCTGATTTATAGTGTTTGCTTATTTCCATGATATAAATACTCCCACAGTGGCTGAATTCAAGTTATTAACATGTTATCAACTGACTCTCAAAATTCCTTAAAATTTGACTGTTATCAGTCAGTATTATTTCAGGTGGATTATGTTAGTGGTTAACTCTGTTTTTATCTGAAGACATCTTTATTTCATTCTCATTATTGAATGGCAGATGAACTGGGAGTAAAATTCTGGGGCTGAGAGTTATTTTCCCAACTTCATTTAGCACTTTTCAAACTGTTGCTCCCTTGAGAAGTCTATGGTCATCTTACATTATTCTTTTTGTGGTTAATCTGTTCCTTCTCTCTGGTTGCTTCTAAAACCTTTTCTATGTGTTTAGAATTCTGTAGTTCTACTTTGCTGTGCTTGAGTATGCATTTAATTTTACTTATCCTGATTGGAAACATTTTACTCCCCTCAATCTTTAATGAGCATTAGAATTTTTAAATTGTCTCTTAGAATGTTGTTTGATCTCTGGGATTCTATATGGTGTAGGTTGAGAGATTATTCCTCCAGAATATTTTTGTGTTTGTTTTGCTTGGTATCACCTTCAGATCATTTTTATATTTAATTTTATTCTCTGTTTGGGTTTCCACGACCTCTAGGCACTGTAAAATGAACCCCAAGTTCACGTGAAGGTAGACCCTTGGAGAAACTAGTTTTATCCTGCCCTGAGCTCATAGTTCAGGCTACCATCTTTGTGTCCTGGTGCTCACCGTTTCACTGATCCAATTTTGTGGAGCAGCCTCAGCTCCAATTTGCCCAGATCCTTTTCTCTTGTCCCCCTGTCCCTACCTTTCTCCTTGACAGCCAGGCCCTCAGCTCTCTCATCCATCTGACTTTTAGTTTTTCTCTTTGCTTTTGGCCCCTCAGGACCTCTTTTACTGTCTTGCATGTTCATCTATGATACAAAGTGATATTTTTGTATTTTCTTTTGTTTTTGCCTTAACATAGCTCTTAGTATACTGAGTACATGCTCAGTAAAAGTGTATTGAGTGAATGGTGCCTGGGAGTGGCTGTGGCGGAAATGAAGGATGCAACTTTCTGTAACTCTCTGAGTGGACTCAAACGAAGGAAGAATTCTTTGTAGCATAATTGTTGCTAGATAGGGGGTTTGATGGGGAGATTTTGTCATATCCTTTAAAAAAACTTCTTAATGTGTCTCCCACACTGGATTTTAGTTATTCCTATAATAACAGTTTTCTTTGTCCTGTTAAAAGGTGATTTCAAAGTTTATTTAAAGAACTAAGTGTGGAGTCTTTTTGCAGACACTGTAAACTATAAACTCATTCTGTTTCTTTCACCTTACAAAACCATAAAACCTACAATTCTTTCTACTCTTATATCCCTTTTGATTTTTAAATTAAAGAAATGAAACCTTCAGAGATGCAGCCAAAAATTAATTTGCAAGCCCTTGTCTACACTGGTTTTATAAACTTCTCCTAGTCCACAGTCAAAGGTACAAAAGATGATGAGACGGATAATCATGCTTTTTAAATAGCGTACAGATGAATGGAATCAAGAGGGTCATTTACATCCCTATAACTTGCTGAGGGCCCTGGAATGTTGAAATTTATGTAACCCAGGGCTAATAGTTCATCTTATTAAGAAAAATGGCAGTAGGACATCGAGTTAGTGAGGTATTACATTAGGGCTTGCTTCAATTTAAATTCTTCTTCCATTCAATAATGCTTTTGTTCCAGGCATCAGCAGTGTCTGCACTGCTAGGGACTCTCTTTATATCCCTGTTGGACTTGATAAGTTAGCTCTCTTCCAGACTCAACGTTGAAAACCATTTTTCCTCTTTTCCCGATTTTAAAAGTCTCAAATGAATTATAAAACAAAATGAATATCCAAGGATGAGAAAAGCACTTTGCAAGCCCTTGTTTAAAAACACTTATTACTGTCTTTTTGGAGAAAATTCTATTATTCTCTTTCACTGGCTTAAGATTTGAAAAAGAGTCTTAAAGCATATGAAATGTATGTTTATGCTCATGAATCCATACATGGATTTCTGAGTCTTTGCTAAGGAAAACTCTTGCTATTAATAACACACACAAAATTACCCAGATAAAATAAAAATATTCTCAACTTGATATTATTTGAGATTGATATCGAGGGATCTTATTTCTCAGTGACATAACACATTCTCATATCCTTTCGGTGATATTATCTGTGAAAGAACCATTCCTCCCCCTCCCCCCATCCCTGCTTTGACTTACCCAACAATAGCATGGACATCCTGTGACTTATTATTTTTTCCAGGTTCCTATGTGGCATCTTCATTTTTAACATTTATTCCACTTTTGTGGGGTGGGGCGGGGGTGATTCATCTAAACACATTTCACAGTCTTTAAGCTTTCAGGTGGAAAAATGCTAAATCTTTCAAAATTCCCTAAAGGTGTTCTTCAAGAAATCCTTTCTTTTTTTTTTTTTTTTGTTTTTAATATATTTTATTGATTATGCTATTACAGTTGTCCCATTTCCCCCCTTCTAAGAAATCCTTTCTGAGAGAAGAGATACTTCATGCTGGTTGCAATTAAGCATCTGTTCCAGCTCCTTAATTCTTGTAGCCACTGGCATGTGGACCGTGGTTATAGCAGCTGCATCATCAGTGGTACTTGGTGGAAGGGGTGCATTTGGGCCCAACATGTTTGACCAGTGTGGAAACCTGGCTTGTGGCAGCTGTTGCACGTACCCTGACACTCATTGTGTAGTAACGGGATCCTCTCACAGTCCTGTGACTGAGTGAGACTGGTGCATGGGCTGGAAAGGCACCATCAGTGCCCTGCAAGTGTTGTGCCTGGGCTTTATAACTACCATGTGCCCTCTTTGCTGTGACTCCTCCAGGTGAGGAGGAGTCCCCTCTTTAGGCCTCAGTTTATCCCCTTATAAAAAGATGCAAAGATGTTTATCCTTCTGATCCCTGTCTTCACTAATGTTCAGCCATTTTGTTGTTAAATATTTACTGTCTTTTTAAAATGCATATACCAGTTTGTAGCAAAATCCAGGTCTATTCTTTCCAAGTATTTTCTTTGCCATTGAAAGGTTAGCATCTGAAGTGGCCAAGCTAAAAAGTTCTTCTGGGTTAAAGGTTTTATTTGTATATGACACAGCCAAACTTAATTTTGCATCCCTTCCCACTCTACTTTCATTTTTCCCTATTGCATTTTGGGAAGTTTTGTATATTAAAAACAGCAGCTTTTAAAAATGATAGGTTCCTGTGGGCTGGAGTGGTGCTTGCTTAGTACCTGATGTGTGTTATCTGTTTAACTTTACAGTTTTGTGAGATGTTTGGATTACTAGCAGCTTTCAAAAGAACTACAAATTGAGATCTAGAGAAGAGAAATACCTGCTGGTGTCACAGAGCCCACCCAAGCCCGTGGGACCCTGCAGCTAGTGAGTGATCAGGTTGACCCCATAGCTAGTGAGTTACCAGCTTGGAGCTTGACCCAAGGCTGTCTGACATTAAAGACAGGGCTCTAATTGGAGGTATTATTCTCAATCAGATTTGTAGGACTCTCACTGTCAGATTAATTATTCCTTTATTTCTTCCTAGAAGTCTTTCAGTTTCCCGAGTTCTCTTAACTAATCACGTCTGTTGCTGGGTATTAGAACCTTGAACTGTCATGGTTATGTCTCTACCATCAAGATCACCTGAGTCTTGTGTATATTGCCCTTTAGGAATTCCTCGCCCTGAATATGTATAACCATAGCCTTATTATATTATTCATATTTTGATTTAAAATATCTTTAATTATAATAGCAATTATAGTAGATTCTTCTTGGGGTCTCTGCACACCTTTAAATAAATCTCCTTTCCCTTATAGTAGCTCCAGATGGGTAGGCCAGCTGATTGATTCACAGTAGACACCTGGCTCATGCTAGGACAATTCCATCTTCTATCCTGGATATTTTCAGTTGGAGCAAGGATCATTGAAACCAAGCCATAAACTTCTTATGATTTCTGCTGTGTTCAGCTTCCTTCTTTTTCTGGGTTCTGTTTTCACAATTGCTGCTTTGATTTAGGGAGGTACTCTTGATATTTTTCTGTACATAGCCTTCTTTGGCCTAAGTTAGGTCAAGTTGGTTTTTATTGTTTGCACCTCAAAGAACCTTAACTAACCTAGCAGTGACGAGTATATGGCAGGTGACTCAGTCGGTTTAGGCTGCTATAACAAAAATACCATCACCTAGGTGGCTTATGAACAACATTTATTTCTCACAGTTCAGGAGTCTGGGAAGTTCAGAATCAAGGAAGGTGCTGGAAGATTCTGTGTTGAATAAAGGCCTATTTCCTAGTTAAGGGGCTTTCTCACTATATATCCTCACATGGTGGAAGGGGTGAGGGAGCTCTCTGGGACCTCTTTTATAAGGGCACCAATTCCTTTCATGGGATCTCCACTCTCATGATCTAATCACCCATAAAAGGCCCAACCTCCAAATACCATCACATTGGGGATTAGGTTTCAACATATGAATTTTGGGAGGACATACATATTCAGTCTATAGAAGTAGGCATTCAAAAATTATTCTTGGAAAAATATTTGATGAAGGAAAGTGGGAAAAAGAAAGGAAGGCATCCATAATGCTCCTACCTCCCATCATTTTTAATAGATTTATTGAGATATAACTCACCATAAAATTCACCTTTAAACAGTACAATTCAGCAATTTTTAGTATATTCACAGAGTTGTACAGCCATCATCACTATATAATTTTAAAAGATTTTTATTACTTGTATCTCCAAGCCCCAAACACCCTTTAACAGTCATTTCCCATCCCCTACTCCCCCCGCAATTACCATTTCAATGTAATTTTCTAGTTTATTTGTACTATTTTCCTATGGTATGTTGGCCATATTTTTGTTTGTGGGGTATGGTATATTCATTAGTCATTAGTTTCTCTCTGTCTCTGTCTCTCTCTCCATATATATAGAGAGAGATATTATATTATATTATATATACTATTTATTAACCTTATTACAATTTTGTGAGATGTTTGGATTACTAGCAGCTTTATATATATGACTGTAAGCACTGGGTTGATACAGATAGGTATCCATTCTTCACAGCAGAAAAAGAAACAATGGTATAGGCCTTTGATTCTAGTTTATTAATAAAAAGAAAACAGAAAGAGTTTGAATGACAAGGCTACTTATTCACATTTTCCCTACACATTATTCAAATTATGATTTGTAAAAAGAGTTTCATCTCAGTCTGTGTTCATGGTTTTCTCAGTCACTTAAAATTTCATTGAGAGCATGAACTTGCATACAGAAATAGTGCTTAAAAGGAGAAATGAATAAAACAGTTGACTATAAAGCCTAGTATTGACATTTCAGATGACTTTTTAAAGATTCCCTCAGACTGTCTTCTTTTTTTTTATTATTGACATTGAGAGATAGAGATAGAGAGACAGATAGATGATAGATAGATAGATAGATAGATAGATAGATAGACAGACAGACAGGTAAACATTGATGTGAGGAAAAAACATCGATCATTTACCTCCTGAATGTGTCCTGACTGGGGTTTGAACCCATAATCTATGTATGTGCCCTGACCGGGAATTGAACTCACAGCCTTTTGGTGCATAGGATGATGTTCCAACTAACTGAGCCACCTGATCACGACTAGGTTTTCTGCCCATTTTTTTCAATTGGATTTTTTTTGATGTTGCATTGTATGAGTTCTTTGTATATTTTGTATATTAACTCCTTATCAGATATATCATTTATGAATATTTTCTCCCATTTAGTAGGTTGCTTTTTTTTAACAGTTTTCTTTACTATATGAGAGCATTTTTGTTGATGGAGTCCTGTTTGTTTATTTTTGTTTTTGTTGCCTTTGCCTGAGGAGACATATCCAATAAAATATTTGGATATGTTTTGTCTTCGACAAGAGTTTACTGCCTATGTTCTCTTCTAGGAGTTTTATGGTTTCATGTCTTACATTTAAGTCTTTTAATTCATTTTGGTTTTATTTCTGTGTATGCTGTAAGACATTGGTTTACGTTTTTATTTTATTTTATTTTTTGCTTGTATCTGTCCAGTTTTTCCAACACTATTTATTGAAGAAACTATCTTTCCCCATTGTATATTCTATCTTTATTTGTTGTAGATTAATTGACCATATAAGTATAGGTTTATTTCTAGGCTTTCTGTTCTGTTCCATTGATTTATGGGTCTGTTTTTGTGTCAATATCATGCTGTTTTGATTTCTATAGCTTTGTAGTATAAATTGAAATAAGGGAATATGATACCTTCAACTTTGTTCTTTTTTTTTTCAAATTCCTTTGGTGATTCAGGTGGTTCCATATAAATTTTAGGATTATTTGTTTTAGCTCTATGAAAAGTTTCATTGGTATTTTGATAGGGATTGTACTGAACCTGTAGTGAACCTTTTCTTGAAGTCTAGAGAAATGCTCTCAAACCTTATGTGCCTATACGTTACCTGGTGGTCTCATTAAAATGCAGGTCCTGAAACTGCAGGTCTGAGGTGGGACCTGAGATTCCACCTTTTTATAAGATCCTAGGTGATATTGTTGCTGCTGGTCCAGTGACCAAACTCTGAGTAGAATGGAGGTCAGTTATTCCCTCTTCCCAGGGGAGGAGTGAGTCCAGAAGCTGAGAGAAGCAGGAGACTACTTAGGGAAAAACACTCCTTATGAAAACTTTGAATGGCAAGGAGTAGAGCTTGGCTAAGGAAGCCATAT
Source organism: Phyllostomus discolor (assembly GCF_004126475.2). Classification (NCBI taxonomy): domain Eukaryota; kingdom Metazoa; phylum Chordata; class Mammalia; order Chiroptera; family Phyllostomidae; genus Phyllostomus; species Phyllostomus discolor. The sequence goes on along the minus strand of NC_040909.2, from coordinate 49,771,637 downwards.
AGCTCAGAGCAAGGAAAAATTAGTAGTTCAATGCCTGCCACCTGCTTATTTGAAGTGATACTAGTTTAGGTAAAACCTCTTACCCATCTTAAAAATACTTAGATTATTAGCAATTTTGTTAAATGAATATGTTGGAGAGGTGAGACAAAGTGACAGGGAAGGAAACTGCAGTAAAGATATGAAAACATCACTTAAAGATTTGCTAAGCAATTCAAACAAAGGAGCTGTTTTCTAACAACTGTTTGTGACTATTAATGGGAAAGTTCCAATTCTAACCATAACTTCTATGGCTACATGTTTCTGGTTGCTTCTCTGAACACATTTAAAAATATCAATACTACTAACATTTTTTTAACCTATGCCAGGTTGAGTGGTATCCACAGCAGGGGATGCCACTATCCTTTAGCTGTTTACTTACTACTGACTACTAGTGGGGAAAAAACCTGGCCTTCAAAATAGAAATGTTTGATATTCTCAAGAGCTTCTTGCAGAGTTCTTTATGTACTAGTTAATGGGAAGTCAATTTTATCAATCTTTGAGTTGGTCTTAAAACTGTTTCCTATTTTCCCTTATTTACAAAATGCTAACGTGGGTAGCATTTAGTTTCCTACCCTTACATTTATTTGATGATCAAAACATTTGTTTACCATGCTCAAATGGGAGAGAAATTTTAACTTTGGGCCTCTAGCTACCACCTCTGTCTCAACTGTGGTAATAATGCTGGATGTTTATTGAGCACTTATTATGTGCCAGGCCCTGTGTTTTGTGCTTTGTGGGAATTTGTTCACTTGCTTGATGAGCATCTCATGTAGTCTTTGTGTGAACCCTGGAAATTAGTGATGATTATTATTGCCTATTTATGGGTGAATAATTTGACTCTCTGAGTACTTAGGTAATTTGTCCAAGGTGACATAGACTTTCATGGGTAGATGTACAATACAAAGCCCAGCTCTTCATCACTGTCCTTGGAATCCCAGAGAAGTTTAATGATTTTCCTCAGATCACATAATTGGTGAGTAGCAAAGTAGGAATTAAAACTTGAGTCCTTAATTCTCTGTTCAGGGCAATATTCTGACACTGTGCCACCTTACAGTATTGGTCTGTAATGAAAACCAGAACCTCTTGTTATGAAAGCAGCTGCCAAGAGGGCTTTCCCATGTATACTGTTCTTACTGTTATGAATCTTGGCAAAATGTCACATATTATCAACCAAAATGGGTTCCGCAGTTATTGCTGACAGCATGTCTGCGGGAGGAACCCAGGGTCCTTGTACTTCAGTGCTTTTAAAAATCACCTAGTGTCCTTATTCTATCCTAAAGGAGAATGCCTAAGACCATATGTCTAAATATTAATTTTTTTATACCTTCCTCAGCAGAGCAACTCTTCTACAGCACACGGGGGCCACATGTTTTCAGCCGACGTCTGCTGTTTGTCTTTTCACACAGATGAAGGTTTGGAGCCATGAGGAGTTCTGTACATCCTGCACACAGGATTATGGAAAAAGGGATCAGAGAACCTGCCCTTAAAATTTGATTAGAGACAAACTGGAAAATGATAAATAGGAAAATAAAGTCACAGAAGAAGTAGAGCAGGCCAAGTTGTCTGCAGAGAGATTCTGTTTTCTTTGAAAGAGTTATGTTAAGCCCTTGCTTGAGAAGGCGTATGGATTTATTAAAAAAAAGTTCAAGACTTTTGGGTATAAGCCAATTCATATTTTTATATAGCTCAGAGATGGTATTCATAGCAATGAAACCCTAAACTTCTTTGTAGTACAAAGCTTTATCATTTTTTTGTTTTTTACCCATAGTGTGGAAAAGAGCTTAAGGTCATGGATTTTTTTCAAATCTGCCAGGAATTCATATTTTCCATGTTTGGGGATAAGACAAGTAGAGTCTAAACATCTGGTTAGTTTCTATTTAAATAATTGTGTGTTCCATATGTGTGTGTGTGTACATGCACACACACAAGACTATATTTTCATTCTATTTACCTTTTTGTGTTTTAGATATCTTGAAATCTGGATTAGATTTTGACTCCAGTAGCAATTGGAAGTCACTCTCCTAAATGTTGATTCAGGCAAAGTATGTTTTCCCTCCTTTTTCATATAAAGTGAAGTGTGACTTAATTTCTTATATTTTCATTGTTCTCCTTTTTTCAAGATTATTGACTATGGGAACTTTTCAGAGTTGTACAAAATGAAGTTCTTAGAATTGGCTGGAGGAAACTTCAATTTTAGACACTGGGCTGTATCAGCTATGATGTCATTACAGTCAGATCCCTTAAGCCAGCCAATTTATCCTTTTGTGAAGTGGACATAGTACTGGGAGCTTCAGAGCGATATTGTCAGAAGGGTGAGTGGGTGGATGTGAGGCATTTTGAGTTTTGGAGAAGAGAACAGGGTAGAATAATCTGAGGTCAAGGACACTCTCCCTCTTCCCAGTTTCTCACTTCCAACCTAACTACAGCAAATCAAAGAGGAATGAAAACCCATTCTCCCTCATATTGTCCCCCTGGGCCAACTGCCTGGAGAGACAGTTTTTCTTTTGGTCTTCTCATCTTTGTGTTCATATTTTACTCACTATTTATTACATACCTATTATGTGCTAGATTTGGAGGTATAGTTCAATTTTGGCCCAGAACCTGCCCTTGAGAAGCTTACTTTCTCTCTCTTTCTTCGAGATTACTTTTTTTGTGTAAGCACAACAATGCTTTGGAAGATATATTTGTTCTTATCTAGCTGTTGTATACTGGGAAAATGTAGCCTGCCATAACACCAGAAAGATGAGTCTCTATAACCTCCTTTACTGCCTGAGACTTAGAACCCATTGGACAGACTAATGTTTTCAGCTCCCATGTTGTTTACCTATGTTTCAAGGACAGACCAAGGGTTCTAAACTTTTTCCCTTCTGTGGACTGGAGATGGCACTAGTCTTTATTGTCCAGGACAGAGTTCAAAGTATGAGATTCAATGTGGGGGGCCAAAGATGAAAACAAACTGGGTTAAAGGCTAGGTATCATGACAAACGTGATGCATTTTATTTGTACTCCTAGCTCAGTGACTGTAAAGACTGGCCTGGATGCTGTTGTCACACCTGCTTTGCTTCCCCCTGTGGTGTCCTTAGTGTCAGGCTGTGGAGAAAGGAGTTGGCTTCCTGAGCTTTGATTCTTTGAGAGCATTGGGAGAAGGATCCCAGAATCAGGATAGAAAGCTTTCTGAATTCTCATTCAACCGCAGAGTCACTTTTGTACTTGAAGAGGATTAGCTGTTTTACCACCCCTTTTACCTGTGCCACAAATACTAACTTGTCAGCAGTTTGACTGGAACCCAGGTATAGGTTGGATCATGTGGCGATGTCCTATCTTGATGTAGGTGGACATTGGAAGGGCTTCTTTCTCCATTTGTGTGGTGGAATGGAAACTACAGAAGTAGTGGTTGTGGCTTAGGTTGAGACCATGGTGACAACTGGGAGATTCCAAAGAGACAGCCCTCAAATATAGCCTTGCAGGTTGCTTATCTGTAGGTTGGTATCTGATGTAGCTAACAAGCTGAAATGAATGCTGTTGGTTATTGATCGATCCAGTGCGGTTAGGATGACTGCCTTAGAAGAAACATGCTTTCAAAGTTGAGAAGGGGGAAGTGATTCAGTCTGAAGGAATTGGATAATCTGGGAAAGGGGGAATTAAAAACTGGGCATAGTTTTTCTTACTTTTCTGACCCTTAGAGAAGGTACTTTGGCTTAGTTACAGATTGCACCTGTACTGTATACTGTTCTTTTAGAGGGAGTTTTTATAGAGTTTGTCTTCTCATAGCTAATTCTAATTAGCTACCAGTCTAATTCCAAACAGTTAGAAAGGAAGTCTCAATAATTGTCCATGTGTGTCCCATGCTATTTAACTATTGGATAGGACCCAGTGATGTGTAAATGAAATGATTTAGATCAGGGGTGTCAAACTCATTTTCACTGGGGGCCACATCAGCCTTGCAGTTGCCTTCAAAGAGCCAAATGTAATTTTAGCTCCTTAACAGTTAAGGAGTAATTACATTTATACAGTCCTAAAATTATTTTGTCCCTTTGAAGGCAACCTCGAGGCTGATATGGACCCTGGTGAAAGTGAGTTCAACACCCCTGATTTACATTATCACTCATTCTGCCTCTAACACAACTGCCATTTCGTAAGTTGTTAAAGTGGAGAGCCGCTCCCTTTTTGTCTATCCTTAGGGTTATTGGAATACAGGCCAGAATGGAGTCCAGGACCTCTGACTTTGGCAGTGTTTGTGTGCTCTTGGGCCTGACATTTAAATTGTGTGATCTGATTTTCTCATTTGTAAAATAGGTCAACATGTAAATCTTTAAGGTCTTTTTAAATTCTAAGGGTTCTTATTCCATGTCCTCAGCATGTAAGGTGGATTTTGTTTTTCAGAATGTGGGGTTTTGTTGTTGCTGTCACAGCAGCATATTCTACCCTATCCTGACTGATACAGGGTGGGGCAAAAGTGGGTTTATAGTTGTTTGTATCAAAAATAATACAATAATTAATAAATAGTAGTGCAAGAATATACTCTATTTTGCATACTCACATCTGTAAACCTACTTTTGCTCCACCCTGTATAAGTGATTACTCTACTTGACACTTTCTAGAACTTTATATGTATCAATTCATTTAATTTTGACAACTCTATGTGGTAGGAATTATTACACTCCCCCTTTTACAAATAAGGAAACTGAGACAGAGAAAATATTCTTTTCAGTTGATTATTTATGAAAAGTGAATATATGTATATTCAGTCATTCAGAAGTGTCTGTGTCAGTTCAGAAGCTAGTTGGTATAGAGTAGTTTCAGCAGGGGTGTTGAGGTGAGACTGCCTGGATGAACACCTGGTTATGCCACTTACCTGGCGGGGTGACCTTAGGCAAGTTTCTTTACCATTTTGCATTTCCATTTGCTCATCCATTAAATGAAGATCATAACAGTAGCTATCTCACAGAGTGATTCTGAGGATTAAAAGAGCTTAGAACTATGTGTGCCATGTGGTAAGCACTGTCCAGATTTTTGCTATAACTGTTTCTTAATAGGTCTGGTCTGTTCTTGCCACTGGGCTTTTATTTATTTATATATTTTTTACTTTATTTTTAATTGAATTTTTCCCATTGCCATTTAGTCCTCTTATAGCCCTCTTTCTCCTAGCAATCATCACATTGTTGTCCATGTCCATGAGTCCTTTTTCCTTTTTTTAAAAAAAAGTTATTTATTTTTAGAGAGGGGAAGGGAGGGAGAAAGTGAGAGAGAGTGAAACATCAATGTGTGGTTGCCTCTCACATGGCCCCCACTGGAGACGTGGCCTGCAACCCAGGCACGTGCCCTGACTGGGCATTGAACCTGCGATGCTTTGGTTTGCAGCCCACACTTTTTCCTTTTTTTAAAAATATATTTTATTGATTGTGCTATTATGGTTGTCCCATTACCCCCCTTCATTCACCTCTACCCTGCACACCCTTTCCCACCCACATTCCCCCCCTTTAGTTCATGTCCATGTGTCATAAGTTCTTTAGCTTCCACATTTCCCCTACTACTCTTGCCCCCACCTCATCTATTTTCTACCTACAATCTATGCTACTTATTCTCTGTACCTTTTCCCCCTCTCTCCTCCTCCCACACCTGTTGCTAACCCTCCATGTGATCTCCATTTCTGTGGTTCTGTTTCTGTTCTAGTTGTTTGCTTAGATTGTTTTGTTTTTGTTTTGTTTTAGGCATGGTTGTTAATAATTGTGAGTTTGCTGTCATTTTACTATACATGTTTTTAATCTTGTTTTTCTTAGATAAGTCCCTTTAGCATTTCATAAAATAAGGGCTTGGTGATGACGAACTCCAACTTGACCTTATCTGAGAAGCACTTTATCTGCCCTTCCATTCTAAATGAAAGCTTTGCTGGGCAGAGCAATCTTGGATGTAGGTCCTTGCCTTTCATGACTTGGAATACTTCTTTCCAGTCCCTTCTTGCCTGCAAGGTCTCTTTTGACAAATCAGCTGACAGACTTATGGGAACTCCTTTGTAGGTGACAGTCTCCTTATCTCTTGCTGCTTCTAGGATTCTCTCCTTCATTTTTACCTTGGCTGATGTAATTATGATGTGCCTTGGTGTGTTCCTCCTTGAGTCCAACTTCTTTGGGACTCTCTGAGCTTCCTGGACTTCCTGGAAGTGTATTTCCTTTGCCAGATTGGAGAAGTTCTCCTTTATTATTTGTTCAAATAAGTTTTCCACTTGTTGTTCTTCCTCTTCCCCTTCTGGTACCCCTATAATTCAGATGTTGGAATGTTTAAGGATGTCCTGGAGGTTCCTTAGCCTCTCCTCATTTTTTTTGAATTCTTATTTCTTCATTCTTTTCTGTTTGGCTGTTTCTTTCTTCCTTCTGGTCCACTCCATTGATTTGAGCCCCAGTTTTCTTCCCATCACTATTGGGTTCCTTGTGCATTTTCCCTCATTTTATTTAGCGTAGCCTTCATTTTTTCATCCAATTTGTGACTAAATTCAACCAATTCTGTGAGCATCCTAATCACCAGTGCGTTGAACTGTGCATCTGATAGGTTGGCTGTCTCTTGGTTGCTTAGTTGTATTTGCTGTGGAGCTTTGATCTGTTCTGTTTGGGCCTTTTTTTTTTCGGGGGGGATGGTCTTGTCCTGCCTGTTACCTATGAAGGGTGGAGCCTTAGGTGTTCACTGGGGCAGGGCAACCCAGTTGCTGGGTTGTGACGCTGTATGTGGGGGCAGGGTCTGAGAGGGAACAATGGCGCTTGCTCCTCTCTCTGTAGGACTTCAGTCCCTTCTGCCTCTTCCCCCCAATCAAACTGGGCCTTTCTGGTGCTAATTCCCATGTGGGTGGGCTTGTGCACATTCTAGGACCCTGTGGGTCTCTCTAACGAATTCTCCTGTGAGGCTGAGAGTCTCTGCTAGTACCTCAACTTCCACAGGTGTTTTCAATCAGTGACCTGAGGCTCCATTTCCTTGCACTGGGACCCTGGTTTTTGCCCAGTGCCTGGCTTCACAATTGCTGCCTTTTGGGGTCTGCCAGTTGCCACCCTGAGCCCAGGGTCCTCCCGCTGAGGACTTGTGCACCCAGGAGGCCTTACATGCCTGGTCTCACTGCTCTTTGTGCTGTAAACCCTCTCCACCCAGGTGCCCGACTCCACCCATCCTACTGGTCTGGATGAACGTGTCTATTTTAACTCCTTGGTTGTCCAACTTTCATACAGTTCAATTTTCTGTTAGTTCTGGTTGTTATTCTGTTTCTAAACTGTTGTTGTCCCTATCTTGGTTATGCAAAGAGCTACAGTTTGTCTACCTATGCCTCCATCTTGGCCAGAAGTCTCTCCTTTTTCCTTTTTGCTCAGTCCCTCCACCCCCTACTCTCCACAACGCCTAACTTGTCCTCCTGCTATCTATCTATGAATCTGTCTATTTTCCTTGTTCATTCGGTTTGTTCATTAGATTCCACATATGAGCAAAATCACATGGTGTTTGTTTTTCTCTGACTGGCTTATTTCACTTAGCATAATTTTCCCCAGGTCCATCCCTATTGTCATAAAGGGTAAAATTTTCTTCTTTTTTATGGGTGAGTAATATACCACTGTGTAAATGTCCCATAATTGCTTTATCCACTCATCTACTGATGGACACTTGCGCTGCTTCCATATCTTGGCAGTTGTGAATGATGCTGCAACGAATATAAGGATACTTATGTTCTTTTGAATTAGTGTTTTGGGTTCCTTTATCCAAAGGTTCCTTATTCCCAGAAGTGGGATAGCTGGGTCAAAAGGCAGATCCATCTTTAATTTTTTGAAGTATCTCCATACTGCTTTCCACAGTGGCTGCACTCCCACCAATAGTGCAAATGGGTTCCTCTCTTTCCACATTCTCGCCAGCACTTGTTGTTTGCTGATTTATTGATGATAGCCATTCTGACAGGTGTGAGGTGATATCTAACTGTGGCTTTAATTTGCATTTCTCTGATAAAGAACTTACAAAACTCAACACCAAAAAAAAATAAACAAACCCATTAAAAATGCACAAAGGACCTGAATATACACTTCTCCAAAGAGGACATACAGGCAGCCAATAGACATATGTAAAGATGCTCAATGCTTCTGGGCTTTTGTACTTCCTGTTCTCTTCCCCTTGTTCTTCATGGGGCTGATTCTCATTTGCTCTTCCAGAAGCAGCTCAGTGGTTTCTCTTGGTTTGGTGTGGTTTCCTGCATGTCTGTAGCCTAGGTTATATCCTCCCTGTATTTCCTCCACCTAGATATGACTTCTGTCATAACTCTTATAACATAATATTTCTACTATCAGTTTACTTGTCCACATGGACTATGAGCATGTTCCATTTGTTTTCCTTTTTTAATGTTTCATGAGTATGAGGGAGATGCTGGGTAAATATACATTGAATTGATAAATAGTTCAATTTTTTTCTCCCTCCCTTCCTTTCTTCCTCTCTTATTCTTCCTTTCTTTTTTCCCTCCTTCTTTTCTACCTTCCTTTCTACCAAAATTCCTACCTCCCTTTGCATTTAAGCTTAGCACTTTATGCATTATTTTAGTTATTCCTCACAGGAAGCCTATGATGTAGGTGTTATGATAATTCCCATTTTTGGGTATGGAAACAAAGGACCAGAGCAATAGGCAACTTGCCCATCCAAAGGGGCAGCCCCTTTACAGAGTTGTCTCCATATTGCTGTCTCTGTTGAAAGAATTTTGGCATTTTGTCTTTGGAATTCCCTTATGGTCAACCTATGAATCACTTAAGAAAACCAATCTTATTTTTGCTCACTTTCAGAAAAGATGATTTCTAGTCTGATCATCCTGATTCATCACATGTGAAATCCAAATAAAATTAGATCACATTAGAAATCCAAGCCACTTTCAAAGGACAAAGATTTGTCATCTTTAAAAATATTTAAATGATTTAAAGATGCACTCTCCACTCCCAAAAGGCTTTACGGTGGCCAGATTGCTGGGTTGAAAGCTGTTGATACTCCTGTGGATTTTGTTTAGATGTGGTTTAGGCATGAGTAGCTGGTGGAGGAATGTCATATTACTTTATAGTCCCATTTCATGTTCTTCATGACAGTTTTATTGAGATATAATTTATGTACCATACAGTTCACCCATCTAACATGTAAAATTTAGTGGTTTTTAGTATATTCGAAAAGTTGTTCAACGACCACCACTATCTAATTCCAGAACATTTTCATCACCCCATGAAGAAATTCTGTCCCTTTTAGTAATTACCCTTCATTCCCCTCATTTCAACTCCCCAGGCAATCATTGATTTACTTTCTTTCTATGGGTTTGCTTATTCTGGATATTTCATATCGGTGGAATCATGTAATGTGGTCTTTTGTGACTTCTTTTCATACAGCATAATGTTTTAGGGTTCACCAATGTTTCAGTGTGTATCAGTGTTTTATTGCTTTGTATCTCTAAGTAATATCCTTTGTATGGATATTCCACATTTTATTTACTCATTCATCAGTTGATTGAGATATAGGTCATTTCCACTTTTTGGCTACTATGAATAAAGCTACTGTTAATATTTGTGTATGAATCAACTGATGAATGGATAAATACAATGTGATATGTACCTATAACAGAATAATATTCATCTATGAAATAAATGAAATACCGATACATGCTACAACATGGATGAAAACTTGCCAAGTGAAAGAAACCACTTCTTGCATGATTCCATTGGTATTAAATGTCCAGAATAGGTGAATACTAGTGACAGAAAGTAAATTAGTGATTGTCAGGGCCGGGGCATATGGAAGGGGATGGAGAGTGACTGCTAAAGTGTATAGGGCTCCTTTTTTGGATGATGAAGATATTCCAAAATTTATTCTGTTGATGGTTGTACAAGTTTGTTAAGATACTACAATACTACTGAATTTTATACTTTTTACAAGGGTGCATTATATTTAAAAAAATAATTCATAATGACCACCATTACATACATACCAGTTGCTTACTGCAAGTCAGTTCCCTGTGAGGCACTGTGGCACATGGATGAGAAAGAGAGTACTTGTTCCCTGTGCTCCATATTGCAGTGGAATTGTACAGATGGAGTGGATATCCATAAAAGATTTTATCAAGGTGATGCATCACTAATTGCTAGTTTCTGGGTATAGGCCACACTCAGAAAGTCTTAGCACCTCTGGGCATTAGCCATAGGACCTCAAAAAGATTTTAAAATGTGGGCTGCTCCAGTATTTATATAACTTAGACATGGTATTATCCATCCCTTATAATATGGTGAGTTCCCTGTGTCCAGGAGCTATGCCTTATATTCATCTTGATTCTCTTGCTTAGCATTGTGTCTGGTCCACCCAGAGGCCAGGAGTGTGTGTTTGGTGAGTGAAAGTGCTGGGTGATTTGGAAGCCTCCTGGTTTGTTTCTAGGACAAAAATGCCTTCAGGCCTGTGGCTGCCTGTTCTGACCAGCCTGTGGGGAACTTGTTGCTGAATTCACCAACTGTCTTCATGCAAATTTCTTTTTTCATAACCAGTAACTATTTTGTTCCTCTGGTGCTTTCACTGTGATTTTGGTTAAAATGATGACCTGGAACGATATGTCGTATGCAGGTGCTTCTGGAGTATTGTGCTTTTCTCCCTGGCGACACGTGCAAAACTCACTGTGTCAGGGAGATTTAGGAAAACAAAAGGTGGAATAAACCTCACTTTTTAAAAAAATATCATGTTTATCAATCATCAGTACTGTAGTTTCTGTATAGCTTATGGGTCTTTGCTATAATAAGAAATTGTTTTTCTTTTTCTTTTTTTCTCTGTGAAGGTACTTTATGTTAAGTTCTTTCTGTTAAATATCCTTTGCTTGCACTGGACTTTTCTTTGTGTTGATTTTTTGCTTCATTTTTTTTTTTCATTTCCCATGCTATTCAGTTACTGGATGCCAGAAGAACCAAGGTTTGTCCACTCTTTGCAGCTCATTTGTTTTGTTCTGCACAGCCTCACCTTGTGTGTTTAAGTGTCTGTCTCTGTCTGTGTTTGTTCCCTTCTGCTTGCAGATGCAGTAATCCTGTTTACCAAACCTGGTCACAGCTTTATTTGTAAAAATAAAGTCCTTGTTTGTGTCTACTTGTAGTGGATGCTATTATTTTCACTTATAAATGGATGTGCATTTATCATGGAAAATAATGGATAGTAGAATAAAGAACACTTAGGAAACAAGGAATACTGAGTCTGGAGCATTGTGGGCATAAAGAAGGTGTGTTTGTGAAAGTTTCCCTCTAACTCTTTCCACTTTCTAAATTAAACCTGTAGATACATAATTTTCCTTGTGATTGACACTAATATACTGTTTCTGTGTTTGTGTACATTTCTTTTCTCCTAAGACATTCAGAAAGCATCATTGAATTAATATCCCCCTCTCCATGTGCTGTCCCATGCTTCTGAAGTCACCCTGGAGGACTTCACGGCTGGCCCTCTGGACCTCATGATTAACATTCCATCTTCATAGTGTGGTACCAGCAAGTAGCCCTTGGCATTCCCATTGACTTTTCCTTTCTTTCTCTTCCCCTGCTCCATCTTTCTCATCACAGCACCTGCAATTGACAATCCAGGCCCTTCAGGATGAGCTGCGAACCCAGAGAGACCTCAACCACCTCCTGCAGCAAGAGAGTGGCAATCGAGGAGCTGAGCACTTCACCATTGAGCTGACTGAGGAGAACTTCCGGCGCCTGCAAGCTGAGCATGACAGACAGGCTAAGGAGCTGTTCCTATTGAGGAAGACCTTGGAGGAAATGGAGCTGAGAATTGAAACACAGAAGCAGACCCTCAATGCCCGAGATGAGTCAATTAAAAAGCTTCTTGAGATGTTACAAAGTAAAGGCTTGCCGTCCAAAAGTCTTGAGGATGACAATGAACGGACGCGGCGGGTGGCAGAGGCTGAGTCTCAAGTTAGCCATTTGGAGGTGATTTTAGACCAGAAGGAGAAGGAAAACATACATCTTAGAGAGGTAAGGGCATTCATTTTATTGCCCAAAAGTCAGGTTTTACAAGTTAAAATGTTATCAAGTTATTTTCACAGGTTGGAAAACATCCACAACCTTAAAATTCCCTTTGTTACCTGTTTTATAACCTTCCTGTCTGCTTATCACCTTTAAACTGGAATTTTGCATTAGTCTTTTTCCCTCTGCTCACCCCGCATATGTTCCATTATTATTCAGCATGTATTCAGGATCCAAGCGTGTGTAGCACATGTCAGCAGTAGGGTGGTTTACAGCTGCTTTGCCACAGATGGTCATTGTTTCAGAGCTTTTTAAGTATAGTAGTGTTTAAGTTTTAGATGTTTATCAAATATCATTTTTCTAAAGGAGAAAAAGGAATAGGTGATTAGCAACACAATAAACCTAAGTATTTTTATAGCTGAATTGGGGCAGAATTTCCAGAAAATAAAGTGTATGGATATTTCTAGAAACTATGGTAAAATGTGCAGACTGATTTTGAGCATTTAGATTTAAGGTACTCTTTGTTTGCATTTACATTAATCTAGGACAGAGTGTTCCAGGTTTTCTATGTGTTTTGTACTTAGTGGATTAAATCATTCAAAGTTTTCAGAGGCAGCCTCACTGGCCTGCCACCACCATTTTGTGTTGGCATGCTCATCTATCTGAGAATATGCAGTTTGACAGAGCTCAGATAAAAGGTGGGTACCAGCCAACATTTGAAATTTTTACAGCAGTTCTCTGCCACTATGGTGGATCTCAAAAGTACCATATAAGCCTTAGGAGACAGAGATCTCCCAGAAAATAGTGAGCAATAAAATGGCATTTAAGTATATTTTTAAAATATGTTACAGAAATAAATAAAAATTCTGAAAGATATTTGCTTCCAGACCAAGCTAGATTTCCTGGCATTATATACCTGTTCAGATGGGCAGGCCTTCTTATGAGTCACTTGTGTTGTTCAGAAACATGCCTTCCATGGTGGGACTTAACTAATATGAATGTTCTTAGGGGTTTTTTCTGATGTAGATTATATTTGCTTAGAACATTTGAACAGAATTTTGTGTTTTTGGACTTGATGTCCTCTGTGCTCATTCTCCTTTCCCACTCTCCCTTTCCCCTGCCCCCAGCCAAGAGACCTTACTTAGCAATATGCTTGGGAAACCCCATGGCTTAGTTCATATTAAGATACTTAAAGGCATTATGTTGGGCCCTGGTCTTCCTATTCATATTCCAAGGGGGTGATTATTATGAGCAGACTTCTAGGACTGCCGTAATGATCCCTACCTCTTGTAATTCATGCCCTTGTGTAATCCCCTCCCCTTGAGTATAAGTTGAACCTAGTGACTTGCTTTTAAACAACAGAATATGGCAAAGGTAATGGGATGCTGGTGACACTTCCATGATTAGGTTACACAAGACTGTTATTCCCTCTTGTAAGCAACCTCGATTGCTTTCTCAACTTGCATGGTTTTTTGAAGCAAGCTGTCATGTGGGAGAAGCCTATGTTGTAAGGAACCGAGGGCAGCCTCCAGCCAATACCAATAAGGAATTGAGACCCTCACTCACACAGCCACAAAGAACTGAAAACTGCCAACAACCACTTAGTGAGATTGGAAGTAGCTCCTTCCCCAGCTGAACCTGTCCAATGAGAGGACATCAAGTCCAAAAACACAAAATTCTGTTCTGGGCTGACACCTTGATTGTGGGCTGACATCTGCATTGTGAGACTAGAATCAGAGTATTCAGCTAAGCTATGCCTGGATTCCAGACTCACAGAAACTGAGATAATAAATGTAATAATAAGCTGCTGAATTTTGGGGTAATTTATTACAAAGCAATAGATAGCTGATATAGTTGATCAGAAAGTAATCTCTTCCTGCCTTACTCCATAGACTTTCCATTTATTTTACAGAAGAGAAGCAATAATTCCTTGCATGGCATCACTTGCATGTAGAGTGATTGTGGAGTTTGAAATTTTGGTTGTATCTCAAAATTCTGGTTGGTAGATTGCTATACTTGAAAAAAGCTGTAGTACCAAAGAAACCTCCATCTATGGCATTGGCCTTTACTTTATGTTGGAATATTGTGGTCAGGGTAGAGTCACTCTTATTCTGTTATTAGATTTTGCTCATTGGTCACCCTTAATAGGTGGTGCCTTGATTCTGTTGTGTCTTCAATGAAATGAATCTAAACACAATTTAATTGGTGTTTTATGAGATTAGTTGGTCCTCACAACAATCTGGAATGGATATAGATCATGTTTAGAGCCTTAAACATCAGTCCAAGAGCCCACAGAGAGTAGTACAGAAAATGCAGCCCAATATATCCAACTAGTTTCCTTCAGGATTAGGCTAGTCAGGGGATAGCCCTTATCTTGGCTCACCAAGAAGGGAGAATATGGAAAAAAGTTTCTATATGTAAAAATCTTATTTTAAGCTTGAACTAAACAAACAAGACTTGGAGGCCTGAAAGGACCCTTCCAAAGAAATTTTGAGAGCCATTTGTTATATTTTCAGGAATTTTTTGAGCCTGCTTTTAAACCATTGATAGCTTGAAGTTGGTTATGGTGGGAGTGTTTACACCATGGCAATCAGTAAAATGCTATTCTTAGGGCCTACCCACACACCCTTGAAAGCCTATTTACCAACACACCTCTAAAAAAGTGCCATGAAATGTTTACATGCAATACAGAAAGAAAAGGCAAGTTAAATAATGTAAGAATTAACCACATCATTCATCAAAAGTTTTCATAACAACATCTGGATTGGTTCTTATGTGTCAGGTACTATAAAGAATGCTTTATATGATTCATATTTAATTCTCACAAACACCTCATTTATTCATTCACCCACCCATCCTTTGAATGAACACTTACTGTGGATTGATTTTAGGATAGAGTAACAATAGCTGATAAAGTTCGACTTCATGGTGCTTGTATTTATTGGGGTGAACTAGAACACAAATATCTATTTAATAGTTAAACAGAGAACAATCATGGAGAAAAGAAAAGGATGAAGAACAAGTGACTTGGATGAGGCCACTTTTATATTGGGTGATTAGGGAAGGCCTCTTGGAGGGGTGACATTATGAAGAGAGATCTGAGTGACGAAAAGGAGCCAGCCATGTAAGGTTCTCAGAAGACTGTTGCAATGATATGGAAAGACCCATGCCTAAGAGGTAGGTGTCATTATTTTGCCCACTTTGCCTGGGGAAACTGAGGGCCAAGTAATGTTATGAAGCTTGCCCAGTGTTCCACAGCTAACAAGTGGTTACACTGGTATCTGAATCGGGCTGACTTCAGGGTCTCAGCTATCGGACCATTTCATTATATCCCTTTTCTGTAAGAATCTTTCTCAAAGTATGCTCTACTGAACAGCCAGTTTTTGAAGTGTTGGTATGTGTTAAGAGAGAAAAAATGCTGCAAAGCCAAATAAACTCAGGGAGATGCTGGATTCCAAAGAGTTCACTACAAATGTGCATCAGTCATTTCCAAGAAACAGTGTAGGGAAGACAGAGCTTCTCACACTTATTTGACTTGCTTTTCTCCTGTTGCATTGGTGTTCTTTGTAAGACACCTTGGAAAAATGCTATGCTAGAAAATAAATTCGTGCTTTTAATTTGTGACCTGAAAAATATGCAATAATATTCAGATAGTTGTTTCCTGTGGTCAAATAACTGAGTAATATTCTTCATTAGTTATTTTCAGAGGCAAAGTTTAGTGTAAGCTGTTTTCATATTCTCTACTGAGTTTTAGAATGTTCTTTTGTCAGAGTATTTTTTTTAGTGGAAAAATGTGACTGACTGCTTTTGGTATTAGACCACTAAGAATAACCCAACTTGAACAAAGAAGTTGCCTGACTTCAGTTTATTTAAATTAATCTAAACCAGGATTTAAAATATACTTGAAGGTTTAAGTTTAGTGTGTTCCTGATTTCTTTTTCATTTTGCACGGTTCAACCCTGTTGGGATTAGATGGCATAATGCTGGGGAATGGAGAACTTGTGGTTTTATGATTCATTCTTAGTCAAAGGTAGGTGTTGGACCTCATGTAAACCCCATCTTCTGAAATACTGGCCTTGTTTAGCCTATTGTTTCAGGAGATTTTGAGTTGGCAGTTGTACATTGGAGGGTCAGATTGCTTCAGTGCCTTGTGTTTTGGTGGTCTGAAAAAGGCTGAGGGTGAAACCATTTCTATGCCTGGCAGGAAACAACAGAAAGATTATGATCTCAACTTAATTGGAGGACCAAAACAATTGCTCAAGAACTACAACGGATGTGCTCAAATGAGCTGAAGTGTTGGCTGAAATACAGTATTACTCACTAGTGTCCTCTGGTGCTTTTGGATACAGGTTGATTTGATAAGACTTTGTTTGATGTAGTAATAGTTTACCTTGTTCTCTAGTTTTTCTGCAAAGAACATATTGTTCCATGTAAAGGTTTTTAGTAATCAAGTACCCAAAATGCTACTGATCTTATTAAAGAAAAAGCGGGCTTATATACCAGGATCCTCCTATATTTACTCTCCTTAATATATTCTTGGCTGGCCCTTAGAACAGAGTCAGCAGTCTTTAGACTGTAAGATGTTTGAAAGGAAGGGATCTAAGTTCTTCTGCCATGCATGTTGATTTCCTATACTAATCCCTTGAACAGCTTGCCTTTCTTTGGTAACAAGGGGAAAGGAGCACTCAAGTCATCAGTGGCCACAACTGCTATTAATCCAGCATAAGTATAACCCCCAGGAGACTGGGCCTGGGCTTCCCTCCATGCTGTGTGTGTGTGGGGACAGGGTGAGAGGGGAAAGCAGCAAGGAGGAGGGCAAGGCAATGAGAATTCTTTATCTCCTACTTTATTTATCCAGATTGTCCCCAGGCCAATGGGAGATCCACCAAAGGAAAGTTTGTGACCTAGAAGTTCTTGAGCTCATAAACCTTTTATGGATAGCTCAGACTTCCCTCCAGTATAGTCTTTGCCCAAACTTCTAAAATCCACTCCAGTCTCCCCTCTCTAAACACCATATGGCTTCTTTCTATTTAATACACACTTGTCTCCAATTTTGCAGGATGAGCCATGGTTTTGCTGATGCAGGCTTTTCTAATTCTGAGTCCACAGATTCAATACATTCTATTTCTACCAACAAAGCATATCACAGAAAACATTCCCAAACACAAGTGATCACATAAACATAACATTTCACATACTTTATTTTTCAAGAGTTGTTTCCTATAAATATACTATAGAACCTAACAATTTCTCCCTATTTTAATCAAGTAAGTTTCTTACCTGATCAGTACATTCCATCAATATTCCCAGACCTCAAATATTGCCTGCAGGTGCTCAATAAGTATTTGAAAGACTGAAAAATAGTTAAAAAAATAACTTGAGTGTTGCTCTGTGGTTTATTTTAGCCAGTTTATGCCCTGGCTAGTGTGGTTCAGTTGGTTGGAGCATTGCCCTATAACCTGGAAGGTTGTAGGTTCAATCTCCAGTTTAGGTGTGTAGGACCTCTGATCCAGACATGTGTGATCCCTGGTCTGGGTATGTATGGGAGGCAACCAATGGATGTTTCTCTCTCACATCAATGTTTCTCTCTCTTTCTCTCTCTCTCTCTCACCCTTCCTCTCTCTCTAAAGGCAATGAAAAAACATCCTCTGGTAAGAAGAAAAAAAAGAAAGAAAGGTTTATAATGATTATGCAAGTCCCCTGTTCTTTTATGTTTTCTCTATCACTGTCCAGTGTTTGGAGTGGAGCAGTCACTTTGAAAATTCCAACCTGAATTGGAAATTTTCTTTCATTGTTTTCAAAGTGTGTTGGACATCATTGGACACATATTGAACATCCATGTGCAGGATGCTGTGGGAGCACCCTTGACAAGTTTATGGTCTTGTTCAGGGATTCAGGTGGGCATTAAGAGAATCAGCTCACGCTTATCAAAGCTTATTCTGTGCCAGATTACTAAGTAAATATTGCTGTCATCATCCTCATACACAGATATGGAAACTGAAGCACAAAGAGGTAAGTTATTGTTCCCAGTCATACACAGCAAGTGCTGAAATCAACATCAGAACCTGGGAAGTCTGTCTCCAGAGAGTACACTTGACATCACTGCACACTACTGCCTCTCAGGTGGTGCACCAAGAAGACCTCAAATGGTACTTAAATTCTATGCAGCTTAGAATAGGAGAGTTGATGACAGAGCTGGTCTTCAAAGGCAGGAAGAATTTCAACACACATGGGTGGTGGAGAAGTGTGATTGGAAAAGCAGTGGTGGAGCCAAGCCTTGGGTTGGGGGCTGTGGTTGGTTTGGGGCACAGTGAGTTTGGAGCAGCTGAAACTCCACCTGTCAGGAGGAAAAGGAGATAAAGATGAGCAGGTGGTTTGAGATCAGGTCATTGAGGGCTCTGACCATGGGACAAAGGAGGTTGGCCTTTATTATTGAGGCTCTGTACAGCCTGGGCAGCAATTTTCCCTGGAGAATGGCATTATCAGAAAAGATTGTTAGTGTGAATTGATAGTGGATTGTCTAGGAAGGGACCAAAGAGATGGAGGTAAGTTAGAAGGCTACTGTGGTTGTTTAGGTGACCAAGAGTATGAATCTGGGTGATGGCTCAGGACCTGCGTGCCAGGAGCTATAAGAGGCAGACAATCATTGTGAGCCTGGATGGAGACTGATAGTGGGACAGTGGGCAGGTGAGTCATCAGCAGGAGGTGCTGGGATTGAGGGAAGTCTTTGAATGAGTTGTGTTTAATGAAAATATTGGTGGAGCTGTCCAACCAGGATGAGACTATGGCTGAGGAAATGATTATGAAGTTCCAGTCAATTGCCCAAGGCATTTCTGACTACTGGTTACTTGTTTATTATTATTTTCACATGCACACACACACACGCACACACACACACATACTGATAATTTGTGGTCACCAAGCCCACATTTGTGTAATTCTTCTAAAGTCTGCCTTGTCAATTATTCCTACTGTTATTTAGTAGGAGACTCAAGGAACTGCATACTTCTTCTTCATGTCTCTTTTTGAATAAGCACTTAATTTTGAATATGATATGTCTTTTAAGATTACATAGACTTTTCATTGACTGATACCAACTTGGTACAGATTCCCTTTGTTTGTACTGCATTTCGTTTTCTCCAAACCATCTGTACAGGATGGATGCAGTGAAGCATTTTAACAGAAAAGTGCTCTCTCTGGATCCTAATTAACCACACATCCAAAGGCAGGATTTCATAACCTTTACTCTAATATTTCTGGTAATATAAGAAGTGTATTCATTTTTGTTTAGCATCATTTGCCTATCTTTAAAATTTAATACATTCTTTAAAGTTTGAACACTCTATGCTAATTTAAAATGGTTCAGGTTTTACCCCTTATTGGTTTTAATGAGTGTAACTGTTGGCTTTTAAAAGTAACAGAGGCTGGTGGAGCTCCAGGGAGCCATTAGACACAAGGTATTTTGGCACCTGCTGAGAAAAAGAAAGTGGCAGGGGAGGATGGGGTTGGGAGAATGGTGGGAGGTTTTGCTGGGAGATACTCTGATTACTGTCCTTACCGTCCTGTCCTGCTGCTCTGCCTTGGGTATGACTTCATTTTGAAAGATGTTCTTTTGTTAGCTGACCTAATTTGTTATCAGTATCATTTGGTAAAACAGTGCACCACAGTTGAAACCTCCAGAATGAGAAAATCCTGCAAGCACCAGTACTATAGATGCTTCAGTGTGTTTCACAAGCTACAACAATGGGAAGTTGAGATGGGCTCAGTTATACCAAGATCCTGGTGTTTTGGGTGGTAACATTAATTAATGGAGGAGATTTTATATTCTATGGAACACATTCCATTTTAATGATTTCTTCTGATGCTGCCCATAACCCTGTGAGGGAAATTAAGTGGAGATGACATGTAACATTTATTGGGTACTGAGAATATCATTGCTAATTATTTTCCTGGGAGTGCCATTTAATCCTTCCAACAGTTCTCTGTGGTGGGAGGTGGTTTCCTGCCTTTCAGAGGAAGAGGCTGAGGTCCAGAAGGGTGATGTGTCTGATCCAGGTTCTCAGAGTAAGTAGTCATGGATTTGCGGTTCAAATTTGGGTCTCCTGGTTCCAGGCATCTGTTCCTAATCAGTTCTTTTTCTCCTTTTTCCTTTTGTTTTCGATTCCTTTCTTTCTTTCTTCCCTTTTCTCTATTTTTTTTTAGCAAGTAAGTAACAAATTTAATACATACATATGTATGGGAACCTCATATACATGAGAAAGTCAGAGACTCCACATGCAGAAGGGGTTCAGAGATAGAAAGGGAATATGGGTATATAAGACATTCTGAGTTAGGGTGAAGTTAGGGCCTTGGGGGCTTCAGTGGGTCACTGCTGAATGACAGGAGCAGTTCTTTAATAAATAGAAGCTTCCCCTGACCTATTGATAGGTCAAAAAGAGATAGTTGATAATCTCCCATTATGGGAAGGGACTCTCATTCAAGTTCTTCCAGGTAGTCAAGGGATTTCTCTTGAGCCTAAAGCTAAAATTGCCTTTAGCTCAAAAGAATCTGCAGTTACCTGATATGGAGTTGACCAGAGACTGGAATTATGGTCTTCTGACTTCTTCTCAGGGATATTTTTTTCTGTAAGTGCCAAAAAGAAAAAAATACGAAAAGCTTTGCTTTTTTCTTCTTGCTACATCTCATCAGGACCTGTAAATTTGTGAGCTCATGGATGCTGAGGAGGGCAAACAGTGCCATGTAGAAGGCAAGATCATGGCTCCCTCTCCCCAGTCCAGTTGTGGCTGGTGAAAATAAAAGTGCTTACTTAAAATGCAAGTAACAGTATTGCACGTTTGATCCTCCATAAATTCCTAGGGAATAAATGAATCTTTGTGAGCAGATAATAAGGAAAAAGTGAGTGGTGCTTAGAGTTGTACCTTTCCTATTTCATCTGCTCATAGTTAGCCTTCCTTTTTATGTTTTAAAATTTATCACTGCCTTACTGCCTAGAGAAATGCTTTGCCTCCTCAAACTAAGTTTACTTTTTATTTAATTTTTGTTCAGTATTTTTGGTTTCTTTCTATGTCAATTGTGAGACATTAAAATTGTATTTAAAACCTCCTGACAGATGCCCTGTTTTATTATTCTTCCAATTACTAAAATTCAGTAAAGCAAAATTTGTTTTTCCACCCACCATGGCTTGGATGTGAAACGGGCAGCTTTATTTATGTTTTCAGTTTGGGATATAGGTTCAAGGGCATCCTAAATATTCTGGGTGGTGTTAAATAGGGCAGTGTGCATGGCTGCTGGGTAATCCCTAGGATGGGCCTATGGCTATAGCAGTTGGATATAAAGTTGCTGGGTTTAAATCCTCCTTACTAAAGGAAAATATAATTATATTACAAAAGTAGTTCATGGAAAAAGTAAAAAAAAGAAAGAAAAATGAGTGAGACTTTAGAGTAAAAATTATAAAGACTTACTATTTATTTAGATCAAGAGTTGACAAAATGATAACCTGTGGGCCAAATGTGCCCCACTGTCTGTTTTTCTTTCTTTTTTAATAGCCTCAGTTTAAAATGGTTACATTTGAAATGGTTATATAAGAACTGATATAATATCCTCTATTTTGCCTTGTGACACTCAAAGCCTAGAGCATATACTTCTTTGGCCCTTTAAGAAAAAGGGTGGTGACTCCTGATTTAGATGATATGTAAGTGGTTTTTGAATCAAGATGTTTGGTTAAAAGCCTATGTGTAATTAGTTACATTTAGAGTATCAAATTTTACTACTTTTATGTATAGCTTTTAAGGGTTTTTTTATTAAATGAAGAGGCAATATTTTTATGTCATTTCTACCCATTTTTCTTTTACAATATAAGACCTGTGATTTTAATCTTCAGAGTTATAGCACATTGAGTATTGCCAGTTATCACAAAAGTCTGAAGCATTATCAGGAGTGTGGAAAGCAGTATGGAGATACCTTAAAAAATTAAAAATGGATCTGCCTTTTGACCCAGCGATCCCACTTCTTGGAATATATCCAAAGGAACCCAAAACACTAATTTGAAAAAACATAAACACCCCTATGTTCATTGTAGCATTATTTAAAATCACCAAGATATGGAAGCAGCCCAAGTGTCCATCAATAGATGAGTGCTAAAAACAACTATGGGATGTTTATCCAATGGAATACTACTTGGCTGTAAAAAAAGAAAATTTTACCCTTTGTGACAGCATGGATGGAACTAGGGAAAATTATGCTAAGTGAAATAAATGAATTTGTCAGAGTAAGACAAATACCATATGATTTCACTCATATGTGGAATCTAATGAACAAACTGAACTAGCAAGGAAAACAGAGACAGACTCATACATGGAGAGCAGGAAGACAGCAAGTGTGGGGGAAGAGCAGGGGCTGGAGGGATTGAGCAAAAAGGGATAAAGGACTCATGGACATGGACAACAGTGTGGTGATTGTAGGGGGTAGGGAGGTATAAGGGACTAAATGATAATGGAAAAATACCGTAGAAATAAGAAATATTCCAAATTAAAAATAAAAATAGGAATATAAAAAACAAACCTATGTGGATTAAAAGGGGACTATCTGTGAAGTATTCACCAACCTACAATGTGCCAGAGAAATGGAGATTGACAAAAAACTCCAAAAGATTTAGGAATCCCTGACAATTAAAAAATAAGCTTCCAACTCCCCCAACTCCTTTTTTTTTCTTAAGTGCTATGTTTGTTGGTACTTTTTAGGCCTGCACAATTAGTGTTTTAAAAATTTGTGGCTGCTTTGAAGGAAATGGTCTGAAAAAGAAACTGTCTATGTACTATATATACAAGTCATGTGACAATGTATTCACAAACAGTATTTGCTGGTGTGCCCTTGAATTGCTAGGCTGTCCTATAGAAAGTGTTCTTAATCAAGAGAAGATAGGACCTGACCACTGAGACATTGCTCTCACCACCCTCTGCATCTCCTTCAGCCTCCAAAACAGTCAGATCTCTTTTGGTGCATGCAGGCTGGGTTGCCAGCCATTTGTGCACTTTTAGTGATGGGAGAAGAACCTGCCCATTATTGGGATTTTGCTTCCTTGCTGTACTCCAGAGTTCCTTAATCTTAGCATTTGACATTTGGGTCAAGACAATTCTTTGTTGTGGGAGCTGCCCTGTGCCTTGTAGGATATTGAGCAGCATCCCAGGCCTCTACACACTACAAGCACATAGTGCCTTTTTCCTTCTCCTACTGGTGACAACCAAAATGTGTCTATACATTGCATAATATCCCTTAGGTGACAAAATTGCCAGGCTTGTGAGCTGCTGGTGTAGAGTGATTGACACATCCTTCTTACAGCTGTGGCAAATGGAGTGATTCCCAGTCCCACTTTCTTGAAACCATTTTACTGAGGAAGGGCAGCCCAGATCATGATACTCCTTGACCCAAAGACTGACTGCAGGGGACTGAACTAGGAAACAGATGTGCTGAAGAACAGTAGGGGTTTGAGCCTGAAAAGAAAACAGAAGTGGGGAGAGTGTGTGTCTGTGTGTGTGTCTGTGTGTGTGTGTACATGAGAGAGAGGGAGAGAGAAATAGAGGGGGCAGGATTGAGAGAGAAGCTGCTTCAACTACCTTACTCCTGCCGTCTCAGAAAATGTGGGGCTGAGAGCAAAAAAAGCCCCAGAAAAGAAATCTAAGGGAGGGGCTAGGGGGTAGTGATTTGATCTGAGGTGCCACTTGGGAAAGTTGAGGTTTTGTGAAAATAAAGATTTAATTCTCAGGAGTATTTATGGAGATAATAATTATGGATCCAAGAAGACACATAAACCTCATTTTTTGACTATCCAACTCTCACTATTAATTGGCAGTTTTATTTTACAATAAAGGTTGTTGTCCCTGCTTTCCCTAAATGGCCTTTGTTTCTCCTTTTCTGTTTTTTTTTTTAAAATTTATTTTAATCATTGTTCAAGTACAGTTTTCTGTCCTTTCTCCTTTTCTGTTTTTTAAATAAACATTTCTCTACATGAATTGCTCCACTCTGCCCCACCCCCTAGCACCACCAAACTTCAGAATAATTTTGGAGTGTGGTGGTTTTATCATGTGGAAATGTAGTACAGATGTTCAGAATTACCTTTTCTTTCTCCCCTTTAAAACATCATGACCACACATGCTTTGCTCTAAGTACCATTAAATATTTTTATTATTACTCTTAAAAAAATCTTGCCTCAGGCAGAGTCCCACTAAATCTAAAGTAAAGGCAAATATTTGTGTGTATAAATAGCAGCAAGCATTTATGCATATCACTCTAAAAAACCTCATATTTGGCTTTTTATGCAATTGAAACCTTTATTTTTTGACCCACTTAACCAAGTCCTCTAGTTTTACCCTCTTTTCTTGACTCTCATACTTTAACTTCAGACTATAGGATTTTGTGCATGAGTTTTTCTCTAACCTGCATATGTCTTTGAACTCAGCCTGATCATCTAATGTAATTTGATGGGAGGATTTGAACTGCCAGCATGAATTAGTGCATGTTTTTAAAAGTTATTAATGAAGGAAAGTTCTCTTCTCTGAGAGAATCCACAGTGGGTGGCAGAGTTTCTGTGTTCTTCACATGCCACACCCTGAGGCCAGTAGTCCTGTGCCCAGGAAATGCTTTATCACCATTCAACATACTCCCACTCAGAAACCTGTTCATGGAGATTAGCTGCTGCTCTATTCTTAATTTCTTTTGGGTTTATTAGTACCACTTAAAAATATTTCTTGGTCAGTATCAAACACATTATTCTAAATAGTTGCTAAAAAAATACCTCTTTCAATTTAATTACTTGATTCTGGAATCGAGAACTCCCTTGCCACCTGTGTGCACATTTTAATGTGCTGGAAATAATCCTGGTTTAGACATGCTCTTCTTTAAAGAATTGCATTTTCCATTCCATCTAAATAGTGCGTTGCAAGGTGCATTTCTTTTAAAGGGCAGAGGAGATATTTGTCATTCTGGCAGAGTTCATATAGGAAGGAAGAGGCAAAACCTGATTGCACCGTAGACAGTAGAAATAACAATGTAGATATTCTGCTGTACCTTTATGATACCCAGCAGTGTTCCTGCCAAAGGTCTCTATGGTACTACTTTTATGACCTATGTCAGGACTTAGACAATTTTAAGGACTCAGGCTTTCATTGCTTTAAAAGACAGAATAGAATGCTGTGCAATGACTGGATCCTTGCCAGTTACACACTGGAAACTTGATATAACTTAAAAACCTGCCCAGTGCTAACATCAGTGGGTATCCTTAAGATGTCTTTCAAGCAACTGTTATAGGTACAGAGATTGTGGGAATTTAGCGGCGGCTTGAGGATGCTCGTGCTGCATGGAGACTTCTGACATGTGATGACACAGGACTTTCCAGAGGTTGTGAAATCTTTTTGAAGAACTCATTATTTTTCCCCCCTTTTCTAGGCTGAGGTTATCTTTTCATGCTGTCTTTTTGCTTTGTTGCATTACAGACATAAATGTGCTACTTCTTGCATAAAGGACTCAAGGAGAATTGTCCAAAATGACTGTATTTCCTGAAATCACAGCAGCCTCCCCCAAAATCTGTGTGACAGGCAAGGTCTGTCTGAGGGTTATCATACAGATACAGAAAGCTTCATGGAGCCTCATCTTGGGAGGTCCTGGCAGGTTGCTGTTTTTAGCATAAATCTGGTGCAGGCATGGAGCTGAGTGCTGCACTCAGATACTCCTAAGAGCAACTGTGTGAGGTGTAGGTGCTGACATCGTCCCCTGACTTAATCAGGGCAGCTAAGTAATTTGCCTAAGACCACACAGGGGACTTGACCTCAGAAATGAGAATCATTGTATCATCTACTGTTTTGTAGAAAGTCAAAATAACTTCTAGCCATTTTCCCCACCCATTTCCCCTCCTCTCTGATTTGTTTTCTTTGAATCTTTTCTGTTCTATTTAGGTTTCTCATCTGGTTTATATTATGGCTTCATTTAAAATCTTATTCTTTTTCCTAATATGTTCATTCTTTTTTCTTTTATTTTGAACCTCAGTCATTTTCTTCCTCTGGTGTTTTCACCTGCATTGTTTTTTTTTTTTTTAAGATTTTATTTATTTATTTTTAGAGAGGGAAGGGAGGGAGATAGAGAGAGAGAGAGACAGAGAAACTTCAATGTGCAGTTGCTGGGGGTTATGGCCTGCAACCCAGGCATGTACCCTGGCTGGGAATCGAACCTGGGACACTTTGGTTCCCAGCCCGTGCTCAATCCACTGAGCTATGCTAGCCAGGTCATCTGCATTGTTGAATGGGTTTGTCTTTGTTGTTATATTCCAAGTAGCAGTTCTGAGGTTTTGCAAGAGACCTAGAGATGTTAGTGAAATCTATAGGAGACTTCTGGCCTAATATAATTCTAATCAGCAGTTTTCTTTGCCTCCTACAAAACCTTTTCATTCATTTCCATGAGTTGATACTCTAGTCTAGTCTCATGAAATGGCCTATACAGAGCACTTTGCACAGGTCTTGGCTCAGCAAATATCATTTATGTTTCTTTGACAAAAGGTGAGGAAGGGGTAAACAATAGTTGCCTTCACATCAATTGGTCTCCTTGTAAAGCAAGTCCATGCTTCCTTTACAAAATATAGATTTCTCTCTACAGAGTCAAACCTTGTCTGGTGCCATTTTATAGGTCAGTTGTTGGGGCACAGGTGTTTGTACTGAATTATGCAAACTCAAGAGTGACCTTTTCTCTATTACCCCAGTTTCACTCTAATTTCTTCAGAATGTTATGAAGTAGATTAATCCCCCCTTGTTACAGATGAAGAAACTGGGTCACAGGGAAAGTAGATCACTCTGCCCAAAGCCTTACAGGGAGATACAATGAGGGTGGCCTCAGGGCCTGTGTTCCAAGCCATGAGGCTGCATTGCCTCCTTTGTGTGTGAGAGAGCTGGGGATGGGGTCCAGAGGACCAGCATTTGGGGTCATGAGGGCTTATCATGGGGCAGTTACAGCCTAGACTTTCTCCACAACTGGCTCCCATGCTGGTCTCCTTAATTCTGTGCCCATCAAATAAGAGCTAGTTTTGAAGCTAGGAAACCAGTCATGAGGCAGAATTGAGGTAATAACAGCAGGAACTGACTCGGAAAGGAATAGAATGTGATGCTTTGAAATAGGAACCATGGTGTATGGCAGCTAAGAATATAAAAGATGAGGAGGATGGAGATACCAGAAAGAAGCCAGATTTGGTGGCATGGGTGATAATGTTTTTGATAACACCTGTGATAGTTATGAAGGAGGCAGGTTTGGGGAGGGGAAGATGAGCTTCACATTCAAAAACACAGGTTTGTATTTCAGGGCAGAAAAGTAGGCTAGAAATGTAGATTTGGGAACTGTTTGTAAGAGGTAGGGTTTAGAGCTTCCCAAAGAGAGAAGGACTCAAAGATAGAGCTGGGGAATATCTGTGTTTAGGACAAAGAAGGAGGAAGGGAAGCAGTGAAAAAAAACTGAGAAGGAAATGTGAAGGGAGGAGGGAGTGTTCAAGGGCAAGAGAATCCATTCATTCATTCACTCAGTCATTTTATGGAGAGCCTTCAACTCTAACCTCTGTTTTTAGGGGGACACTGAGATGACAAGAGCCCTTGTCCTGGGGGTTATGTGAAGGTGGGACCTCTGGGCTAGGTCCCCAGGGATGAGGAGAAGTCCACTGATAAATAAGGTCGGAAAGACAGAAGGATGGGTATAGCCTGGGGGTCAGACACATTAGCATATATAATGTTTTTTCTTAGACTCTCCCAAAAGCTATCTAATTTTAACCAAACCTTAATTTACTGCCTAAATTGTATTCACATGTAGTCTTCCTAAAGTATATACTATAATCAAACTATGATATTTGAAGTTTCTCTTAATGCTGTAATGCATGGTTACTTCAGTGAAAAACACTGTAATTGAACTAGTTTCTTTTGGGACTATGAACGTTAAAGACTCAGATGAATGACTGGTTTCTTTACTGGGTGGATCTGGGTGAGAATCACTGCAATATCCCAGCATGTTATTGATGGCTGGTTGCAATAGCTAATGCTGAATAATAAAAGATGGCTTCATGTGATCCTTGTCAAAGGGGTGGATGTTTGAACTGCAAGGACAGGAAATTATAAAATTTGCATCTAAAAATAATCTTATCCTTTGCCTTTTCATTTGTGACCTCCAGTGTGAAGAAACAAAGACCTCATGGAAACTTGGGCAGTTTGTGAAACCCTTCTGTGTAATCAGCCAATTTGATTTTCTTCAGTATAATGGCAGGATATTTGTGAGGAAATTAAACTTTATCGTACTCTAGCCATTGGTAGTGTGGCACCAAATTTTCTATTGGTCTTTTAGGAGAATAGAGCCTAGTGCAAGTTTATAAAATTACAGCAGCTTTGGAAGAAGTTTAAATGGATTTGGAACCTGCAAAGTAGAGTTTCTTTACTGTATCACTGTCAACATTCTGGGCTAGATAATTCATTGTTCAGGGTGGGCACCCACCCTGTGTGTTGTAGGATGTTTAGTAACATCACTGACCTTCATCTACAACATCCAGTAGCATCACCACCAGTAGCTGTGTCAATTAGAAATGCCTCCTGATATTACAAGATGTCCCTGTGGGGCAGGGGGTGGGAAACTGTCCCTATCTGAGAACCACTGGCCAAAAGCCTTACTACTCAAAGTGTGGTCCAGCAAACAGCAGGTCATCTGTATTTTCCAGGAACTCATTAGATATGTAGCACCTCAGGCTTTGTCCCTAGCCTCTGGAATGAGAATCTGCACTGTGACAAGATTTGTGAGAAACCTGTGAGCACATGAAGGTTTGAGAAGTACTAAGCTCTGCCCAGGGCAATGTTGTGTAGCAGAAGGGCATGAGCTTTGGAGCCAAACATGGCTTAACTAAAAGCTGTGTGACCTCATCAAGGTGTTTAACCTCTCTGAGACTCAGTTTCTTCCTCTGTAAAATGGGACTAAGAAAACCTTTTGTGTTGTGAGAGTAAAAAGGGTGAGATCCAGCTGAATCAGCAAAAAGAACACCTGGCTCTTATTAGAATCTCAAATGGGCTGGTTTGCTTTCCTCTCTTTAGAAAACTGTTTTACTTGGCCCTACTGCACTCACGGTTACTTGTAGTGATGATATAAGATGTGGAGGAAAAACAATGTGTCTGAATCAGTGCTCCGCAAGTACAGAGGGCCATAAAAAATCTGCTTGTTTACGAATTTTTATTTTTGAATTATCTACTTTCTTTGAGCTGTGGCTCTTGTGGTCTGGCCTTCCCAATGCTTGGGAAGCTGGGATCCCATTTCTGGAAAACCCATTATCCTGGTCCTTGTGAACTCTTAAAGGTCTCATTTAGAAGCCAGATTCTAAAGGTGGGAAAGGTGAAATTGATGGCAGCTAAATGTAACACTGTTTAAGGAAGAAGTTCACACTGGCAAACTTTATTCCTGTCCTATAGCAAGTGGATTTTGAGATGGGGCAATTATTTTTATGACTATTAGTAGAATTTTTAGTTGTGTAAAATAAGGATAAATATCCCTGCCTTGGAATAAACTGTCCCAGGATTCCAAAATTTCCCCCTTTTCTCTTTCTCCTACTATGACATTGCCTTCACATAAAAGCCTGTATTTTTAAATTTCTCATCCTGGTATGTCAAGAATAGCTGATCTCATGCTTTTGGCCAGGAATGCTTTTGCATAATTCATTTTAAAATAATGTATAAAATAGGCATGCACACACATGTAATCACATACTCACAAAGCAATGTATGAAGGGACATTGTCCAAGACCAATGTTCAATTGTGTAGACTGGGTACTGCACACCTGTGGGAGCACCAGGTATATTGAGGACATAACAGATTTGCATAAATATCATGACAGTTTGTCAGAAGGTGGCAACAAAGTCCTTGTCCTAATGAAACCACTGTATAGCAACAGTGTTCTGGCAGATGGAGGTAAAGTGTCTTGAGGAAGGGGCTTCCTTTTCTAATTTGCACAAGGATACCATGTGGACTGGTTGTAGACCCACCATCTTTCCTTTCTTTTGGAGCTTCTACTCTAGTATGCAAAACTGTACAAATCATTATTCTTGAAGTCAGAATGTGCCCAGGAGCCTTAGGAAGGTACAATTTATTTAATTTCCACATCTGATGAATATGAAAAAAATCTTCCATTGAAGTGGTATCCTTCACTATCACTTTCATCTTAAAACTATTGCTAGTGGTTGTGTGTATGTTGCCATCTTTCCCAAGTGAAATGGAAATAATTTAAGAAATATGGCAGAAGAGGTTTACCAACATTAAGTCCAGCAAACAGTAGTTAGGATATACAAAGGATCTCATTGGCTTAGGTTGGTTGATGATTAGCTGATGTGAAGGACCGTCATTGTACTGAGAGATGGGACAATACCCATTTCCTACATGAGGCTGCATCTCATGTACATTCTTTTTCAGCACTTTGCTTCTTGGATTGGAGGGCTATTCACATAACTTAGTATTGGTCATGTGAACATACAACTTGGTCATACATCATACCCTTGGGTTGCCACATGTCATACATGGTCTTGTAGTTATTCTACTTTATCTCCATTTCTTTCTAGAGATAGCCTGCAGTTTTACCTGGAATTGTATCTGAATAGTTACCGAGGAGGGGAAAATGTCTGTTTCTACTCAGCCTGTCTAGATGCAGCAGCATTGATGATGCAGACAACAGATGCTCTTCTAGATGGGTAGAGCAGGAAAGAGAGAATGCAATTACTGACAGGGAGCTAGACAGGGAACTCGACTTTATTTTTCAGATGGTAAAATTTTGTGTTTTTTGGGTTTGGATGCACCCACATTGGTAATTTTTACTGGTTTGCAAAGAAGACTCTCCCCTAGATTTTTTTTTTTGTGGTGATGTCATTTTCATGGCTGTTAGTTTCATGGCTAGGTTTCTCAACTATAAGCACAAGTTATGGGATGTGGGGGAAATAATTTGTTCTTAATAGTGGTCATGAAATTCACAAATAATGTATTAAAACTGAATTATATATGATTATAATATAATGATGATAGAAATAATAGATACAAGATTAGGTAGATTATATAATAGAAAGTTTACTTTGGGTCCATGATCTCACTTAATTCTCATATAATTTCTGGAGAAAGTTCCTGTTGTTACCTTTATCTCATAGATGTAGAAACTGAGGCTTAGAGAGGTGAACATTATACTGTTGGGAAGTGGAGGAAATGGGATTTGAACCCAAGTCTGGCTAACAGATTTCCACTCACAGTTATGTTTCCATAAGCTAAAAAGATGAGTGGTTGTACATAACCACATCTCTCGGCACTGCCCACACGGATGTGTGAATGTCATGTTCTGTGTTAGGATGAGTAGCTGTCCCAGTTATGGTAGTAAGGGAGTCAGTCCTAGGACACAGGACTTCCAGTTTAAAAACTGGAGAAGTGCTGGGCAAACCAGGAGGAGTTTGTCACCCCACTGCTGCATGTTGTGGTGGGGACAAGGCAAGGAAGGAGAAGGTGGGAATACCAATTGCTTCATCCTCCTTGCTATTGTTATGTGTATTCTGGACAGTTTGGATGAATTTGTGGTTTTTCTATTAAACTTTTTCAAGATATAAAGAGAGTACAAGTTGGGTCTGCAGCTCATCAGGCAGAATCCTCAGGGTCTCTCTAGAAGCAGGTGACGAAGTTATAAATAAATGCATAAAGAGCCTGCCATGATGGTGGGGACACACGTACTTGGCCACTACGGTTGCATTTCAGCCAGATATCTCAGTTCTGTCTTTCTCTCAGTGGATGGATTCCAGTAATTTGGTGCCGGTGGGATAGGGGGATATGTGGTTCTTACCCTCACAGGACCCAACCCTGAATGTGAACTGTTTTCCTCCCTTACAAGAGTTTAGAAACTAGAATTTATTATTTAACAACCACCCATATTATTGTACTAGAGAAAGTAGCATAAATATGCTGATTTTAAAATGGAAATTTGCTGCTTGGAAGTGTCTACTCCTTCAAGGAAATTCTTTAGGTTGGATTATCTCATGTTGGAAGATCTGCCTACGGGCCTGCCAATTGTACAAGCAGTTTATTTGATTACTATTTTGTAAAAATGAGAATGATTTGTCTTAAATTTTTTTAGGGGCTCTAGTGTACTCATTGGAAACTTAGATTTAAAAAATATATAAATCATTTGCCTATCTGGTCGCATGTTTTTTGTTTTTGTTTTTTGTTTTTCTTGGTCTATTTTTTCCTTCTCAAACCATTTGGGTGTGGAGAGGAGATATCTGTGCCTCTTCAGGACATCTGCTGTTTGTTGTTATAGCTGTCTGTGGAATGCTGTCCTTGGAACAGCTCCCAAGGCAGAGTGTCCGTAGTCAGTGCTTCATCAACTGATGGTGTGGGAGAGGAGAACTTTTCCTTCTAAGACAACTCCCCTAGTGACTGGAGCCTTGCTCTTTACATGTCAACACTTTCAAAAATGATTAACCACTTAGAGGAAAATCTTTATAAATTACAGCTTTTTGAATACTTCCTGGCTTTCCTATACAGATTGTGTCCTCAGCAGATTGGAATAATTTCTTCATAGCTCAGGTTCAAGAATAGAAGTGTCTATTATTCTTTCCAGTGAAGGGGTTGGGTGCATTTCCATGGTCTTGGGAAAACAAGGTTAGTTGCCTCTCTCCTAAGTGGGTTCAGATTATCTCCTTTAATGTCTACCTTTGGGTTGCTTTTTCTTTTTTTTGGTTTGTTCTGTGATGCTAGAGATTACCTGTCACTGTTGATGATATTGGTGTTGCTAGTACTCTTCTCACATTTCATAATTTTACTGCTAATTTCTACAGATGGGGAATCAGATTGCCACAATTGTTAGAATTGTGTAAAGTAACTAGGGTCTGAGCAGATTCATCTATGAGTAAATTGAATGTATCTTTGTGTAGAACTTGATCATTGAAGGTAGGACTCCTAGATAAATGTAGTGTGTTCAGATATCTCTGTTCAGTTGTGACACTGGTGAAATATAGCTTGTGAAGAAATTGAGATCAGTACCAGGAAGGATCTCAGGCTTCAGAATGTTAGGCTGTCTTCACTTCTTAGTCAAAATGTTGATGGGAACTCTCAGTTCTTTTCCAATACACTTTCTAATATCTGAACATGTAACAGAATTTTATTTAAGCTGTTCAGTTTTTGTATGTTTATAATGTTAGCCAAAGTACTAGTATTTATGGCATTTCCTCTTTTTTCTCTTAATGATAGATTCTGGAATTTAAAAAAAACCTTTTATTATTTAGCCTCCTGTTTATGTCTTTAACCTTAACCAAGCCAGATGCAACTAGAAAATAGGAATGGCATCACATTGAGTAACCAAATTTGGAGAAGCCACATAGCAGCTTAAATTGGACCATGAAAGTAAGGTTTATCAAACTGCCAGCCTATCTGTTTTGGTCTTTCAATGTTTGATTGAAATTTTAAAATAATTAGACTTCCTTTTGATTAAGTGGGAAAGACAACTCATTTATACTAGTTTGGATTAATATAAGATCAATTAAAGGTTTGTGTATTACAAACTAATGCACAAAATATTATTGTGCATTAATTATTCTGCAGAATAATTATTATAATTCTGCAGAATATTAATATTATTAATTAATAATATCAACCAAGGAATTATCATGTATCATACAACAGTAGGTTATTGGCATATACTTATTAATATATTATGTATCAATATAATTAATATATTAATTATATTAATATATAGTATATATTATTCTGTATATTATTCTGGCCTACTGAAAGTTTCTCAAACTTTTACTTTCTATATTTGTGTAGGGGGCTAGAACAAATATTTATATTACACATCTCCTATTTTGCATTTGTGAGTCAATCCAAATATGACTGAATAGACTAAAAATAAAAATTACTTTGAACTTGTTACTATTTTGAAAATTATGTAACCTGAGAATGACTCGTTGTGTCCTTTCAGCCTCTTCTACCTACAAGGACATAAAATGAGTGGAAATAAGCTAGTATTGTTGTATTTCTCTTGTTGTTACTGTGCATCCTCCTGCTCTGAAAATGCCTTCTCTTGTCAGTCTTCATGTGAGTAGTAGAGGATAGTTCTTTTTAGGGGAATTAGCTTGTGGCTATGAGACAGCTAAAGTTATAACTTCTGTAATACAAATGCAAGACGAAAGAAGAGACAATCTTTGGAATGTTACTTTGTTACAGGTAATTAGGCCGTATTCCTATGAAGGAGGTATTCCTTAAGTGAGGGTATTGGGATCAAATTGAGAACAAAATTGAGGACCAAAATTTGTGTAAATAATCAGAGTAAAGTTAGGAAGTTTAGATTGGATGTTCATCTTGCAAATGTAATTAAATATGAAATAAGTTTCTAAATCTTACATTTAACAAAATGTAGGTGAGAAGTATACCTTGTGCTAATTTTTAAAAAGAGTAAGTAATGAAACTCCAATATCAATTTTATTTGGGCTGAATGTTTCTAATAAAATTGACAGCTAGCATGCCATTCAATGTTTGACCTTTGCACTACCATTTTTTAAAAAGTGTCATTTTGCCAAAAATATGCTGGAGAGCTTCTTCAGGTTTCCCAGTAGCCTCTTTAATCTGTTGCTATTCAGATAATTTTCTTTTGAAGTTCCTATCCTGCATTATCCTTGTTACTCATCCCAGCTCAGTAGTCACTTGATGGCTCTGTCTGAGGTTCTCTGAGATTCAGTGGTTCCTCCCAAGTCACTGTCACTCAGTGCAAAAGGTGTGCCAGCCATGGTGCTAGGTGCTGGGATGACATGGTCCCTGCCCTTCAAGTTATACAACAGGGGACAGGAGGAAGAGACACTTGAAGAGTAGTGCTGTCAAACAAAGTCTATGAAGGTGAAAAGAATGAACGATTTCCATCAAGCGTTGGGAAGCTCTTAAGTGTAGGAAGTAGCATTTGAAAGGGGGCAGATCTCAAGAAGTCTGTATTAACCACTCACCAGGCACTGTAGATACAGCTTTTCATAAGATAGGGCCAGTCCTTATGGGAAACAACAGATTGTATATAGTTAAGTCATTTTAATTATTACATATGCCTGGGGGTGTTTAATAGAGTTACTTACTTTAGTCATAGGGGGCAAAAGCGGCTTTCCCACTCAGTGGTATGTAAGTTGAGACTTGAAGGGTCAAAGAAATTCAAGGAAAGGGCTGGGAAAGGGAGGGTGGGGACATAGTAGAGGCAAAAGGAGTAGAGAGCTGAGCTAAGAATGAGAAGTAAGGAAAGTCTAGAGCTGTGCTATCCAATATAGTAGCCATAGTTATAGGTGACTTTGGGAACTTAAATGTGGCTGGTGCAAAGAAGGGACTGAGTTAATTAGTTATACCTGGTTGGTGATGAATATACTGGATAGCATAGGACTAGTGTACTTATAACAGAGTGGACACAAAATAGAGGGGTTTTCATGAGACTGAAGAGGAGCACTGGAGAGATATTTTGAGATATGGTAGACCCTGGTGAGCAGTCCAGACTTTATTCTAGAGCTTTGGGAGGCCACTTAAGGGTTTCATGAAAGAGTGGTATATAGTCAAAATGGCATTCTGCAATTGGCCTGGGACCAGGATTCTACTGCTGAAATTGAGCAAGAAGTGTTTGTAATAAATATGTCCCTAAGGAACATTGATCTTGAGTGGGGTGTGGGATGGACTGGACAGGGATGGCCGAAGGTGACCTGATCAGAGTGGGGAGAGGAGAACATGTGGTTAATGATGCAGGCTCCATAGTATGATGGCCAGAGCCAAATTCTGGGTCTGCCATTTTTGGTTTGCCTGGAAGGAGGATGCTTCAACTGTGTTGGCAGTGCCTGGACCCAGAGAGAGCTGGTTTGGCTCACACAGCTACAGGGCAATGACAGAGGGCTGCTTGAGGTTACAGCCAAGCCTCTGGGAGCCACTGCACATTGTCATTCTGTGAGTGGGGCATGGAGGCCATGTTCTCCTGTTTTTGTTTCACTTGGTGCAGAAGTGAAGGGCCTTGGTGACATCTCATTCACTCTTCTTTTACCTTATTTGGTAAGCTTTTCACAAAACTTTTACGGAAAGTCTGTTATTCTCATCTGCTTCCCATAAGAAAGTGTTTGGCAGTGGCAGAGAGTCCCAGGACTTATGGGAGAGGAGTGATTTCCTGAGGGTCCCCCACAACATTCTCATAGAGCTTGTTTTCCCCAGTTGCAGACCAAACAGACGGAACAAATTTGCTTTCTCTCTGGAGAAGATTGAGAGGTATGGCTAGAAAGGGGAAGTGAGAATTGGAGCAGGGCGGTGTATGTGGAAGTTAAGACTCTGGTTGTAAGAAAGCCTAGCTAGCACAATTAGAAAAGGAGTCTTTACTGAGAGGGTAGCTTGTGGAATTCAATTGCTGGATGCTGCTGGCCTTGGAACCCCATGGCTGCCAGAATGTTCCAGTTCCTCTGAGCACAGGCTTACCTGTGGGGCATCTTGGTTCATGTGGTAAAATTAGCCAACCCAAAGCTCTTGAATTTACCTTTGATAGATCCATCTGAAACCTGGGAGAAGGTCTTGCTTGGGACAGTTTTTATCCTTGCTCCAACCAGGCCTGGTTTGCTGGGAATGACCACATGGAACAGATACAGCTTCTGGGCCTCCTGGTTCATGGCTCTGTAGGGCAGGAATTCTGCCTGGTTGTTGTTAGAGTGGTGTTTCATATCATATATCATATCATATCATATCATATCATATCATATCATATCATATCATATCATAAATGCATAATGTCAATATGCAAATAGCATATAACATAGTGAGCAATGTCTAGGATATTATATAGAAGATTACTGTACAACCCAAGTTTCCCCCTGTACCTGTTGCATTTCCAGGAACTCTGGCTTTTTCCAAGTTTCCCCCTGTACCTGTTGCTTTTTCCAGGAACTCAGGAATTATGCTTTTTACAATGAACCTCTTTTGACTCTGACCTGTGTTTCATAGTATCAGCTATTTACACACGAGAGAGAAGGGCAAAACCTAATTTTATGTGATACTTATGAAATATAGTTTTTTAGAAGAAGTGGGACCAATCTGTAGAACTGCAGTAAACATCCATCTACCAAGAATTCAAATTCACTGTGTGTGAAAGATTACATTTGACATAATCATAATTTATGGAGTAAAATATAGTTTTAAGGTCCTAATCAGCCACCTGGTGAATGAATGAGATGCAATTTCTATGTTCTAATGACATTAGAAAAGATTGTGGGTAAAATGAAAATAAATCAAAGTTAGGATGTACAAAGTAGAGTTTCTGGTGCTGCAGAGATATTCTGCTTCTCCATCTTGAGTGTGATGCAAACCAAGAGACAATAAAAAGATGCATCACTAGTTAATTCCGGGTCAGCAAACTATAGCCCCTGGACTAAATCTAGCTGGTTACTTATTTCATTACATGAAGTTTTATTGGAAGACTGGCACAAGCATTCGTCTATGTATTATCTCTGGCTACTTTCATGTTACAATGGCAGAGCTGAGTAGTGCCAACAGATACCACATGGCCTGCAAAGCTGAAAATGCATATCATCTGGCTCTTGACAGAACATGTTTGCTAACCTCTAGTTTAGATCCTTCGAGGTAGCACTGAGGGGTCCTAGAGCCCTGGAGGCAAGCTATGGGGTGAGACCTAGAAGGCAAGTGAAGGCATATGAGCCCTGGTCCTGTTCTGTCCAGAGCAGTTTGGCTGCCCTATGTGCTTTGTTGGGCTTCTGTATATGACTTGAGAAGAAGAAAGAAAGATTGTGTTATTTGAAAAGTACTGTTAAAGCTACTGATCTGAAAATACAGGAAGGCATTCAGAACAGAGAGGGTCTCTCTGAGGATGTCTAATTACACATTTTCATTGTTAGCCCAAGTGGTTGTTACCTTGACATGATGTCTCCAGCTTGAAAAAATGCCCTAGATGGGAATTTGAAAACTGAGAAGGACCCCTGTAATTACTGACTTGCTGGAAATTGCTTTTAGGTCTCTGGCAGCCCATTTTCTCTTTTTGTGGGCAAAGATGCTAACTTTCTTTCTGTGGTGTCATCAGATTTAAAAAGGAAGATATGACTAGAGTTGTTGAAAGGTGAAGTTTAGATATACAAGGTAATGGCTGAAAAGTAAAATGTGCCATGGTTTGGTTTTAATTCTTAAAGCATCAACACATTAATTTGCCCTTGAAGTTGATGTCATGGAAAATGGCCTCTTACCTAATTTCTTCAAGTATTTTGACTTTTGTAACTTAAGTAAAAATCTAAATGTGAGCTGTAGGAGTAACTTGGGGTGGGAAATAAAACCTTAGGATTGGGAGGGTAAGGATGAGGCTATTTGATTTACTTTAGGTTAAGTCACCTGAACTGCAGGTGGTTATCAGGCTTGCCATGCTTGATGAAGACTTTGAAACATGATGCATTAAGGCATATCATATGTCAAAAGAATTGCAAGATTTTGCCAATTTTTATGAGGAGAAACTTGGGGCACATATTTGCAAATGACTTTTCAGGATCAGGGAGGACGGAATTTGTTACTGGAACAAACACAATTTATACACACGAATGCAGTGACCAGAAGGTCATCTAGAAGGGAACACCTACAAGGGGTGGAAGTGGGTAGCACTTACTTCATTCTAGAGGTTTGATATATATTATCTCATTTAATCTTCATAGTGTCTCTCTAAGATGGATACTTATTATCCCTGTTATACAGATACGGAAACTAGTTAATTAAGCACTTCAAAAGCTTATAGCCATTAAGTATTTGAGTATATTGGCCCAGTTTTTTCAAAGGGGATGTGGTTGAAGTCGGTAAGCCAGCGGGTGCCTGGGAAAAGATCCTCTGCACCCTGCCACATTTCATGAGAGGATAGAAAGAATTAGATATGGTCTTCTCAGATCCAGAATTCTCCCAATTCTAGATTCTGGAGGAATCTAGAGCAATGGGACAACTGGGCTTGCTTTCCAGAACAGCCCAGAGAGACTCCATTATTTGCACTCAACTGGCCTCTTGAGTGAACGGGTAGTGGCTGAGGACAGCCATATAGAACTCAAGACCCAGTGTGACATGGGAAAAGCAGCCGAGAGGTCTTGAGTCCTCAAGGGAAGCTATGGCAGAGGCTGAGAGAGTTGGTAGACTGGGGAGATCTGGGTGGGCAGCAGAAGGACTCAGTGGACCTTGTTGGAGTCCATCAGTAGTTGATGACAGAAATCCAGGTGGCACCAACTACTCTGACACTACCTATGGATAGCAAGTGTGCCCCAGAGGCTGCTTTCCCAGTGTCAGGAAGTCAGGGGTAAATGAAAAGATGGGGAAAGAAAAGAATCTTAGAAGACTAATGTTTAACTAGTGGTGACTGAGTTACTTCTAACTGCCAAGGTTTAGTCACTTGTACTTTAATCTCCACTAAGGGTTGAAATTAGGAATTTGTAGGCCACATTGATATTCAGTTATAGAGATGGAACATTATATATTTGAACATCAAATATAAGGTTCTATTTTTCCCATTCTCTGTTAAGAATTGCCTTGATAACTTTTAACCAGAATCAGCTAAATTAATTGTGCTTCTAATATTTTTCATATTGTTTACTAAGCTACACTTTTTGAATATTTAACAGTGTTGGAAAGCATGTTTATCATGTATATTATTTCACTTAATTTGAGAAGTATGTATAATTAAATATTTTCTTAGGTACCATTGTTATTCCATATTTCATGGTTGAAGAAACTAAAGTTCAGAGGAATTAGCTTACTTGGCCAAGGTCACACAACTGGTAAATGAGTGAGGCTGGAGTTAATCGATTTAACATCCATTTTGGATTCTAAGCACCTAGCATGGAACCTATACATGATAAGAGCACAGAAAATACTTGAGTGAATTACGGCTCAATTGTGTGGCAGTGTGAGCTGACCACTTGGTATGTTGGGAACCTTATTCTGAGCAAGATAAGGAAAGAGAAATAAATCAGAGCTGAGGCTCCTCTCAGTGAATTAGTTATCCCTGATGTGCTGTGCATTCTAACTCAGAGCTAAGCCTTTGGAAATATTTGTGGATCCTATCAGAAAATACCCAGAAAGCAAGAGAGTTTTAGAAGTAAAAAAAAATGTATGGTTTAGTTAACTGAGGAAAGATAACTATTGGACTAAGTATAGTGGGGGTGAAATGGGAGGGGCCAAGAAAGTATTTCAAATCAGTTCATGCCTCTTAGAGTCACCTCATAACATCCCATCATGCCGCTGAAATCCATGAGTAGAATAAGCACATAGCCTTCCATAGTAGATCTAAAGAACTCACAGCCAGTTCTCTGGTACAAAGCAGTGTCAGTTTCAAACTCGGACGCCAACCCTCTCCTAACCTATCCTGTCTAACTGACAATACTTTTGTCCAGCTTCCACTTTGTACTTGGGTCTCTGTTAATCTGATTAAGGCACCAATCCTATAAATAGGTGGTATGTCTCTTGTTAACACTTTGAGGTGTGGGGTCCTAATTAAGAGATTTTTTTTTCACCTACTAGAAGCACAAGTTCTTTTGAAAATGTATGGTCTTAGAGTTTTGGGAATTTTTAGAATGTGCATCTTACACATGGGAGGTGGTTCTTTACAGTAAAGTCTGAGTATACAGCAAACACCTGAGCACTTCCAGAGCCTTTCAGCGGCAGTGCCTGTTTGTCCTGGACGGCACTGAGAATGATCTGTATGTCTGCAGTTCTCTCAAGCCTCTCTTCTATCACTGAGGGATAAGAAATCTTGTATATGGTATAATTGGGACAACCATAATTGCGAAAAAACTAGTCACTCTAAATGAGTCTTAACCTTGGATTCTGTAATACTACATCTGGAATCTATCCTTTGGAGATAAGTCTTACTGCAGAAAAAATTTTGTGCCCACATATTGAGAACAGTTTTCCTTCTTTTTAAATAAGAAAAAACTCAAGTTTTTTTTTTTTAACTAAGGGAAATCTTTCTCTCTCTCTTTTTTTTACAAATCAAACATCTTTGTAGTTCTTTTTTTTTTGTAAGATTTTATTTATTTATTTTTGGAGAGGGGAAGGGAGGGAGAAAGAGAGAGAGAGAAACATCAACGCGTGGTTGCCTCTCATGTGGCCCCCACTGGGGACATGGCCTGCAACCCAGGCATGTGCCCCGACTGGGAATCGAACCTGCAATGCTTTGGTTCGTAGCCCATGCTCATTCCATTGAGCTACGCCAGCCAGGGGTCGAGAAAGCTCTTTTAAATAAGGTAAATCTTAAACATTTCCAAATATGAAACTGGCAGTGACAGAACATTATATAACCATCAAAACAATTTAAAAAGTAATAAGGTACTTTATTAATTGCATTTATTCTCTGACCTTTATTGAAGTTATTATTATCCCAATTTTCAGTCTTTAGAGACTGAAGAGAAGGGGCTGTGGAGCCAGCTCAGAAGGTATAGCAATGACGAACACTGAGTCAGGAATCAGGAGAGTCAGTTATGGCGGGGCTGTCCCTAGAGGGTGTGGAGCCTGGGGTCACTTAGCCAGCACCACCTGAACAAAGTTCTCTGAAAGGAGCTGTGTGTCTGGTGCTTCATAGGTTCCTTGGGATGCCCGTAAACACAGCCAAATGAAAGTATATTTTAATTTTTAGGGTAATTTGTAGCAATAGCTTTGGAAACTGCTTTTGTACAATAATGTCATTGTTATTATACTATGTAATATTTTTCTGGTATTAGGGTAGGTAGGGAAGGTATCTAAGACCTGCCTTTCTTCAAGCTTATTATTTTAGTTTATACTTCTTTGATTTTTGATTTGTAAAATTGCAGTTAGGTATCATGGTTGTCCTTCAAGCTTAACACTCAAATGGAACATGTATGAGAGGTGTCAGAAATAACTTTCCAACAGTTAAGTTGTTTTCCTGCAAAAATATAACTTTAAAATTAACAAAATTTATATGGGTGAATTGCTACCCATGTTGATATGTAACAAGAAGATAAATTTGTAGCCAGATTAAAAAAATTAATAACCGTCATAACTTGAAAGAGGGATATTATTTTTAGTTTTCAATCAATGTTTAATGTAAGTGCAATAGGATGCTACAATACAATTTTAATGCTAGAGAAAAGAAACAAAAGAAGTGTCCTGTGGTTGGCCCTCCTCAGGTCAACTCCACTTAGCCTCCAGTTTACAAAGCTACACCAGCAGGCAGTGGGTCTTGACAGACAGTGCTGGGAATCAGGACAAATTACTTATATTGCTGGAGATCTCATGGGTACATGTGGAGGCAGCACTTGGATTAGATGAGCATCTCCTAAACATTGTTCTGAGAAACTGTCATGCTCTGTGAGGAGCTGAGAGGCATCCACAAGTAAAGAGTTGCCCTGATCAAATACACATGACAAATGGTGCACCCCGCTTTGGAGATTCCCAAAGTGCGTGAGCATATTCTAGGCTGTGAGAATTTCTCAGTAAAGATGTATTTTCCACAGTGATTCAGCCAGCATGTCTTAAATGTATTTGATGACAGAATCCTGTTAGCAGGGAACATATTTTGGGAAACACTAAACAAAGTTTTTTCCAAACTCCAAGATCAGGGGTTTTAAACATACCATCCAAATGTTGCTTAGCAACATTACAGCCACCTGATTTGCCCACTAGATGGCACCCTTGAATGAGATTTGCTTTTTAGTTTTGATTGGCTTCTCTTGGACGTTTTTGAACATTGCTTTTCCCATGCACTGGGAAAGAGCAGATCAGTTATTAAACTGATTTGAAGGCCATTCTGCTAACATTTTACAAGCCATTTAAAAATAAAACAGTTGTATCAACGATAGGGATAAATATCAGCCAAGATTGAAGTAGTATATAATTTTTCTCACAATAGCTATTTTAAAAAAACCCAACTATGTGAACAATGCCAGTGTATCTTATTTTTAATGTTTTACATGAGACTAGCCAGACAAAATTTAATTACACATTTGGGTTGTTCTACTGATCAACTTGAAACATTGAACTGTGAGACTTTGAGAGAATCCGGGGGTACCTGGGAAATTTCTTTAGTTCCTATGATGGGTAAGCAGTGTCTTCAGCTCTTACAAATGTATAATTTTGTTAGGGATCACTGAAATATTATTATGTTTAGGTGGCATGCACCTTCAGAAGGTCTCACTCTCCAGCAGGCTGTGTAAAGTGGTCTCTTAAAGTTTCCTTCATGTTCTAGTAAATTTTTGATTGGTTCTTTATTAAAAATAATTTGCTATTACACATTAAGATGTTCCTGTTCTGTGGGTTAGTCAGTTAGTCTGTCCTTCACTGGGTCTCACTGTTGTAAGCTTAAGCACTTTAGCACCCCCTTACCTCCTGCCTGGAGTTCATGGAATTTCACACGTTGGTTTAAGTGTGCTCAGGAGTTTTGGAAAATAAAGGCAACTTTACTTAGGAATAGTCATACTTCGAGTTTGTTCAACTGAAGGATGTTTACCTATTAGAAATGTGTGCCTTTTTAATGATGGAAAGGGAGCTTTTAAAAATATAATGAGGAGGCTTCCTGTACAGCTTCCTGAATTACCTGAAGCGTGTGTGTGTGCACGTGGTAGGATGGGGGCTATGGTGAGAAGCCAAACTCTGTGACTGGAGGCTCATCTTGGTCTTTCAATGCTGTCTTTTGAAGGTAAATTCTTTGTAAGTCCTGTTAATCTTATTCCAGGAAAAGATCCTTTACAAACCTCAAATAGCACCCCATGGACATTAAAATTCTCATATTTTCTAAAGGTAGGTTGTCTGCATTGTGATTTTCTCAGCATGGCTGTCAGATCCTCCCTTATCTCTTGCTTCGATTGTTGTGCTTGTGTGTTTGCTTTTTCCTCCATAGTGGTCAGCACTGCATTGGCCTTGTTTGTACTTAGTTCATTGTGGAGCCTTAGCTTTTTAGCATGGTAGACTGTAAAACAGTTTGTGTTAGAATATCTGTTTAAGAAATTTGATGCAGATTTTGTGAGTGTGGTTTATAATGGAAATACCAGATAAAACAGACAGTAATAATCATAGTTAATATGTATTGAACACTTATTGTTCCAGGCACTGTGCCGAAGCATTTCACATGTATTAGCTCATTTAATCTTCACAGCAACCTGTTGGGGATAGATGCTATTTCTTTCTTTTTTATTTTTTTTCCCAAACTATAAGCAAGAGTTTATTTAGAAAATCACAGAGGTAGATGAAGTGAACAAGTTACAGAGGTGACAGAAGGGCCCTTGGAGCTTAGGAGAGAGAGAGAGAAAGGTAAAGACAAAGTGCCTGGGGGGAGAAGGAGGGGAAAGCAGAACTCGTGGGTGTGCTCAAGAGGGAGAGTGAAGTGCAATGGGTGCTATTTCTATGGCATTTTCAGATGAACAAACTGAGTGTTAGAAGGATTAAGGTTAAGTAATGTCACATAGAGGCCCAACACAGACTGTCGATCTGGTCTTTCATGACTTGTGTTTTACCATCACATGAATGATTTGAAATGTTCCATCCTAAATGTTTTGTGGAACATGAGTATGAATCTTTGTTAGGTTGAGTCAGGCTAGGCCAGGAGGCCACAAGGTAGCAAGAAATCTCCTGA
The DNA here is from genome assembly GCF_004126475.2 of Phyllostomus discolor. NCBI lineage: Eukaryota > Metazoa > Chordata > Mammalia > Chiroptera > Phyllostomidae > Phyllostomus > Phyllostomus discolor. Next base: position 49,726,997 of record NC_040909.2, on the reverse strand, counting down.
TAAAGAGAACTCAACTGCCAATTTTGCTCTCAGCTCTAGACACCAAGATTTCTTGGCCTGATGGTTTCATATTCAAATATGTTTGGCCGTATTTCTCAACACACTGAGTTACTATACTTCGCATTAACAGTGCTTGGCTTTGTCTTTTATGCAGAAAGCCCCTCCAGGCCTCTGTAATGTGCTAAAAAAGATCTTGTCTAAAACTCATGAAAATAAATAACATAAAACTGTTCTGAATAAATTTGAGTTAAGTGAAAGGAACCCTTTTCTGTGTATGCATATTGCATACACACAGTTGTGTGCGCCTGTGAACACATGTTCTGTCATTGGGCCTAAGACCAATATCCTCCATAGTGAAGGACGTTTCAGAATTTCCATTATAAATCATTTTAGGGGTTCATAACTAATACTGTAAAAAATTCAGCTCCGCCTGGAATTTACTTTATTGTGTTTGCAGGATTAATTATTGCAAGGAAGCAGGTAGATGAAAACATACTTTTGCCTTAGCAGTTGGGGCTGCTGCAAACATTTGTGTAATTGTTGAAGAGGGTAGGATGGCTCTTGGAATAGTTCAGGGACCTCAAAGATTCAAGTGGCAAAGTATAACACATCAGTTGGATTTTGGATGCCTGATTGGCAAATGCAGTTTGTTCTTTAATTTGCATGTTAATTGTAAACAGAAAGTCCACACAACATATCATTGAATTTTGTGACCTCCCCCAACACTTTTTAAAAGAAATTAATTGGTAGGAATGAAAAATTATTGGACAGAGACACATAAGTTTATTTTTACCATCAAGACCAAGACTCAACTCAAAAGTCACCTCTTCTGGAAAGTCTATAGTAATGACTAAAATATACTGAGCACTTCTAGTCAGTATGCTAGGCTTTACATGAGTTTTCTCATTTACTCAACTGAAGATCTTCATTTTACAGATGAAGAAGCCAAAGATCAGAGAGAAATAATCTGCTTAAGGTTTCAGAGTACGAGCTGGTAGGAGAGTTGATTGCCTCTGGGGTTCAAGAGCCTATAGTCTGCAGTGGGGTTTGCTCAAGTGTTCCTGATGCCCAGTTTGCTCTGACATTCCTTTAATCCAGTTGTTCTCAGCCCTGGGGCTCATTAGAACAATCCAGAGAATTTCAAAGTGCAGACAGCAAGTCCCACCACAGGTTAAATCAGATCACTGGAAATGAGGCCCAGGTTATTCTACTAGGAAGAGAGAACTGACTGAGAACCCCTCTTCCTGCCCCTATTATTCCTGATCAGCTTTAATAGTTGTGAGGTCAATTATTTCTCAAGCAAAAGTTTAATTAATTGATAACCCACTCATTAAAATTTGTATCAGTTTGTATGGGCTGGGTGAAAGTTTGCCTTTGGAAATGATTTGCTAAGCAAATTATAGATCACACTAGAGTATAAGGGAAATGTTTGTCCTATTAAAGAGCACAAATAACTTTCAACCATAACAGAAAATTGTATTCATTATAAACAAATTGACAGGTGAATTTCAGGTCATTTTGACATCCATTACATAAACTTGTTAAGTACTGTTAATCCACATTTTATTTACCACTTGATTACTTGCTTTTAAAAATTGTTTTACATTTTTAAAAATTTAATTCTAAGTTTTGATGCAATCAGGGTGGGTTCTCCTTACCGTTAGTTGAAGTTATTGCTGTGTGACATGCTTTCTAAATTGTTTCATTTCTGGAGCTTTGGCCTCACCCATGAAGTTTCATATTTCTTTTTTTTTTAAGATTTTATTTATTTATTTTTGGAGAGGGAAGGGAGGGAGATAGAGAGAGAGAGAGAAACATCAATGTGCGGTTGCTGGGGGTTATGGCCTGCAACCCAGGAATGTACCCTGGCTGGGAATCGAACCTGTGACCCTTTGGTTTGCAAGCCCGTGCTCAATCCACTGAGCTATGCCAGCCAGGGCGAAGTTTCATATTTCTTACAAGCAAGGATCTCATCTCTTTTTAAAATATTCATGTCTATTTTGGGGACTCTGTGCCTTGCTGGTGCTGCTAAATATTATACAATGTACAGGACAGCCCCCACAAGAAATAATTCTTTGGTCTCTACTGTCAATGTGTCAAGAGTGAGAAGCCCTAGTTTAGAGCTTAATAAGTACATGCCAAGTGAAGATAAGTCAGCCAAGAAAATATTTTTGTTTATTTTGTTAAATATTTAAGTGATGTTTAAATATTAAATTACTCTAGTGTATCATGGGAAGGCAAGTCAGGAGGATAAGTATTTCACCTGAGGAATAGATTTACTGTGATGACTAGGGAAGAAATATCACTCAGGAAAGGCAAAAGAAGCTTGCTTTTAGGAAACAGCCTACCTACACCTAAGAGTTGGTGAAACATACTTGAGAAAGTCTTGGGGCTGCTAGTGTTTGGGGATTAAATTGCTGAAATGTATGTTCTTCCTGACACTTCCCAAGACAGATTATAAAGAAGCATTTAAGCAGTGGAGGAACTTTTGTTCCTTCTTAAATAAAACTAAAGGTGTGTGTTCTTTAACACACACAAATACAGGCTGGCAAACTGAATAGAGTATTAAGTTAGGGTCATTTGGGAATAACCTCTGATCCATAGCTAGCAGTACATTGGCTGTTACGATACTGTACACTGGGTGCCTTCTGTATTGCTTAAAGTGATAGAGTTCAAGCAGTTGAGAATGAGCAGTGGTACTTTTCATAGTGAGTTGAATTCACATTTTGCTCTGTACTTTGCTATAAAAACAATTGGTTTTGAAGACTAGTGTTAGAATCATCTTCAGTGCTCTAAAATATGAGCAGAACTTAAAATATATTAAATATACACACATTTAATTTACCATACAGATTTTTAAAAAATTACCATATTCCTCACCCACAGAGGGCTTTCCTTAGACCAGAGTGATGACAATATGAAATCAACTTTAGAGGCCATTTTTTGTCTTTACACAGTATTTCTCTTGCTCCCAGATATATTGGGCAGGCACAGCACAGGTAAGGTGCATTTGATGACTGTATATTAATATCTTCCCTTGTTGCATGTACAGATGCACCCATATTTGTGCCTTCATTTCTCCCTCACCCAGAAAGGTTTCCTTTTTCCTTTTTAAAATCCACCCCAAATTCATCTTCTCTTCTAAAATCCACCCCAAAACCTCCTTCATCAGATCTTCATTTTTTTCCTTCTTCAACCCCCAGTCCTTTCAAAATGAATCCCTTTCTTTTCAGGAACCCAAAGGCCTGCATTTTTCTATAGTTTGCCTTTTGTTAGAGCTGGTCAAAATACCCTTGTCTCAGTATTGTACACAGCTCAAGGAACCAGGACTGTACATCTTCCCATCTGCCCTAGAGCCTTTGCACACAGCAAATACCTAAAAGTCCTGATTGAATAACTTAGTGAATCTTCCTCTTATCGTCAGCTTGAGGTCTGTTTACTATCAAGCTGTTTACTATGTGTTTACTTTGAAATGAGTCTACGGAGATTAAAGTCTAAGTGGACTGACCCTGTGAGGATGGGGACTGTGTCAAATTCTATTTGGTAGCTCCTTACCTAGAGTAACACAAAGAGCATGTCTAACTGGGAAATGATTGATGTTTGAATTACTCTTAGGTGGCTAATGCTTCTTTGTTATGTAGTTTGTTGTGTGAAAGACAATTGAAGGTCCTCAAGTATCTATTCAATGAGTGATGTAAAAAAAGTCTGAACATATGAATTCAATATTGAATTCAGCATTTAACTTGTTAAAATCTGTTTATTTTTTAAAAGCATCTATTCAATGAATTTAATCAGAAAGATAGATGAAATTAGTCTTTTTTTTCTGTAAAGCATCTATTTACTGAATTTAATAAGGAAGATAGATGGAGTTAATCTCTGCATTAGTCATGCAGCTTGTGTGGAGCTGATTTATATGCTAAATCTTAAAAGAAAGGTAAAATGGAGTACAAAGAGAGTCTTTTAGAAATGGAAATTAGTTTGAATAAAGATAAGTGTGAAAAGGTATGTGTGTCAGAAGACCTTTCAGCTTGATTTAGAAGTGTGGTGTTCTTAGATTACTAAAATCTACTGCTAGGCATTCATTATCTGCTTTTAACTTGGTGTCAGATACTGCTGGGAGAGTAAGACCAGTTTATAATGTGGCATCTGCTGTTTAAGGCCTCATGTTCTAGTGTATGGTCGGCCAACTTTTTCTTAAAGAACCAGATAATTAATATTGGGTTGACCAAAAAGTTTGTTAAGTTTTTTTCTGCATGATGCCTCTAGTAATGCTTAGTTGTCTTTAACTTCTTTGGAAACAGTTTTGTTGGATTCTATTGGGACAGCTTCATACCACTGTTCACTGAAAAAAAAAAAAAACATCAAAATTGGTGAAATTTTGTGCAGCCATTTTAATGTTGAAGATGAAAGAAAATAAGCAACATTTTCAGTATATTATGCTTTATTATTTCAAGAAAGGTAAAAAACACAACTGAAATGCAAAAAAAGATTTGTGGAGTATATGGAGAAGGTGCTGTGACTGATGGAATATGTCAAAAGTGGTTTGCAAAGTTTCTTTGTACTATTGACATTTTGGCCAAATAATTCTTTGCTGTGGGGCTGTCTTATGCATTGGAAGATGTTTAGCAGCACCCCTGGTGTCTTCCCACTAAAAGCCAATAGCAGGAGGTAGCCAATGTATTCAAAATATCCAAATCAATAAAGTTATTGGTGAAAGTGAAAAATGTATCTTTTATTTTATGAAAAAAAACTAAATGGAATATTTCGCCAGCCCTGTACTATTTTAAGCTTTTGGGCTATTTTGCCTCTGCAATTACTCAGTTCAATCATTATAGCATAATGGAGACAGCCATAGACAATATATAAATCATGACTCTGATTTCAAATAAAAGTTTATTTATAAAATTGGCAGCTGGGTTTAGGGTATGTCATACTTTATTGACCCCCTTCACTAGACTGGGGTGAGTGTGTAGATATGTATATAAAATTAGTGTTGGAGTGTGTGCTTTTTACTGCAACTCTGTAGAAACTCTGATGTGGGAGAGAAAGCTGGGCCAGAGTAGTGAGGGAGAGGCTATTTGTCTTTGCGATCATTTGTACAGAAATTTTATTCTTTCCATTTTTTTTCATTTATCTTACAAATATTTGCTAAGTGGTCATCATACACAAAATGTTCATTCTAGTTTTTTCAAGCATCATTGTTCCATATTTCAATGACTTACTTTACACATTTTACCACTTTTGAAATTGGGATACATCTCACACTTGATGGTGTTATTATTACAAGATTTTTCTTTCTCTATGGATATAAATTAAGAAGTGCCTTACCATCAATGGTGGCTTAGATTCTGAAGAAATATGGTAGATGTTTTAGTACTGCCTTACATATATTCTAGAACGGGGTCATTTACTTCAGATATTTTAGTTTTTACATTTACATTTACTCAGCAACTTGCTACACAGAAAGATTCTGAGAACATTTTAAATAGACATTCAAATGCTTTTTAAAAAACAACTAATACCTTAACTCCTGACAGAGATTGGTTACTTTAAATGTCTCAGTTAATGTTTTGGTAAATAAACTTCTCATGTCAAGCACATTTTCTGTGCTCTTTGATGCTTTTGGCTTATTTCACAGATTTCTTCATAATGGTAAATTATGGACAGAAATTTCTGAAATACCATTTTGTGGCCAGTGAGGAACCTGGTCATAGCCTTCTGTGTCTATTACCTATAACTTTCACTTTGTTAGAACACAGAATTTGAGAACAGGTGTTGAATATGTGTGTTTTCCCCCAATTTATCTCATTTTAATTTCATCACTCTCAGATTTTCTAAAACTATGAAGTTCTTTATGCAGGACTGGCCTAATTAGGAGAGGTTGGGAAGGTTTGTAAATGGTTTAATGTTTCCCTCTTTCCTGTCTATATAAATCAGGTAAAATGGATTATGAAGAAACTCACACTCAAATTGTGTATCCAGATTTCATTGCTATGTACTTGTTTTCTACATTCAAGGAGGAAATTCAACATAAATGTATTAATGATTTACAGTAGCCAGAGATACATTTCAGCCAGTTCCATGATATATGGGAATACGACATAATATAGAAACATTGTTTATGCTTCTGATCAGAGGAGGAAAGCTCTTTTTTATACTGTGCTTATCATTTAAGCACCGTGAATAGTAAGTACATCTGTCTTTGTAATTAGTATGAAAATCAGAAAAATGAAAATTCAGATTAGTATTTCACAACTGGTATCTCTAGATTTTTTAAGTTAATGCTTCTCAGTAATAATAGTAAATACTCCTCAGTGTTTGAAGTTTGGGCTCCATTTGGCATGGCTTTTGTTTATTTGTTCTCTTTAAAATTATTTGAATGCTGAGTCTTGAAATAATCTCTCCATAGTTTTTTCCTCATGTGTATTTTAGAAAAGGTCTTCAGTGCAAGTAGGTGGTTAAATATTAATTGCCAATTGATCATTAGAGAACGATAAATTGTGATTCTTATACCACATGGAGAATTTTACGGTGTGGTATTTGTGGTATTTTGTGTGGATGTATCCCTAAGCACTTTAAACCATAGTTTTACTTAATGACATTCTTTTTATAGGGCATGCAACCTGAGAGGTAGGAAAGGGCAAGCCAGAAACTGCAATTCATTCAAAGATTTCTTCTTGGAATAACTCTGGAAAAATAAATTTTATTTTATTTTATTTTCTGACATCTTGAATTGTAATTTTTACTTTGCTTTACCTTAAGGTACTTAAGGGAAAAGTATAATGACATTTTGGAGCAGGTCCTCTTATTTTTAGACAAGGAACCAGAAACAGGATGCCCTACCATTTGTGGGGCCAGCACAAGTGCTAATGGAGACCCATAGACCAAATTCTAAATGTGCTAAAGGTCTGTCTAATCAGGCTATGCCTGCCTTCTCTCCTGGGGCTGCAGCCCAGTGTCTGGGGGCTACAGGAGCCTCAGTCTTATCAGGGCCAGCCTTGTGGCCTGTGAGCCTGCTTGGCAGCATGGTTCTGCTGGAGCAAGACATGGTGGGAACTGGCCCAGGCCCCACACCCCTGAGCCTCACAACCAAAAATGGGGATGACCTGCCCAGCTCCCCAGGGAGGTGGGTTGGGCAGGTTCTCCACCTCCAGGCTGTACTTGTCTGACTCAGGCCTTCCAGAGTGTTCTAAGTATGTCTCAGACCACATCCTCTGAGTAGGGGGTGGGGAGGTAGCAGAGTTATGTGGGTAATTTGGGACAGCTGGACACCATTTTTGTCCTTGCTAAGGGCAGAGACTGTGGTTCATCTTCTCAAGGGCTTTCATCCTATGCTCTGCATCCTATGCTCTGGGGGCCAAGTTCAGTTAACAAGTCCCTCCCAATTGGCTCAGGATGTTACCAAAGAAAAAATTGCATTTTTGAGGTTTGTCATGTGTGGGGCCTTTCAGAGTTCATGGCCCAGGACAAGGGCCCTTCTGGTTTAGGTCTAAGAGAGGTTGAGGAGCTTGGACAAGATCGCACAACTAAGTAGTAGTATAGGTATGACGGTATCTTCAGAAACTACGGATTTGTTCCATCTACATTATAATTTGCAAAATTCTTACTTCTGATAAAATGCAAAAAGAGAAAGAAAATGAAAGGGCAGAACTCATTTACATAAGGTATTATTCACATTATCATGATCCTATCTTAAGTTTTCTTTCTCTTCTGGGTAAGGAACCCTTAAACTCAATGTATGTCGTGATTTTGAAAGAAAGTAAAGCTATCAAAACACTCTCCTGTGAGAAATTTTCCGTTTCTTAGAGAATTCAGGTGTGTGAATCACTTCCTTCTGTCCTGTCATAGAAAAAAAGAAAGCAATGTGACTTTGTAGTTCAGCTGAGGAGGCCGGGTTGGCATTTTCCAGGAAAGATTGCTTATCATGGAGCAAAGGTATATTCTTAAATGGATTTCTGCATAGACCTTCTGGGAACAGTTTGCAGATGTGGACAGCATTCCCAGGGAAAGATTTTTACAGTGACTGACATCCCCAAAACCTTCCCAGAAAAAGGAAAATGTGTCCTTTCTTAATTTCACTATGCTTTTTTTCTGATCAAAAGGACGATTTATCTGTGGTGGCACCTGAAAAATAAAATTTTTTTAACAAGGTTGCTTCACAGTAAAGATGAAAGTACAAGCAAGTAGTAGACAGGCCAACTGGAAGGGCTTGAGTGGGGGATTTTATATTTCTTCTTGCAATAAACACATGTGCAGTCCGGGAAGGGTGATGCCGTCATCTGGTGGCATGATGAAGATCCCCACTGATGCTGGCAAAGGATCCCGTTAATGAAGTATAAAATGTAGCATTAAGTATAGGCAGGAATTTTGTGGGTTTGGGAGTCTGCTGATGGGACTAAAGTCTTAAATCTTGTTGGTCTCAAGAATCTGTGAGAGGAAAGTGGGCAGAAAGGCTTAGGCTGGGAAGTAACAAGTTGGGTTTGTTTTTGCCTAAAACACTGCCCCTAGATTTCCTTCAGAGCTCAGTGGAAGAACTGTGTGAGGGATGCTTCCCCCTCGTAGGCTGCACATGTAGACTCGCCTTGATGTTTTTTACCAGTGCGTGTGTTAGTTGGTCATTTAACGCCTGTAACATGTCGACCTTTGCGTTGATTGTAGGAATTAGCTGTGAGCTTTTTAGGGCAGTACTTAGTCATGTGTTTTTCTATTTCCAACAGAACTAATGATGTTTCAGAAATAGTTCTAATTTAGTTGCATGGAATTAGTTGTCATTTGGTTACATGGGCCAAAAGAGCAAGGTCTCCTCAGTGGAAAGATCAGAACTGCTTCCATATTTTTACTGCTGAGGGTCCAAAAAAAAAGTGTCAAATAAATAATAAGTAGGCCCCAGCACTTGAGAAACTATTAGCAAAAACTTGGCTTTCAGCAGCATGGGGTCTGAAACAATTCCTAAAGCACATCATTTTCCAGAAGATGCAAGTTGTGAAAAAAATCAAGAATGCTTTCTTCCACAGAGAAGTCACTGTCCTTTAGAAAGGAAAACTATTACAGTGGAATTCACTCAAGAAGAGCATTTGCTGTTCCCTGGGAAACGGTCTGCTTAGCAGATGGTCCTCACATTTAAGGCATTGATAGTCTCGGGATTGGAAACTATCATCCTGAATTGGAGAGGAAGAAAAGTTGATTTTCTGGGTATGTGCCCTTCAAATGGAGATGGTTTTTCAAATTTCAAAAACATAAGCAGTGTTATTTGAAGATCTGAATTTATATGTAGCCCTCTATTGCTTGGATATATGTTAAACAAGGATTTTTTTAGTAAGAAGATGTGAAGTGAGCCTAGATAATCAGGAAAGATTTCTGTAAGTATAGATTCCCTCTTTGTATTTCCTTATACATTGTTTTCTTTTTCTAGATCACTTTTCCTCCAGCTACCTTCAACCCACCAACATTGGCATGTCTTTGAGATCCCAGCTGCCTGGTCATTTCCACTGGGAAGCCTTCCTTGGGTTTCCAGATCCAATTTGGTTCTTCTCTTTAAACAATTTCATATCATCCTATAGCAGGGCTTGCAAACTGGTATGCCTGTAGGAGACAAGTGTGTGATGTAAAGAATGAAATGGATTGTTGATAGCAAAACCTTCTGTATTGATTGTAGTGTTCTATATTTGCCTGGTCCATTATGGTTGCTACTGAGCACTTAATGTGGCTAGTGCAACTAAGGACCTGAACTTTTAACTAATTAAAACTTAAATTTAAATAGTCACATGTGGCTAGTGGCTACTATGTTTAATACAGCAGCATAAACGTGATGACAAATGGTTGAACTGTGGCTCACTGTCAGGGAGACAGAGGGAGAGCTGAGGACTATGGAATCAGAAACCATGTGCTCTGTCAAAGGGACAGCTGTTGCTCAGTTCTAGTCCTTTTTTTAAAAAGAGTAGCAGAAATTCCTTATTTTATCGTGAATTTTTTTATTTAAAAATCAGTAACTATTTAAAATTCTTGGTCAGATTTCACTCATGTGCAGCCATTTTGTGATTTCTACTATGACTTATCATGACAAATATCGCTATTGTACTTGTTGGTATAATTATTTAATTTTGTTTCCCCCATGAAATGTAAGCTCTATATGGACAGGGGTCATGCCTTTCTTGTTTACTATTACAATTCAATACTCAGCTTCGTATTGAGCAGGTATTCAGTGATATTTATTGAATGACTATTGGATGCATAAGGTAAAAATAAATTAAAAGAGGGAGAAGAAAAACCAAACCTAAGAGATAAGAGACAGAAAATTTGGTCCTTGGATGAAACCCAACCTGCTTTTCTGCATGGATAAGCAGTTGCCTGGAAGGGACAAACCCTTCTGGATAGAACTCAGTTGCATGGTGGTGAGTTTAAGGAAAGATACCAGGTTTTAGAAGAATGTACAATAGTATGTGGCCTAGTACACCTAGTTCCCTGAGAAGGGAAAGAGGTGACATAGACCAAAGGATTCTGGACAAGGGAGGAAATGCTTTCTTTGTGAAAGCATTTATTCTACTGTAAACCCTAAAGGAAACAGGAAGAATGAATTGTTTCAAGATTATAAGGAAAAATGGTGCCACTGCTACTGCTGTTACTTGTCATGGTGTCTGTATCCTAACTGAAACCATTCTGTTAAAATACCCCAAACCATCTGAATTTCCTAGAAATTCCAGGGTTCATGGTCCAAAAATTGTTAAGAACTGTGGGTCAGAACTTTTAATGTTAGTAATCGTCTAGCTCATGGAATTGTATCTTGCGGGTGTTGGTATAAAACATGAATTTTAATGGAATTGAATTCTTTGCTCTCCAAATATCTAGTTGAGCTTACTGAAACAAACAAACAAACAAACAAAACACCTCACTCATAGGAAAAGGTATTCTCTTCATTTATATATGCCATTTTTACTACATTCCACATTGGCTATTAAGGCAGTTGTTTTGAATTGAGCAAATTATCTGAAATGTCTGCTACATGAGAAACTGTTCCAAGGAAAGAATGAATTGCATTTATTTTCATGCTGCTACTCTTTGCCTTGTCTAAAATGAATTTTTAGTGATTCTATAAGATACAGAACCATAATATATTCTTTTAAAAAAGATTTTATTTATTTTTAGGGAGGGGGGAAGGGAGAGAGAAAAGGAGGGAAACATCAATGTGTGGTTCCCTCTCGTGTGCCCCCCACTAGGGACCTGGCCAGCAACTCAGGCATGTGCCCTGACTGGGAATTGAACCAGTGACCCTTTGGTTCACAGGCCAGTGCTCAATCCATTGAGCCACACCAGCCAGGGCACCACAATATATTCTCATTCCTATTATTGCTGTTATTGTATTCATGTAAAGGGAGAAATGCATTAAAATAAATTTTAGGCAGAATAATGCTCCTCCTCCCAAGGAGGTGTGTATCCTAATCCCTGATACCTCTGATTAGGTTAAATTACATGGCAAAAGATCTTGTAGATATGATTAAATTAAGAACATTGAAATGGGGTGATTATCCAGAAGTATCTGGATGAGCCCAATGCAATCATGATGATCCTTGTAAGTGAAAGAGGGAGGCAAGAGAGTCAGAGTCAGAGCAGATGTGATGATGAAAGAATGCACCAGAGTAATGCAATTGCTGGCTTTGGAGATGGAATGTGCCCACAAGCCAAGGAACTTGGGCAGCCTGTAGAAGCTGGGAAAAGCAAAGGAAGGGATTCTTAGAGCCTTCAGATCATGGTCCTGCTGACACCTTGGTTATAATCTGAGAGATTCATTTGGGACTTTTTGCTTCTCGTGGTATAATATTAAAAATTTGTGTTATTTTAAGGCATTAAGTCTGTGGTAATTTGTAACAGCAGCAATGGGAAATTACTATACTGATGAATAAATTAAATCTTTTTGTAAATGGTGACTTTATTTTTTACACCAAAAATTGTAACATGTGATCTGAGTGAACTAACTTATTCAATAATATTAATTGAGCACCTACTATGTGGCGGACACTGTTCTAGACACTGAGGATTCTATGGTAAATAAACCTGTCCTCAGAGAGCTGTGTTCCATGGACACAGACATTAAACAAGTAGGTGCACAAGCATTGAGTCACACATGTGGTGTTATAAATACAAGTGCACATGCAAAGTCTGAAGAGGTGCTCTAGGAGGGCTTTCCCGAGGAAACGATTTTTGAAAATTAGCAGGAAAAGGGAGACGATGGGGAAGAGCATTCCTGGTAGCAGGAATAGCATGTGTGAGGGCCCAGGGCAGAAATCTCTAGTGTCCTTGAGGAACTAAAGAATTCTGGTATGGGTAGGAAGAAAAGTACAGGAATGAGCCTAGCAGGGCGGGCCTTTGGTGCCAATACAGTGGAAGCCACGGAAAGGTTTTAAACTGGGAAGGAATCAGGGGCTGTCATAATAATTTCCTTATTATGTGGAGGAATGATTGAAGTGAGACAAGAATAAATGAGAAGAGTGACTATACATCCATACTGGTGCATTTCTGAGAATGAAGGAGGGTGCTATTAATACTTACTGGGACAACAATAACTGGGACTGTCCCAAGCAAACTGGACAGTAGGAGTTTTCTGTAATCCTAAACTGAGCAAGAATAAATAGTAGTAGCCTGGGCCATGTGGTGGCCATGAAGATAGCCCTTTTAGAACTTCATAAAAGTACACTTTTCTTTTTTTTTAAAGATTTTATTTATTTATTTTTAGAGAGGGAAGGGAGGGAGACAGAGAGAGAGAGAAAAACATCAATGTGTGGTTGCTGGGGGCCATAGCCTGCAACCTAGGCATGTACCCTGGCTGGGAATTGAACCTGCAACACTTTGGTTCGCAGTCCGCACTCAATCCACTGAGCTACGCCAGCCAGGGCAAGAGTACACTTTTCAATGAAATCTGCAGATAAATAATTTCAAGCAGATCAGTTACTTTGTACACTGGCTTTTGCAGAAAGACATGACCGTTTCCACTACACGTGTCTCCTTTGTCCTGCTGCCACAGAATTCATAGGTCTTACCTCTGAAGACATGTCATGTACAAACAGGTTTCACAAGTGGCAGCAAAGGTACATCTCAAGGAACTCAACACCCTGGTTTGTCTGGGTTTGAGCTGTGATTTCTCCAGCCTCCGCTAAAGCTTTCATTGCTGGTTTTTAGAAGTGATTTCCAATAGAGGGCACTGTATTAGAATCCCTTGTAGGGCAGCTTGTAAAGGTCCGGCCTAGTGCATAATTATGGGGAAAGAGTGAGGATATGTGCAAACACATGATCTCTATAACTTCTTTTTCTACCATTTTGTGTGGACCTTAAAGTTTTCATACTTGGCATCTGGTATTGCTATTACTATATTTATGCCTAAATTCTGCATTCTCACAGGGGTACTCTTGTTCCTTTACAGAGTACACCTTTATTCATTGACTTCCTGTTAAATGTGATGCAAGGCCAAACTCTGGTGGGCTGTCTTTGGGGGTCTCACATGATCCCACTTTAATAGCATTTTCCACTTGCGTCACGTTGTACAGCCTTCCCCCAATATGCCCTGAACTATTTCTGCTTTTAGAACGTGGTGTTTGCTGTGCACCCACCTGGGATGCCCTTCCATTCCTACGAGGTATAATGGGTTGTTTCCTCTGTGTTCAGTGTATTTATTTTACTGTTATGACACTCCTCAGCTCACACTATGGACGTCCTTGAGTCAGAGGATGAGGGGCAGGGTACACTTCATTCCAGGAGGCTTGCTCAGAGTGTGCTTTAATAAATATTTACTTCATTGAAGTAGGAATGCAAATCTTGTTGAATAGGTGGCATAATTCTGAATTTTTATTTGCATTTTATAATGTAGAGCAATTTTAACTGAATTTTCCTCTTTTTTCTTATTTGTTCTTAGTCATGGTATATAGTTTTTAAAACAAGTACTAAGACACTTATTTTTTAATTTTCCCCCACAGTTGGGCTAAGCTGTCTTACTTTTTCTTAATTACTTAGGTTTTGCTGTGTAGTCAATTTCTAGTATATTTCATATGGCCTTTGGTTATGTCAAAATTTGACAATGATGCTATGAAATAATTATTGAATTTATTTTTGAGTGTCTTTACTTCATATCCTCTGGGCTTCTCATAAGCTTTCCTTTTAGGGAAGGCTTTCAAAAGTGTGTGGTTTGGTGTCCACGAATTCCTGGAAGTTCTGAATGGCTGGAAAATGATTCATATAGTAACTATCTAGGGCTGGATTTGCAAATCAAATGGTAAAATCTTGCAGGCATTGTCCATCAATCATTACCCTGCTGGAAGTAAATAAAAGAGATTGGTGTCCACTCAAATATTCTCAGCTATGGCTCTGACATATTGGGCATTTTTTTAGACCAGTGGTTATCAAAGTGTGGTGGTTGGATAAGCAGCATCAGCATCACTTGAGAACTTGTTTAAAATCCAAAATTTCAGGGCCCATCCCAGAATTACTGCATTAGAAGCTCCGAGGTTGGGCCCAGCAATTTACATTTCAACAAGTCCTCCAGGTGATCCTGATTCACACCAATGCTTCATAACCACTGCTTCGGAAGACAGCGGGGGAAATTGCTTAAAATTGTCCTGCCTTCTGCACATTGTGATATGTAAGATCTGGGATAAACCTTGGTTTTTTCTTTAGCTCCTTTACTGTGCTTGCTCTAAAAAGGTCATCATCTTGGGATTTTGTTTATTTGTTTTGAATATGAAAATTGCAAACCTCAAAGCTACATTTGAAAGATTTTATTCTTTATTAGTAAGGCTGCTGGTAGAGGTTTAGGCATTTGAAGAAATTGTTGTAAATGGTTGTTTGTGAAATTAATTAGTTTTCTCATGCCTCCATCCCTAATTGAAAGAGATTTTCTTGTAGGAAGATTCATTTTTGTTCTGCTTTGGACAACATTGCAGCAAAATTGCAACTGGTCAGAAATTTTGGGCATAACACTGTGTTTGGGCCTTCTGTACATTAAAAGAAGAACCTTGTTGTGCTGAGAAGCAAGCAGAGGCTCAGGGAGGGAAGTTGCTTATTCATAGCCCTGTAGTAATAAGTGGCTGAGTTGGGGCATACCCACACCCCCTTCCAAAGTCTCTTGTCTGAACCACCATGCATGCCATCTCAGCAGTGTCCATGGGCCATGAGACAGCACTAAGTGATTGCTGCTCTCTGGGCCTCTCTGCAGCCAGAGGACTCATGCTGTCAAAGCCCGTAAAGTTGTATCTCCTTTTCCTCTCCAAAGTATAAGCTTCCAGTGCAAGAAAAGAATGCCTTCCAGAAAAACCTTTGAAAAACCACTAAAGATAGCAAAGGGAGCTGGAGATATTATTTATGGTTCTCAGACTTTGGAGTAAAAAAAAAAAACCCAAGATACAGTAAAATAGTAAGTGTATGTATATTTATTTATATGTATACCACCAAACCTTCGAAGATTGCTATAGGGTTGCTAGCTTTTAATTTTTCCAAATTAGGAAATTGAGAGAAAAAACACAGCTATCACCAACTCCCTTCATCATTTTCAATCTCAGACTTTTTCTCTTCTTAACACTCAGTCTCTGGGTGATCTCATCCATTTTATGGCTGCAGATACCATCTGTTTATTGATGATTCTTTAATTTATATCTTTGGCCTAAATCTTACCTTTCAATTTTTAGAATCATCTGTTCAATCGCTATTCCACCTCTCTGCTTGTATATCTAATAGACATTGCAAATGCAATGAATCCAATCTAGATTCTTAATTCCCCCCATTCCCTTAGTCCTTTTTCAGTGTTTCCCATCTGATGCTCAGGACAAAAAAATGTTACCATTATCTTTTGGCCTCTCACAGCTCACATCCAAGCCATGAGCAAATCTTGCTGGTTCTACTTTCAGCATCTACCTGGGATTCAACCCCTTCTTCCAACCTCACCTGCCACTATCCTAGTCTAAACCACCATGATCATCTCTCTCCTGAATCATTTAATAAGCTCCTGGTTGCTCTCCAAGCTTCTTGCTTTCTACAGCCTGTTTCCAGAATGATTCTTTTAAAAGTTGAGGCCATGTCTGTTCTCTGCTCAAAGTTCTGTGGCTCCCATCGCTTTTGGAATAAAAGCCAGAATCCTTCACCAGTAATAAATCATGTGGATATCATCACCTGATAGAATGTGATGACAAGGGTACTTCACCTCTGTGGTATTCTTCCCAGAACCCATAACCCTAGGCTAAACATGAGGAAAACATCAGAGAACCCATGTTAAGGGGCAGTCTACAAAACACCTGGTCAGTACTCTTTAAAACTGCAAGGGCATGACAGAAAAGGAAGTACTGAGAAACTGTCACAGAGAGGAAGGGACTAAGAAGTCATGTCCTGATGCATCTGGTATCCTGGAACTGAAAATGACAGTGGGAAAACTGGTGAAATTTGAATAAAGTTTGGAGTTTAATTAATGCTGTTGCACTGATTCTATTTTCTTAGTTTTTACAAGTGCACCACAGTTGTATAAGATGTTTAACAACTGGGGAAACTGGCAGAGAGAACCACTCTCTGAGCTAGCTTTGTAACTATTCAACAAATCTAAAATTATTCAAAAAATAGAATTTTATCTTTAAAAAAAAGCCAAAGTTTCTCTAGTGGCTTACCAGGTACTACGTTATCTGGTTCTGATACATGCTCTCTGACCTTATCTACTATAGTTCACTTGCTTCAGCCACAATAAACTCTTTGTTGGATATGCCACGTGTGCTTTTATTTCCGGGCCTTTGTACTTGCTGTGTCTTATGCGTGGAGTGCTCTTCCCTTAGTGCATAGCTAGTTGCTTTACTTCCTTCAGATATTTGCTCCAATGCTGCTGTATGGGAGAGGGCTTCCTTAATCCTTTCCTTTTCCCTCTGGTACTTTATCCTGCTCATTGATATTTTTTATAGATGTATGTGTGTTTGTTCATTGTCTTTCTTCCTCCACTAGAATGTAAGCTCAATGAAGCAGGAAAAGGTTTTATTTACTCCATATCCACGGAATTATGCTGAGAATAATGTACATTTACTAAATGAATGAATTTCATAAAAATTTGGAGTGAACGTCTAATCTCAGAAGGAGCAATAGTCCCTTAAATAGAATTGGTTTAGCTCTATGAAAAATTCATAAACTTGAACATTTTGGTTTGTTTTGCTGTGGACTCAGTGAAAACTTGATGGCAGATTGGCATTGGTCTATGAATAGATTTTAGAGCCATTGGGCTAGGCCATCCTTTCTTCAAAGGAAGGTGGTATTTTAGTTATTTTAAACACATACAATCTAATACAGTAGCCATTAGCTACACGTAGCTGTTTATTTAAATTAATTAAAATAAAATTAAAAACTAGTTCTTCCATTGGACTGGCCATATTTCTTGTGCCTAATAACCACATGTGCCTGGTAACTACTATATAGAACATTGCATCATCACAAAATATTGTATTTCTAGCATAGGTTTAGATGACAAGTCTTTGTTTCAATGCCTTCAGATAATAAACATCAAATGACAATAGCAGCAAGTATAATTTATTGGCATTTGCTATGTGGCAGGTACTGTGCTGTCTGCTTTGTAAGTGTTCTCTCAATGCTCAGGTCCCTGAGAGAGGTACCACTTTTATTTTTTAGATGTGGGAATTAAAGGTCAAGGAGAGTAAGTTTCCCAAGTCCACACAGCTGGTAAACCAGGTTTCAAACTCAAGATCGCTGCCAATGTGAAGCCTGTAAACATTGAATTTCGGAGAAGCAACATTCACAATCATGAGGGATTGCTCCATTTCGGAGTGTCTTTGGATAACCATCTCTCATTGTCAGGCAGCAGCGTTGTCAAGATATGTTTGTTTCCTTCCCTTCTTTCTAGTTTCATCAATAAACTGCAGCTTTGCTCTGCAGGGTAACTTTTATTCCTAAATACTTCCTCACCATTCTACTTTTGCAGTATCTGTCCACATGCTTTCAAGTTCCCCAGTGTAGATGTTGGTTGCAGGCACCACTCCTTGTGATGTGTGATAAAAATATCACAGTCACGGCATGGCCTGACCACTTCACTTTCAGTTTCCTGTTTGGGTTGCAGATTGAGCATGTTATCTCTGCTTGGGCCCCCTGGGGTATGTGGCTGTTACACAAGGGTGAAGTCACACACATCGAGACAGCCCGTAATTGCCTGTGGTTCTTCTGGAATGGAGATCATTTGGAACATGGGAGGATGTTTTCTGAAAAATTTGAAAGGAAGGAAATTCTAGACTGTTGGGAGAAAGCCCTCTAAGAGAGACCCTGTTTGATTTGGGAGACTATCCAAAAACTAGTCTTTTAAATTTCATGTAACTAGGTCAGAAAAGATTTTTGTTTCTTATTTTGCATTGTTTTGCTTCACATTAAGAAATAAGTCTAGATCTTATATTTTATAAAGAAATTTTTTCTAATGTAAATTGTGTAATGTTTATTTTGTGTAGCCATGTTCATTTTTAGAGGCAACTGAAGAAATGATTTCTTTAGAATGATTTTCTTTTGCTGTTTAAACACTCTATGAAAGAAATGGTCTGATAGGCAGTAACTGGGCCATGTGTCTGTTCCTAAAGTCACTGTTGACAATTTGAATAATATTACTCTTGAAGAGAACAGCTAATGATAATGATTGACTGCTAAAATTCAGCCTGTCAGGCTGGACCTGTTTCCCTGTGGCTCAAAAAATAGAGAGAAATATGTTTAGCGCAGATAAATGTGTCATACTTGTAACCCCTGCATAATCAACCACTTTAATTTATAATGCATTGACAGTTATGTCATGGACTCCCATGAAATTCTGAGAGGAATGTTTTAAGTACAAGCAGCCAGTCAGAGATGCTATATCAAGTGCACAGTTGGTTGAGGGAATGCTACAAAGCTGGTGCTTTTTGGGCTAGGTCTTGGGTAATGGAGAAGACGAATTTATGGGAGTGTGCATATAGGTAAAGGGCTTGGGGAGTCTTTGTGTATTGAAGAAAAAATGCTCAGTTCAATGATTGAAGTGTGAGGGGCAGATCTTGAAAGTCAGAGCAGGAAAAGTATTGAACACTGAGTAATATAATTTTTTCTTAATATAGAAGGAGTCACTCAAAGTATTGGAGCACCATGCTTTAGACAGCTTAATTTAAACTCAGAATAGAAGCTGAGATATGTATGTTTTATGATACTTAAAACTATGAGCCCTAGAATCAGACTGTCCTGGTTTGAATTCCAAGTAACTTAAATATGCTTAAGCCTCAGTTTCTACATCTATAAAATGGGAGTAATAACAGGTCCATCTCCTAAGGTTGTTGTGAGGATTAAGAGAAGATAAACAAAACACATATAACTATGCTTTCCCCTTAGCATCTGACACATATTGTTATCTTAATTTTATTACTATCATTTGGATGAAATAAAAAATATTGCAATAATCTATGTGAGAAGTATTATATGTCCTGGAGATTCTGGGGTAAGTGGGAAAGAACATTTGAATGCCAATGGTACTATTTTAATTTTATGACACAATCTTTTGTTTGTCTTTTTCCCCTACTTTATGGTAAAAGGCTTAAAAAATACAAATATTAATTGTATTTAGTTTTATAAAAAAGATAATATTCTCTGAAATACATAATATGAAATAAATAATTTATAAAGTGGGAATAGACAGAAAATACCTCAATATAATAAATGGATTTTTTATCAGAAATAGATGCTGTATTGTGTCAAATTCTTCTTTTGCATTTATTGATATCATCATATGATTTTTATCCTTCATTTTGTTTGTGGTGTATGATGTTAATTGATTTGTGGATATTGAACCAACCTTGCATTCCAGGGGTAAATCCTACCCAATCATAGTGTATGATCTTTTTGAAGTATTACTGAATTGGGTTTGCTAATATTTTGTTGAGGATTTTTGCATCTATTGGCCTATAATTTTCTTTTTTTTTGTAATGTCTCGTTTTGGAATCAGGGTAATGCTGCCTTATAAAATGAGGTTGGAAGTATTCCTTCCTCTTGAATGTTTTGTACTATTTGGAGAAGGATAGCTATTAATTCTTCTTTGAATGTTTGGTAAAATTCACCAGTGAAGATATTTGGTTCAGGATCATTTTTTTCGGCCAGGAGTATTTTCTTTCACTCTTGGAAGATCATATGTTTCTAGGTATTTATCCATTTCTTACAGATTGTTCAGTTTGTTGACATATAATTCTTTGTAATATTTTCTTATAATTCTTTGTATATATATGATGTCACTTGTCACTTCTCTCTCATTTCTGACTTTATTTGTTTGGGTCCTCTTTTTTTCTTGATGAGTCTGGTTAAAGGTTTCTCAATATTATTTATCTTTCCAAAGAATCAGCTCTTGCTTTCATGGTCTTGTGTATTCTTGCATTAGACTCTATTTTGTTTATTTCTGCCCTGGTCTTTTTTATTTTCTTCCTTCTTCTCACTTTGGTTTTGTTTGTTGTTCTTTTTCTAGATCCTTTAGGTGTGACAAATGTTGGTATGTTGATTATTGTCCCAGAGGTCAGGAAGGAAGTTTTCTTTGTCTTCTTTATTGTTGTATCTTCACTAAACATAAACAATGCTAAATATATGTTAAATAAATATATTATATATTGGTAAGTATTATAACAAAATACATACAGTGTTAAAAATTGCATTCTGTAAAATCATGCGTTAAAAGTATTGGGGCTTTGGGGAACATAGGAATGGTATAGACCATTCAATACCTATTCATATTTGTAACTAAAAACACCCAATCAGAACATCAAGAAGAAAAAATAATTTAAAAAATGAGCATAGTGTAAGCACCCTCTGGGACAACTTCCAGCATACCAACATTCAAATCATGGGGATGCCAGAAGGAGAAGAGAGCAAGAAATTGAAAACATAGTAAAAAAAGTATTATAGAAAACTTTGCTAACTTGTGAAGGAAATAGACATACAAGTCCAAGAAGTACAGAAAATCCCAGACAAAATGAGCTCAAAGAGGCCCACACCAAGACACATCATAATTAAAAAGGCAAAGATTAAAGCAAAGAGAGAATCTTAAAAGCAGCAAGAGAAAAACAGTTAGTTGCCTCCAAGGGAGCTCTCATAAGACTGTCAGCTGATTTCTCTTCAGAAACTTGTATGCCAGAAGAAATTGGCACAAAATATTCAAAGTGGTGAAAAGCAAGGACCTACAACCAAAACTACTCTACCCAGAAAAGCTATCATTTAAAATTGAAGGAGAGATAAAGAGCTTCCTGTACAAGAAAAAGCTAAAGGAGTTTGTCACCACCAAAGCAGTATTATAAGAAATGTTAAAGGAACTTCTCTAAGAAGAAGAAGATAAAAAATATGAACAATAAAATGACAATAAATATATATCTATCAATAATCTAAAAAAATAAAATAAACAAACAAATGGAACAGAAACAGAATTGTAGGTACAGAGAACATTTTGATGGTGCCAAATGGAAGAGGGGTCGGGGGAATGTGCTAAAAAGGTTAAAGGGTTAAGAAGTACAAATTGGTTGTTACAGGGAAGTCATCAGGATGTAAACTACAGCATAGGGAATAGAGTAGCCAAAGAATATATATGCCTGGCCCATGGATGTGGACAATGGTGTGGTAGTTGCCTCAGGGGGTAGGAGGGTGTGTCTGAGTGAGGGGGAAAGGGAGAAAATTGGGACAACAGTAATAGCATAAGCAATAAAATATATTAATAAGTTAAATAAAAAGAAAGTAAAAAACCCAAAACAATAACTGATATCACATCTCCCCAAGGAAAACATAGACAGCTCAAGCAGGCATGTAATCTAACTGGAGGGTATTTCAGGGATATGATTTTTTGGTTGTTTAGTTTTTTTACACTTTTATTAATATATAGTGTACCAATCAGTAAGTCATACATGTCTTAAAAATACAATTTGATTATTTTTTAAAATGTTTTTACTCTTTGTATATACACCCAAAGGAATTTAAAGCAGGGGGGGATATCAAAAAGACATTTATGTTTGTAGTAGCATTATATTTCATAATAGGCAAAAGGTGGAAACAACTGATGAAAGTGTGCACCAACAAGTGAATGGATAAACAAATGTGGTGTATACATTTAATTGAATATTATTAGCCTTAAAAGTGGGTAAGATATGACACAACCTACTACATCCATGGACTTTGAAAACATTATGCTAAATGAAATAAGCCAATCACAAAAGACAAATACTATATGATTCTGTTTATATGAGGTATCTAGAGTAGTCCAGTTCACACTGACAGAGGAATGGTAGCAGCCGTGGGCTAGGGATAAGGGAGTATGGGTATGTTTAGTGAACATGGGATTTCAATTTGGAGGAAAAAATTTCTAAAGATAGATAGTGGTGATGGTTATACAACATTATGAATGCACTTCATGCCGCTGAACCATACATTTACAATTTTGTGTTATGTATATTTTGCCATAAGTAAAAAATATAAAGAGGAAGGAAGAAATGTTTACACTCATATAATCACCACTCAGATCAGGATGTAGGGTATTTCTTTCCCCAGCAAACCCCTCATGCCCCTCCTTATTAGTTCTATCTCCTTGAAGTGACCATGATTCTGCCAGTTTTTCAAGTTCATATAAATGGGCTTATATTATATTTACTCTTGTGTTTGGCTTCTTTTCTAATCATCACATATATGCAATTCTTTTGTGCTGCTATTCATAGTAGAAGTTGTATTTTATTTCTGTGTAATTTTACATTGTATGAATATACTTGTTTATCTTGTCTGCTATTCATAACATTAGGTTGTCTTTAGCTTCTGTTCATTGTAAGTAAAGCTGCTGTGAACATTCTTATGTATATCTTTGTTCATTTTACTTGATTGGAATTCTAGAGGCACAAGGTAGTTTAGTAGATATTGCCAAGTAGTTTTCCAAGGTAGTTGTATTGGTTTACACTTACACTAACATGGTGTGAGTGTTCCAATTGAGCTACCTCATCATCAACTCTTGGTGTTGCTGGGGCCTCAGGAAAGAGTAGGAAAGCATAAAAAAGAGTAGGATGGAAAGGCTAGTTTTAGGGTGCTGAGGCAGTACAGATGGAAATAGAACTGAGTGGGGCTTTTTAAGGAGGGCATGGGAAGAAGTGCAACTTGCTACAATCTGCAAACCAGGTAAGACTGGGATGTGACCCTGGGGAGGGAGCTCAGATTCAGGTTTTTCAAAAGTTGAAAAAAAAAAAGGAACTGAAAAGGCTTCCATCAAACTGAGAGCTATTTTCTTTCTTTCCTGTTGGAGGCTGTAATTCTGTTGCTGTATTTTTACTTCTCATTACCTCAGAAAAATTGCTTATGTGTCAGCACAACTTCCACATTATATTGAATTTATTCACCTATTCACTAACATTATGAGGACTGATTTGGAATCTAAGCAAGGCAAGTTTTGAAATGACCAGAGTGGGCTGTTGATGAAGTAGTGGGATCCATGGGCTGTAGATGAGAATGAGGCAAAGGTAGCTGAGCTAGGAAGATGGAGTGTGGAGGGGGAGGTTAAAAGCCAGGATGTTAGCATAAAGATTTTAAACAGGAGTTAGTTTTTGGTATTGACAAGGTCTTGAGAATAATTGTGGGTAATTAGAGTAACTAATATTGCAATAGAGCAAACAAAATGATTATTGTGGTTAAGGAGGTAAAAACAAGAGGCCAGGGAGTCTGGATGAGTCCTCCACAAGAAGGCAGAGGTTACCAATAATGATGTTGGGAGTTGGGATGTATAAGAGAGCCTGTAAGCCTAGGACTTCTTGATGGGACCATGGTATGTGCTCTTCCTCCCTGACCACCAGCCAGATGGGAGAGTATCCTGGGTGTGGGACCCTTTTCGGACCTGCAGTGCCTCGGGCTATCTCTTCATCTCTGTCAGCTTTCACTTTTTCACACCTCTTTCCCATTTAAAAAGAAATAACCCCTTGCATATACTTTAAATTTTATGTAACTACAAAACATTAGCAAATATTTTAAACTTCTTTTCTGTTCTAAGTAGAGTGCTAGGTGCTGCGGAGATGATAGCAAACAAAACACAATTCCTGACCCACAGAGTATGCAGAAGATTAACTAAAAAAATAAAACAAAACAATCCCCCCCAAAACAAACAGAAAATGAAAACAGTCTTCTTGCACTTGGGCTAGAAGTATTTTCTCTAATTTACCATGTGAGAGTTAATTGCTCATAGAAGCAATCAGTACAGGTAATAAATATTTTGTAGGTAGATAATTTGTTTCTTGGAGCAAATTACAAATAACATCTCTTGATTAAGTTCCCAGGCCCTTTCACTGCTAACTATTAATATAGATGATATATGATATATTTTCATTGAAAAATAGTAAAAGCATCTCAGTTGCGATAGTCACTCAATAAACAGAAAGATGGTACAATTGCACGAGGCATAATCTGCATTCTTTATAGATGGTGATGCTTGGGGATGCAGATTGCCAGGGGTGAGGTTCTGGCCAGAGCCCTGTGAGTTGAGTGTGAGTAGCTGACTGCCTGGTTGTTGACGGGCTGGAAGCATCAATAGGACAACATCCCCTTTTCCTTAGGGACGTAGAGGTTCATTTTCCTTGATATTAGTGTCTGTGATGTCCATCCAGTGACCACCAGAGCACACTTGTTGTACATGTTGCATTTATTACTTGTTGCAGTGAGGAGAACACACAATGTAGAGAAACTTGAGGTGTCTTGGTAAGAGGCTGTTAGAATAAAAACCTATTATAGAATTTGGACTTGGGTTGGCTGATTCACGGAAGAGAGTTTTATTCTAGAGTAGATGCTGTGGGAAAGTGAATGCAATTCTATGACTGAATAGCTCAAAAATCTTATCTGTATAGGGAGGGGAGACTAGAGTGAAGATAAAATCATCACTGGTAAATAAGCAGCAGTCACTTATTTGAGTCCAGAAAAGGGGTTGTTCGGTATTTAGTTAGTGACACAGTGATTTTATTATTGTCTGTATTTAGATGAGATTATGATGTGTTCTCTCACTTTATCAAGGTCTCAGAGTAACTTTATCTGAATTTGGTATTCTGTGAGTCCACGGATGTCCAACAGATTAATGTGGTCTGGTTCTGAGTACCAGACCAGCTTCTGGATGTCAGAAAATACTGCTTTGTTTTTTTCATAATTAGTATGCTGACAGTTTCAGCTTCCTCTTGTAGCAGTTAACAAATGGGAGAAAAGAGGAGGCATGAGGAAAGAGGGGACCAAATCTTAAGAGAGAAATTTTTTTTAAAGAAATTTTTAAAGAGAGAGATTTACTAAAGAACCCAGGTGGAGGGTAGAAGGCTGAAGTAAGATTGGGATCCTGTGCAAGACTCTGGTCTTCATGAGAAAGGGGTTGCTTGAGGGGAGAGTAACAGGAAGGGACTGAGAAAACAAAAGAAGGGGGAGCAGATCCTTTCCCACCAAAGACCAAGCCTGATGTGATGATAGGAAATACATGCTGAGGGAGAGAGTAATTCTCTGGGCAGCCTGCCGGCCATTGCATTAGTGGCCATGTAATGCCCTCAGCGTATGCCTGGCTCCTAGTGGGTGCACAGAGTTTCTCTTATTTTTATTCAGATCTCTGGGTCTCCAAGAGGGTAGAAGAGAATGATGTGTTTACATGTAGAATACATGTGTGTTTGTGGAGTGAAAAGGTCTTGTAACCCTAGTTACACGTGCACATTAAAACCTGTGTATGGTTGTGTCTATGTATGTGTTTTGAGAGAGCCTGGACCCACCTGGTCCAGACTTTATGTGGTGTCTCTGTCTGGCATCCACAACAATAGTTTCAATGTAGCTCAAAGGTCTGTGTTAAAGTTCTCAAATACCACGAAGAAGGATAAATAGGCTGTGGCAATACTTTTTATAATAATAAACAAGTACACTCCTCACTGGCTTTGTGTTTTCCTTCCCCGGCCATTCTTATTTCACTACCATGGAAAGCCTCTTGCCCCCATTGAAGCCAAACCTCTTAAGAATTTCTGATACATTTTATCTTTCTTGTTTCTTTTTTATTCTGAATTTGGACATTCAGTACTTTTTTCTCTTTTTGGTTGTAAATAGTGTTGCCTTAGACATCCTTTTACATAAATACTAAAGTCCTTGTGTAAATAAATTCATTGGGTGAATTCCAAGCACTGGAATTGGTGGGAATAAAGTCACATTTTGCCATGTGACTTTATAAATGATTGTGCTGTTTAGACACTCATTGATAACATTTGAGAGGACTTGTTTTTCTACACTCTGACCAGCCTTGGCTAAACCTAAGCATGTTTGCTGATCTGAATCTAAAAATAAGCTTATTTGCAACTCTCTGTATATGTGTGTGTACACATACATATATATACACACACATATATAGTTATAGTTATATATATAGTTGTATATAATGTGCTATGCCCTTAATATATATATTAACATATATAACTTAATAAATCTAATTGGCATAGTGAACATATAAAAACTTTAAATCTATGTATCACTTTTTATTCTTTATATTCTAAGTGGATACAGATATCTCTTTACATATTATTGATGCAAAGTTATATAAAAATATAACAGAAAGATATGGGTAAAATAACGTGTATCTTTGGCAGTTTTTAACTATCAGAGATGATGTATTATAGAATATTTAAAAAATGTATTTGGTAAACATGTATTTTAAAAACTGCAAATATATTTTAACTAGAAATGCTTACTTGAGGAGTAATGGCCTTTGGTAAAATGTCCACCCTCTGGTTGACCACCAGGGCTGGATTAATTACTGTGGAGAGATGCCAAAGAGAGCTTCAGTAGCTGAGGTGTAGGTGCCAAGGAGCAGAGAATAGAAAAAAGGGAAGAGTTACGTAAATTGCAGGGCTGAAGTGTCAGCAGAAATAGTGTAGTTATCCTGCCAAGTCAACTACTGGTTGTCATTTTTCAGCTACTTTTCTTCAGTAATCCCTGAGTTTATTGCCCCTCTATTAATTTGTCTCCTCTCTATTTGACATACATGGTTGCCATTTTCTAGCATATGTTGCCTTCAATTTTTGTGCCATCTAGGTTTTTCCCAGTAAGAGACATAGTTCAGTTGGTGTTGTGTGAAATGAGGCCAGTGGTTAACAGGGGTCCCACCACAGTGCTGACAAGGCTTGCCTTCCTGGCAAAGGAATCTCCTCAAATGAGATTGTTTATACTGACCTGCTTGGGTGCTCTATTTCTGGTGTCCAACATGTTCATTTTAGGCACACAGATTCCTTTTAAAAATATGGAGAGGTGAGGGCAGTCCAAATTCCACAGAGCCCCATTTGCCAACAGATATGGATGGCTTCCTTGTGTTTGGGAGGGAGCTGGTTAAATTCTACTTTCTGAGCTTAGTCTGTGGTGGTGCAGTGTGTATCTTCATTCCTGGCATGACAAAAGGCACCCAGTTGGGAGATAGTTGCTTACTGGGATGATATGAGGGAGAAGAAAAGTATGCTGGTCTTAATCAGAAGCCAAGTTGTTCTGGGAAGTGGTTGAGCCCAAGACAGGAAAGGTTTGGGCACTGCATGAAGCTTGGTCAGGCTTGAATGTGTCTATATGTAGGTCTTTTATTTTTGACTGTGATGTATTTTACATCTAGCTATCTTCATTCATTCATTCATTCATCCATTCATCTATTTAGTAATTGTTGAATCTTCATTATGGGTGAAGTGCAGAGAATTAATTACTGAAGAAGATCAGCATGGTGCCTATTCTCCAGCCTTTCATTCTAGGGAAGCCAAAAAGTAGATACATAGTTAAAAGTGTTGTGGTGGTTTAGAAAGGGGAGGAAAAGAGCATATGGGGAGTGTTATAAAAAAGCACCTAATGTTATTTTTAACAGTTAGGCAAGGCTTTCCCAAGCAACTGATGTTGCAGCTAAGAACTGAGGGAGGAACTGCAATTGGCTCATGGGTGGTGGTGGGATCAGGTCGTGCTGCTGGTGATGGTATACTCATGGCCATGGTGTTCCATGCACAGTGGCACTTTCTGCAAAAAGTCAGGGGAAGAGAGAGAG
Source organism: Phyllostomus discolor (assembly GCF_004126475.2). Lineage (NCBI taxonomy): Eukaryota > Metazoa > Chordata > Mammalia > Chiroptera > Phyllostomidae > Phyllostomus > Phyllostomus discolor. The sequence continues at coordinate 49,698,970 of NC_040909.2, read as the reverse complement.
AAAAGTGGTATGGCTGGTGCTAAGATAACTCAGGTCCCAGGGTTCAAACTATACATTATGGACATTTTGAACAAATTTGAAAACAGAGGATATAATCTATGACCATAATGTGCTATGCCCTTTCAATAAACCAGGATACCTTTTGTATTATCTGCCACTCTCAGCACAGAAAATTTTTATTCAGCACCCTCGATATCTTTTAGGCTCTGGAATCCCATGATAGGTTGTTGATAACATTGTCTTTGATCACTAAAAACATTTTACCATGCTCTTGACAGTAAATGACGGCAAAATGGCATCTCTCCTTGTACCAGTGAGTGAATTATTTAAGCTTCCTCCACAATTCATCATGACTTTTTGTGTCTTCAATTTTATTTTTTAATCAGAAGATGACAGAGTTTCTCATTGTATTGTTGAACAGATGGTTTTAGGAATTTTGAAATGCTCCTTAAATTCTGTACAAAAATGGCAGGATATTTCCATGAAGGTAGGTAGCATGCCGTGGAATTGAGAGTGACTTTGGGCCAGACTTTACCTGTATGACCCTTGGTTTTCTCTTTTGTAGGAGGTTGCAAAGCAGCTGAGCAGGACTCCATGTAAAGCACTTACTTTTTTCCTGAGCATGCTGCACAGTAGGTCCTCAATAAACAAGAGTCATCGCTGTTTTTTTTGATGAGCTGATAACTTTTTGTTGTGCTCTGAAATGACACCCCTTCAACTTCTATAATCAAATCCAGCAGAGTAACAGTGTTTAAGTTCACTTTCCAGTTTTGCAGAAGTGGGTGGCTTCTATGACACATACTTGCTAATGATTAGTCAGCATCTAATGTTAGTCTGACAAAAATTAGAGAAAAAAAAGAAAACTTCAGTGACAGCTGCCAAATCATCAAAATAAATTATGTAATTTGAAGTTCCTTTCTTCACAGCATGTCTCTAACAGTTATTTATTTATGTGTATGACTTCCGGCAGATTGCTTCATCTAACATATATTAGAATATTACATATACTTAATTTAGAAATACACGTAGATATATTAAGAGGGTATGCTCAATTATTTTACTGATAAGAGTCCTTATAAAATGTTTAGAGCACATTGTTATAGACATTCATCTTTTGTTTTTCTTGCTCTTACCATGGTGACATCACTTCTAAAATAAGTGGAGGGAATTCTTTACTTTAGGAGTCTTGTGGGAAGCAGCACTTGATTCCCTTAAAGGAATGGCAAGTATCAGATTCTTACTTCCTAAGTTCCCATGCAAGTGACTTTGACTTGGCCACTCAGATGCATTAGTTCTGGAATTTGAATGGAAGGTAGTGACATGTTCTGTGGCAGTCAGAAGCATCAGGCTCTTGGGGCAATTGCAGTGGCAATGTGCAGTGGCCATTGGGCAATAGTGATGGTTGGGGCAGCTGTGCCAGATGCAGTGTTGATGCTTTGGGTTGTGATTCTAGCTGTGATGCCTCTCAGCCTGATTTTCCATTCCTCCCCGTGATCTGACCCCTCAGTCAGCCAATTTCTGGCTTGCGACCCAAACTTCAGTTACCTACATTGTAAGCAGTGTTTCCAAAACTATTTGTCCATATAGCCTGTTTTTCATGTCACATTGCGTGGAATTATCATGTTGGAAAACATGTTGAGAAACACAGAATGGCATGATATAGCAAAACCTGGGGAGAGTGCCAAATTATGGAAATGACCATAATTAGTGTCCCTGTGTGTGTCTGCAGCTAGTCTTATCTGCAGAAAGTTTCATAATTCCAGTTAAGTTATTGCAGGAGGTAAGTAAGCCATGACTAGTACCTGTAAACTGAGGCCAGGATCAGTTTTGTTCTTTGTACCACCCAGTGGAGCCTGCTTTTATTTGTTATAAACAATCATAATAGACAACCAATTTTTTATGCTCTTAGCATATGTCAGGCACTTTCATTTAAATCCTCATAATAGCTATATGTGGGCAATATTATCCTTGTTTTTCAATTTTCCAAATGGAGGCACAACATGATTTTTAAAAAATGCCCAAGTTTACCAGCAGTAAAGCTGTGAATTGCTCTGGTGTCCACTCTTTGACCGCTAAGCTACTTAAGTGTCTCAGATTAGGGAGTACAAATCTTACCTTCTTGTTTTCAAGGCATCATGGTCTTTCTGGTTGTTTCTCTAAGCTGGACACTGTTTCTTTGCTTTCATGCACTGCACTTGAACTTTCTTGCCTAAAATCACTTCTATAAAGAGAGGTTCTGACATTTCATGTTCACAGAACACTATTTTTCTATCAGAGCATTCTCCATGGTTTGGGAACCTCAGGATCTATGTCTTTGTTCACCACTGTGTACCTTGCCTCCACACAGTGCTTAGCCCATAGATATTCCCTAAATATCACTTAATAAATAAATGGGTCCATTACTTACTAGAGGTTAGGTCAGTGTTTCTGAACCTTTTTAAAATCATTGCTCCAGCCAAGAAGAGAAATTTTCGTTCTCCATAATGAGAGAAATTAATTAATAGGCAATAAGCTTTTATAGGGGGTAGGGTTGAGCTTTGAAGGACCACCAACCATTGTAGTATGTAAGGTTTTCTCATTACATCAGAATCATTTTTCCACCTTGGTAATAATATCATCCCTGTTGAGAATGCATGGGTTAAGCTTTTGGTTTTTAGTTTCAACTTCTGTAAAATGGTGCTAGGAATGTCTAATTTGTAGGATTGCTGTGAGATTAAAGCATCAGTGCATAAAGTTCTTGTATTGTAGATTCTCAAATATGGGTACAAGGTGTCCTCTATTAAATGGTAATGGAATATCAAGGATGACTTCAATTGGCCAAATAATTTTCATGTTGATGTTACAGTTTTATAACAGGCAGATCTGAAAGATAAGATATAAACAAAATACCATTTACAGAAAAGATACAGAGGTTTATCCAAGATTTCCTCATTAATGGAGATCTCTTGCCTTGACAGTTTACTTAGCTTAATTCAATTTTGAGTTTTCAGTTGTGGAATTTCCTAAGGAATTCCTGATAGTATAACTTAAGCTCAAAGTAAAGGCCCACAGCTAGTGTGGATACATTATTCATTTTAGAGCATAAACCGTAATGTTTAGTATGAAGCACACCTACATAGATTCCCTCAAGAGTGTGCTGTTAGGCAGTAATTACATTATGTAAGAATAGTGTAGCCTTATTATATGCATATATGCATTCTCTGGGCTTAAAAACAGGTTTTGAGTCATAAATATTAAAATGTGCCATTTTTGGTACTTTTTTTCTTTTCAATTAGATAGGCTCAACAAATTATTTTTCCCATGGATAATAACTTTATTGAAGGAAACACCACAAATGCACATCTCCATGGCAACTGACTAGAATACCTCGCCAAGTTCTCTTCTTAGGTCTGATTTATCATCCCCCAGGTAATTCACTCTTGCACAGAAGAAAACTATTGTCAGTTAATTAGGAGAAAGAAACAAGATCAGGATCTTTACTTGCAATATAATTTACCTCAGTATGTGTTTACATATGTCCCACTGATAATACTGGGAAAATGTCTGTTGATTGTAAAAGTACTCTTAAAGTTGGTGCTTGGGATTTATTTGTGTTTAAAATATTTTTTAATGCTATAGTATGTTGTCAAAAGTGAAGTAAGAAAGGGAAATATACTCCCTCTCAATTCAGTGCTGCTCTGTCTGAAGAGACGTAATTCATTACTTTATGGAAATGTCAATTTTCATGGTCAACTTCCTTGAGAAGTCTCTGAAACCTGGAAGTGGTGGTGGTTTACAGGTTAAAAATAAGGACAATACATGGGATTATTGACACCATTCAGTTACAGTGAAAGTCAGCAGCCAAGGTGGGCCTGGGCTCCCAGACAAACCCTCCTTTTGTTTCTACCTGTGAGAGGATTTTGGGGCTACCTGCACTAGGCAAGACCCAATGATCTTCCTTCTGAGTCCTTTGAAAATTTATTTGTTTACCTTTTTAGTGAATATTTACTGAGTTCTGGGTATGTGCTGCACACTATACTAAGAACTGGAAATAGAGCAGTGAATAGGCAGAAGTGTTATATGCCTTCATGGAATTTACCATCTAAAAGGCACCTCAAAGGAAATTTCCAGAATGAGGAGTGAAACCAAGGAGAAGTGTACTGTATATTAGGAGATCACAATGTAGTCTAAGAGGTTAAGCAAGGTATCTTGGAGACTTAGATGGAGACCAGAAACAGGCCAGGCAGAGAAATGGGTATAGGAGGGATGCAGAGCAGGGATGAAGACTCCAGACAGGGAGGAGTGTAATAATGTTCTGCTGGAGCTGAAATCAGTTGAGTTCTGAAGCTAGTGAGAGAGGAAGGCGAGTGATGTGAAAGGAGGCTGGGCAGAAAGACTGAAGGCCTAGAATGCTACTTTAAGGTGCTTGAATTTGACCCATTGGGCAGTGGGGAGCCTTTGAAGGATTTAAGCAGAGCAAAGGAGTGATCAAATTTGATCCAATGGCTGATCCATGGAAACTGGATAGAGGGTGAGAGTGGGCTCTGAGCTCTGCTCCATCACCATATACCCATTTTCTGGGCTCAAGTTCCTAAGGCGACTGTGGCTGTGCCCACCCTACCATTTTCTAGCCTGTATGTTCTGATCACTGCTTTCCCTGGCAACTTCAGTTTTCCTGTCGGGCCCCACTGTTTTGTTCAATGACTAAGTTCTTTATTTTACCTGATGAATGTGCCCCTTAACTGTAGAGCTGCCCCTCACTCCATACCACTAGGTGTGCTTTACTTTCTTATACCTCATACTTTTGTTCATGCTGGAGAGCTTAGAATCTACTACCATTTGCTATTTCTAATGAAGTGCTGAGGTGTCCTTTGTCACTGAGCCAACTGAAAAGTTATTAGCTCCTGGCCACAGACTAGGGACAAGAAAGATTTTAAGTATGAGGAACAGCACAAATATCCCCTTCTTCAGGCATTGGTTGCTCTTTCTTATTAGCTGCTTTGAGCATTTATAACATCTTAGCATGATTTGTTATTATATCTGCAAAATGATAAAATATAGTAAAACAGTGCTTAAAAACTACAATTTAAGACAAGTATAGGTAAAACAAGGAGACATTTTGAATTCCTGACCTGCCGACTGGAAAAAAAAAAACAAACCAAAAACACTTGCTAGAGTAATTTTGTTTAAATTGTGGACAAAAATCTTATTTTAAAATATTTGTTCAGAATCTCTCAATGTTTTTTGGAACTGCCATCTTTTCAGTCAAAAAGAATGAACTTAATATTTCTGGCAACAATTAGTGATCCATTTGTGGCATTTCCTCTGACATCTTTATGATTTGATAGAATGAATCATGGAAATTCTACCCTGCTGTAAGTGATGTCCCAGAAGAGATTGATTAGAAAATCTGCTTGAAGATGCATCAGTTTATTCCCACATTGTCTGGATCTGATAAACCCTTATGCATTTTGGGGATGAAATGACCACAGTTGACTTCGCTGTGTTGCCAGCTACTTTGCATGATTGCAAAATAGAAGCAGTTTACACTTAGTAAAAATGCCATCTATGAAACTGGAAAATACAATTATGTGTGCAAGCCCTTTACTTCTTCATCTCCATGTAATCTGGTGGAGGCTCACAGTGGTTGAGGAGCTGAGTTTTCTAGAAACTCCAAGCACAAATGTCCAGCCATCCTGTGTTTTCCTTCCCTTAAAACAAATGGTTATTGTGCTAGTGCTTCTTTTATGTTGTGAAGACATCATGGTGCAAACAAGACAGATATGTCCCTAATCTCATAGTGCCTAGGTTGTGATGTATGTTTTTGTTTGCTGTTTACCAAGTAACTGAACCCCATAAAAATAATTTTTAAAAGCTTTTCTTTCTTTGATAAAATTTGCATTCTCTCAACCCTATGTTCAAATTTCTAAGGGTAAGTAAAAAGTAGTTGTGATCTTTAAGATCCTTTTAAGCCTGTGAGATGGAATATTCTAATGCCACTATATATAATGTTTTTGAAGAATAGTTCATGGGAGATACCTCAGGACATAATGCTAAATGAAAAAGGGAGCATGTAATATTAGTACTTGATTCAGTTTTACTTTATAACTACAGAAATATAAGCAGATTTGTAAATAGTTTGAAAAAAATAAATAAACATACATAAGGGTCTGGGTGGAAGTACAGAAAAATGTTAATGTGTGAGTAGAGACATAGTGATTTCTAAACTACTTTATATATTTTCTGCTTTCAAAAGTAACATGTATTGATTTTGTAATCAAGGAAAATACTGTTAGAAATAATCCCGAATCTTGAGTCCTCATGAAATAGACATTATTGTCATAAGATGCCTGCACCAAACATCTTGAGGGTTTTTTTTGTAATCAGGAGAGCAGCACTGATGATAATTCTATCTGCTATTTCTCATCTTCTAAATGCTTTACTTCCCTCCTTGAAGCTGCCCTTCATTTTGCTTCATCAAGTTTTTCTGATTATTTAATTGAATTATTATTGGTATATGGGTGACATTACTATATTTAAATTCTAGGCTGACCTATCTAGCTATGTTACATCTAGTTGCATCCCAGCCTAGGTAAACAATTAGAGATGTTAAAAGTGGTGAAATTAATTGAAGATATGTATGATATGGAGATCTATTTGGGGTGTCTTTAAGGGTATAGGATACTACTCATGAATGGGAGGAATAGGACTGGTAGTCCTATACCATAACTTAGCAAAAAGTTGGGACCTCAAGAGGAGTTCTGAGTCTTGTGTGTTTGTTGGTGTGTACACATGTATATGTGTTTTTGTGTTACGAGGTCTGCATATGTGTGTGTGCATGCATGTATGTGTATATATATATATATATATATATACACACACACACTCACATACAGGGTGGGGTAACAGTAGGTTTGCAGTTGTGAGTATGCAAAACAGTTTACTCTTGTATTATTATGAATTAATGTATTATTTTTCATATGAACAACTGTAAACCTACCTTTGTCCATTCCTATATGTCTACAAGTATTTTTTCATATCAGCAAGTCATATATGTGTGTATACATATACTGTATATATGTATATATGTGTTTATATACTGTACTTTTTTTCAAATGAATGTGGATGCTGTTATAATGGGTATAAAGTTAATTCATTCATTAGCATCATCATTGGTGTATCCCAAAATACAGTTACTATCCTAAGGTTCTTCATAACAATGCTAATGATGATAACACATCTAATATTTCCTGATCAGTTTTTATCAGATTCTATGCTAAATTCTTCATTATATGTTAATTTATGAAATGTTGTTTTGTCTTTGGAAAGGTCTCTTCTTCCTTGGAAAATTGGGAACTTCTAGTTGAGGACATCTCATATAAATTCTAAGAACCAAAAGCTTTGGAGACAGTGTAGTGTCATGGCTAAAAACCTGAATTCTGATGTCAGAGAGACTTGGGTTACAATCCTAATCTCCCTTTTTCTGGCTGTGTGACTTTGAGAAAGTTATTTAGTATTCTTTGACCCTGTTGCCCATTTGTAAAAGAGAAATTGTTGTTACATGATTAAATAATACAGGCAAGATCCTTAACAGTGCCTGACAAGTAGAGAGAACTCAACAATAATATGTATTCCAGAATGAGCTTATAGTCACAGGTTAAATTCAAAGAACAGTGGTGAGTGGCAGTTGATGTAAGAAACTCCATATGTGATTTTTGTAGAGTTAAACCTAATGGCCAGTAAAAAGGAGATAAACTTCGTCTAAGATTTAAAAATTTTCAGCCTTTTCAAGATAAAATGTGACAGGAGCAGAGATAAAATTTAAAAGATCAGCTAATTAGACAAAGAACTTGTGGTACCACCATTTATATTACCAGCTATAAATTCTCCACACCCATGAAATTTGCTGGCCAGTGCTCTCCTTTGGGAAACAAGTGGATTTGTGTTCTTTTTTGTTTTTATTTATTTATTTATTTATTTATTTATTTTTAGGAAGAGGGATAGGAAGGAGAAAGAGAGGGAGAGAAACATCAATGTGTGGTTGCCTCTCACATGCCCCCTACTGGGGACTTGGCACACAACTCAGGCATAAGCCCTGACTGGGAATGGAACTGGTGACCCTTTGGTTCACAGGCTTGTGCTTAATCCAAGCTACACCAGCCAGGGTGGATTTGTTTTCTTAAGTGTGTGTTCTGCTGTCTTAGTCTTGTTCCTGGGATCTGATGCATCTGGCCTTGTGAACTGATGGTAGTTTTGGTTGTCATGCCCACTACTGGCCAGGCTGTTGTTCTTTTAATGCCTTTAAATAATCTGTCTGATCCACAGACCTTGGATATCAAGAATCAACATTCTAAAAGATAATGGGCTTTCATGATGTGGGTTGTTAGGTGGTTAGCTGAGTTTTGAAGGGTCTTACTACTGGATAACAGTTTGGACAAACATTAATCAGATGCTGGAATAATGGGGATCCTGCTCAGAGTGCATTTTACTCTTGTAACTCAAATCATAAAAAAATGCTCCCCTTTTCTAAGACAGCACCCTGGACTTGGGAACAACAATGTGAAGATGGGCTTAATGAGGAAAATTTCTGTAGCAATCTTAAGTATTGTCACACACAATGATGGAACCTGGATTCCTGCTTGTTCTTACTAAATATTCAGTTGTCTGTGACCTGAAAAACAAAATCTGAGGGCAGATGAATCCTTGTTACCATATTTCCTGCTAATTCCTTTGACAAAGGAGATGTTGATGCATGGGTGGCAGATACTAAGGATTAGATCTGGGTGTTTGTTTTGTTCAAAGAAATGGGGATTCTATGTGGGACAAGCAGTTACGTTAAGAAAGGGCAGAGCTTTATGGAGTGTTAAAAGAGTTTATGGGAAAATAGTTTGAAGAAACGGAATTCAAAGACAACCTGGATCCAACTTTGTGGCTTCATAATGAGACACACATATACACGCCATTCTAAAAAAAACCCAAAAACAAAAAAAACCTTTCATGCTGAGTATAAGTTGACTCTGTTGGGGGCAATGTTATGTCTTTATTGATGTAACAGGAGGATTTTTTCAGTGCGTTCTAAATATGCATTTAATTAAATGTATATGAGTCATTAAAAACTTCAGGGGAAATAATTTCAAATGTTTGTCTGTGGAATCAAAAAAATGAGAACTTAAATAGAGTTAGCAAGGCAAAAGTAAAATAAAAAAATGCACCCAGTCCACAAATATGTTTTGAATGCCTACTCTATGCCACACCCATGTCGAGAGATGGGCTACATTTACACTGGTATGAGGGAGCAAAGCGCCTTGTTCTTAGAGTATGGAACTTAGAGCACTCTGACCAGTACACTCAAGGTTATATGTTAAATGTTTCCCCAAGGTAATAGGTAATATCTCCCATCAAGTCATTTACACAGGATGGTTCTTTGGGTTAGCCTATGAACTTATTATGAAATGGCATTTACGTAGCACTTCCTAAGCTCATGGTAAATAAGTATTTCTGTTCCCAAGGTTTCAGTTTGTCTTTTGTGTCTTATGGTTTTAACATACATCTTATTGGAAGAATAGCCAGGAAGTAATTGGGGTATTCAAGGAATACTCAATCCCTGATCTCCCGTAAGCACAATATAGATAAGGGAATGTGCCTTTTCATTGTATCTGGAGCATTTGAAGTTGATACTTTATTAAGTCTTTAAAAACGGCTTGATGCAGATTTTTTAAAAAATACTGTAAAATTATATATAATTAGACAGTATCCCATAGCTTAATAATTGGATTTTTCTCAAGTAAGAAATAATTCTCTCTTTTGTCCTTATTAAGATGGGTAGGGCTTAATTGAACTCCTTTTAAGCCAGAAGTCAAGATCTACAAAAGTGACCAGAGAAATCTGGCTTCCTCTAGCCTCCAGTAATAGCTCTTAGAGTTACTTTAAGGTCAGGGGCTGTCAGGCTTCTGTCCTCTCAGGTACTTAATTATAGTTTAATCAAGTCAAGATAGAGATGCTGGATGATCCCCTTCTTGATGGACTCTGATAAGCTGGTAATGGGCAGAAATGTTTTTCTTAAAAGGTTTAGGTTTCAGCTGCACAAAGAGACTTCTGCACTGTTTTTCAGGAAATATGAGCCCAGGTGCAATACCAATTTGTCTTTTGCCCAGGAGCTGTCTTAGCTTGAGGGCCCAAGGTTCTTGGACCTAAGACATATGTGATTTTAGTGTCAGTGGTTGTGGAATGCAATTTATTTTTCTAAAGCAACTAATAGCACTGGCTTGATTGTCTTTTAAGAGCTTGAGTTTGGAGACTCCCAGAAGTCTGTATAATGGTGGTCAAATGTCCTTTGGTCTGTATCACAGTGTAATTTCATACAAGTTCCTTGGACATTTCAGGAGGCTTTATTCAGGCACAAAATCATAATTAGATTTTGTAATTTTAATTTACCTTTACCTCTATTTATAAGGGTATTTAGAGTGTTTTGGATAACTATGAGAAACCAATTTTCACTCTCAATATGAGTCATTTTTATGCTCCTAAAATGCACTGCAATTCATGGATAGGGTAACTTGAGGCTTTCACAATACAAATGGGGTTTGCACTTGAGGACATTCTTCATTACAAGTGGTTATTAGGAGAAGTGGCTGCAGACTGTGAATATTTCTAGCAGGCTAAAGCCCTCTGCTCCACTCTTATGGCCTGTGGTGCTCCTCCTAATGGTGGAATACAAAGCTGGCCAAACCAAAGGTCTGATGACCATTTTGATCCACACATTGGTAGAAGTTATGTTTTTGCAATTTGACTCTGAGTTAGTGGCAACATTTGTTCCTCATGTAGCCAAACATGTTAATACAGCATCCTTTCTGAAAGCAGTCCAGACAACAGGCTTCCAGAAGAAAGGAGGAATTCTGTAGAAACATTAAGACATATCCTAGACCTAGTGTTTTAAAAAAAATTGTTCTGTGAGAACTAATATATTGTGAATAGAACAGATCCTTAAACTTCTATTCTTTTCTGATAGCAAAATGTATGTACTTTGGTTAAATATTGGTTTAGTGTTTTTTAAAAGAGGTCATTTAACAATGCGGGCTTCTAATGAGGGTATAGCCTATTGTACCCACTGAGCACGTGGCTTTGATCAGTCCTCCCCTGGTGGCTGGGTTTATATGTGTAGACAAAGGATGATGGAGTGTTGGGAATGGATACTTTGCTAGGCTTGTGTTTTAATGAGATGCTTAGAATTGCTTCAAGGCGGTTTTATTTTTTTATTTTTTACTAACTTTACTCCCAGTTCCTTAAAAAGGAAAAGAAAGTTTTGGAAAAAGGGTTTGAGCCATACTGATTTCCCATACTCCAGGAATACAGTTTTGGTTTACAATTTTCCCAAGAAGAGCAAAGTGACCCAAATTGATTCAATCTCATGTTTTGTAAGTAATAAAGAAAAAAGAAAAATGAATATGAGCATTTTCATATAGATCAAATAATAAAGATAAACTTCCAGACAATAAACTTCCATGAGAGAAGCCTGTGCATAGCATAAAAGGGATACCAGAGTGGTAATTCTGTTTGCTTGGTACATGGGAGGTAGTTGGCTGAAAATAATCCTCAAGGGATCCAGCAGAGACTTCATAAGGAGAACAGAGCTGGATGTTAGGGAGATGTTAGTGAAGGTGGGGCGAGGCAAGAAGAGAAAACTAGACACAAGGACTGAGGCGAGGTCAGGGGAGGAGGAATGTGGCAGCAAGATGAGGGATGGATGCTCTGACAAGCTTAGCATCCTGTCTGAGGGTTGCTGAATGGAGTGAGGTAACATGAGTGATGTACTTAGCACAGTGCCTGGTATACGGTAAGTACCAGTATTTAAGCTACCAAAAATAACCTTAAAAATAAAAGCTGCTTCCTTCCGGTAGTGCGCTGGTAAATGTTTGACAAGTGCCTCTTAAAAGGGAGGGAAACACCTGATTTGTAGCTTTTGAAGATTTCTATGGTGTAATTACTCCTATGGTGGTTGATTTCAAGCTACCAATGTGGTATCTTTGAACTGTGTTGGGAAGAAATGAGCAATAGATGCTCCCGAACTCATACAAGCTGGTTGCAGCACAGCACTGACTGCTTCCCTCTTGTAATGCTTGAGGCCTTTGCAACAAACCCTCTGTGATATCTGTGGGTTATTCTGCTTGCGTCACCCTGGCCAAAGCAACAGAAAGTTAACTTAGTTATAAGCACAAATGATGTTAATGTGAGGTATATTATTGGAAATAATTGCTAGGCTCTGGGACATGAATTTTACTTGGGCAAATTTCTAGACTCACGTCTTTGGACAAGAGCCACTTGGAGTTATAGACATGGGGACAGGAACTTTTTGAGTTGTGGGTGAGGGTGGCCCTGGTGGCAGGAACTGACTAATGTGAGTTACTTGTTTGAACTGGGAGGAAAGATATTTTTGTTAGCAAAATGATACTAAGTACATTTTAGTTTTTTTTCCCCTCTGATGAGGGTTTGAGTAGACAAAAATGTGTGGGCAAAAACTTAACAGTCCAGGGTTCTGTGTGATGGAGGATAGCAGAAAACCAGAACAGAGCAGTCTCTAAGTCTGCTTTTGGTGGGGGTCTTGTAGGGAAAGAGTGATGATGATGAAGAAGACCCCTGTTTATAGCTGCTCACCTCAAGTGCTGGCCTTGGTGCTGAGTGATGTACACACATTATATTCTTCATCCCTCGTGACAACCTTGAGAGATAGGTAGATAGAGAAATCTACTGAGTTGCTCAGGCTGGAAACTTAGGAATCATCCTCAATCATTCTTCTCACCCACTGCATCCTATTTACAATCAAATCCTGATGATTATACCTCTAATTATATTTCAAAGCCATTTGAGTCCTCTCCATGTCCCTGGTTAATCCTCTGGTCTAGACCCCCATTATGATTGGCTTCTCATCTGGTGGCCCTGAGTCCATAGTCCTCCTTCATGCATTCTCTACATGACAGCCAGAGTGATGCTGTTATCATGTTATTATCCTACTTAAAACACCATCAATAACTCTCATGTTTTGAGTGAAATACAGACTCGTTCCCATGATCTAACTCTTATGTACCATTCCACCTTGCTTTCTAAGCTCTACAACACCGATCTGTCAGTTTTCCAAACATCCAACATCTTTCCTTTGCCTTTGTCTAAAATCCAGTTTCTTCTGCTTTCTCTCCCCATTGGATTCTTTCTCTTCCTTGAGGTCTCCTTTTAAATGCCACTTATTAAGAGAAGGCTTCTCTGATCTTAGAATCCAAGTTGATTCTTTCTCTTCCCTGATAGTCTCTGTTTCAACACCCCATTTCCTCTATAGCATTCTCTATTTCATTTTTTATCTGCTTTTTATCTGAATGGCCTTAGCTCAGGCCATTCTCTTTTCTGACGTATTACTGCAGCAGCTTCCTCTTTGGTCTTTCTGCTTCAGGTCAAGTCAGCTCCAGTATATCTCAAGGAATCTCTCCGGAATGTACATCTTATCACATCATATCCTTCTTGGATCCTTACATAGCCTCCCCATGACTATTGAGAGGGAGTTCAAATCCCTTAGCACATTAAGGATACCAGGGGAGAACATTGTATGAACTTATGAACAAGTTGTGAGGAATTTGTGCCAAAAGATATGAAGATCAAGAACTGGTGCATTGCTTGTGTACTCAATGTTAAATTGGTACCTGTGCTTCCTCTGAGCTCTGTGCTTGTGGTGGTGCATTCAGAGAGGGCAAATCTCTCTGTTTTTTGCCATGTTTCCTTCTTCTTTATGTCTTCTCTGGTCTTTTTTTAGTAGTCATTTTTTATTTTTATGCACACACTTGTGTGTTTATATGTGCATGTGCATGTGCATGTGAACATTTATTTCTATCAGTTTCTACAATGTATGGTTGTAATTAGGTATGTGTCCCAAAGCAGCCTGGGCTCTAGGAATTGACTAGAGTTTCTAGATGCATGTTTCAGACTCCTAATATATGAAGTCAGAACCCAAGCATGTTTTCACTGTAGTCTTGTGAGCCCAAATACCAGAAATTTTCTGAAAATTTTGAAAGTATCTAGTTTGTCCTTTTGCTCACTGTTGGTGTCACCATTATTGTCAGTAACAGCAACTAACACTTGCTGAGCAAATGTGAATTGCAAAGTATTAGTGGATTGTGAAAAATCAGCTAATTGGGTCATGACCAACATGTTTTAAATGAAAAAGATTAGAATATAGTGGAGTAAAATAGAAATACTAGGGTATCTTATGTTTAGTAAGTAGAGGAATTGATTTCTGTTACATCCATGTTTTATAGACTTCTGTTGTTACCAGTGCCCCATTCCCTTGTTATTCATGGGCACACAGCTGGATTGCATTTTCCAGATACCCTTGCATATTTGCCCATATGACTAAGTTCTGGCCAACTGAACATGAGCAAAACTGAATATTCTACGTCCAGGCATGGTCTCTAAAAACCTTGCCTCGACTTGTCACTTAAGTTGTTTGCTGTAGTTGGAGGTCTATTCTAAGGTACATTTCAGAAAATGTCAGTCAAAAAGTTTAGAGACTTTTGTATTTAATTCTCATAACCCTGTGAAGCAAGTACTATTACCATTCCCATTTTATAGATACTGAAGCTGAGACACAGAGAGGTTAAGTTCCTTGCTTAAGGTCACAGAGCTAGAAATTAGTGGGGCCAGAATATGACTGCAGGATATTGGTCTGTGGACCCCCAGGCTTTCCCTGATGACATTTCACTGCCTCTCATGATGGTGCCTGTCACAGGCACAGGTGGGGCCAACACTAAGAGCTTTCCCCACACCTGAGGTGGGTAGAGCTAAGTTTTCAGTTACTTTTTAAAAAAATTGTTTTGAATCAGTTTTTATAAACATGGTCTCTACAAACACTGTGAAAATACTGTTTGAAACACAGTTCTGAAGTCTTGAAAGTGTCATGTTGGGGATTAGCAGTGTTATTTCCAGGGATTCTGAAGTATCTGGCTGTCAAAAACCCCTTCCACTGTCTGGAAAGGACAATGGAGGGTATAGTCCCATTTATAGGGGAGTTAGGGTAATTTCTGACAGATGGCTCATGATTTACTATCTTGAAGAAACTTTTATCTGTGGCTCAGCAGCTAGGCCTTGTCAAGCCACAGATGATGAAAGTGTTTATGAGGAATGGACTTGCCAGTTCAATGATTATTTCAAGGGAATGGCCAAAAGGAAAATTATGGCATTATAGTTTTTAGATTCTAAACTCCAATTGTGTCTTTGTGGACAGCCGGATTGTTTTTACAGCAGTTTATTCAATTTCCCTTATATCTTCATAGTAACTCATCTCAAGAATTTTGGTCTTTAACATGTTGAGAGAGAGAGAGAGGAAGAAAGAAAGGAAGGAAGAAAAGATGGAAGGAAGGAAGGAAGGAAGGAAGGGGAAGGAAGGAGGGAGGGAGGGAGAAAGAAAGAAAGAGAGAGAGAGAGAAAGAAAGGAAGGAAGGAAGGAAGGAAGGAAGGAAGGAAGGAAGGAAGGAAGGAAGGAAGGAAGGAGAAAGAAAGAAAGAAAGAAAGAAGAAAGAAAGAAGAAAGAAAGAAAGAAAGAAAGAAAGAAAGAAAGAAAGAGAAAGGAAGAAAGAAAAACAGAGTCATCAGTTCTGTTACTCAGCAGTGGGGTTTAGAGAGGAACTTCCTGACTATGGATGTTGTTTGGACTCCATTGAAGATGACCTGTATTTTTAATATACTTAAAATTAACCTTTTCTGGTACTTTTTCTTTTAAGATCACAAAAGATATGGTGCATCTTGCCTCATAAATTTTCTCCAGATCTCTGTGAGGAGGGAGTGGGGACGGTTTTCTTGTCTAACAGGATCATGGCATCATGTAACTTCCATTGTTTGGCCCAGCTGATGAGCCATCCCTGTCTCTCAGACCCACCACCACTTTCTGTCCCCTCCCACCCAAGTGACCATTTCCCTAGTGCAGTGGCTTGCCAAAGGGGACAGGACAAGTGGCCCTCTTCAGGCATAGTTGATAGCAGTGTGGATCGTCTATGGAGGATTTAGAAACAATAAGCTGAATAAAAATCGGTGTGCTTTTATTCACAATGCTCTTGGGTTTCTAAATAATACCAGTGATAAATTCTCCTCCCCATGGGAGGGATCACTTGTACTCCTCTCCCTGCTGATCAAGTTCATATATGGACCAGGTTATTATGGCATAATTTCATGTTAAATGTATACAGCAGACTTCCCCACAATGAATATAGTAAACAACATTGTCCTATTTTAATTAAAGAGAACACACACATACTCACATATATTCCCCCACTCCTCACATGTACACATGTGCACACATTCATGGAGAAGAGACCTGGAAAGCATGTTTGTGCCAGACTGTTGATGGCAGTTTTCTCTGATAGAGGGGATAATAGGTAAATTTCACTTTTTTCCAAGCACTGTTTGAAAAAAAGGAAAGGTAAAAACCACCTACCATTTTCAGTTATGGCTCCTACGATCAGCATTTTTAAAAAATGTACGTCCCCTCTACCCAAAGCTACTTACTGTTGTCTCTGTAGCCACACGTTGTAGTGGGGTATGTGGACACCCACATCAGGTGTCAGTTCAAGGCCTGCCTCCTCTGCTTCAGGCTGGCTGCTTCAGGTGTGCTCCTTAATCTCCAGATTCACATTTTAAAATGGAAATGATGGCAACCTTGGGAGGGTAAGAAATATGGCTTAGTAATATCTTTTAGCAGCTGGCACGGGGCCTGACCTAGCATAGGGGTTCAATAAACAGCAGCTATTGTAATTTTTCTGGACACATCGATGTGGCCTGATTATCCTTCAAGTGCTCCCTTTACTTCCCATGCTCATGGCCTCCCTTTTCTGCAGCCCCCCATTTCCTCCCGATGCTCCGCCTTCCCTGAACTCCCTAGCCTCCAGGATGCTGCCTGATGCATCTTCACTGAGCATATGTCTGACTTTGTGGTTCCCAAAGCTCATAAACTAAGCTCAAGAGACTCAATCTAGCGTTTAAAGCTTATGAAAATTGCTGCCCTTTACCTCCGCTGCACCCCACTGCACCTCTGTGCCAGGGTAAATCCAATTACATGTTAATTGTGCTGATGTGCAAAAATGGATCAAATGACCTTGCATCCCCTGGGGCTTTTGTTAAGGTCAGGTAAAGTAATGTCTGTGAAAGTGCTATAACCTGTAAAGTGCAGTCCACACCTGTGTTGCTGTTAGTAGTGGTGTGTATTCATTTCCTAGGACTGTTGTCACAGACTTGGGGGCTTAAACAACAGAAATTTATTCTGTCACACTTCTGGAGGTCAAAAGTCTGAAATGAAGGTATCAGCAGGATCATACTCCCTCTGGAGGCCTTAGGGGAGAATTTATTCTTTGCTTCTTTCAGCTTCTAGTGGCTCCAGGCATTGCTTGGCTGTGGCAGCACTCCCTCCAGTCTCTGCTTGTACTTCCATATCACCTATTCTGTGTGTCTGTGTCTTCCCCCTTCTGTCTGTCTCAAATCTCCTGTCTTTCTTTTATAAGAACACTTTCCATTGGATTTAGGGTCCAGTTGAATAATCCAGGATGATGTCATCTCAAGATCCTTAATTTAATGACATCTCCAAGAACTCCTTTTCTACATAAGGTAACATTTGCAATTTCCAGGAAGACAAATATTTTGGGGGAGAATGGGTACCATGTAACCTACTACATGATATATTTGTTGAAATTTTTCTTTCATTTTTCAAACATGCTTTTTTTGAGTTCCTAGTATTTGCTGGGTACTTGCTAGGTGCTAGAATGACCAAGACAGCAATGACCATGATAGAAACTTCACTTGCTTTAGGGACCTTATGAGCTTTGTAGACCCCAGGCAATGAGTGATTTGACCTGAACTAATGGCTACCTTGTTGGGTGATCTTCTAAAGCTGATTAAGCACTCAGAGTTTCAGTTTATTGTTTTACATAATGGGCATAAAGTTCATAGCTTTGTCTAATTCACAAGAAAGTTATGAAGATCTACATAGGTGTGGAATTGCCCTTGACCCAGCTTTTTTATTACCATTTCACCTAATCATTTCACCAGAGGGCTTTAGTCCCCTCATCTGCAAAAGGAGGATAATCCTAGGGCTACAGGAAGTTGTGAATGAAGGTTGTGTGAGAGATTTCATGAGAAGGACCTAACCTGGCTTAGGAATAGAGAAGGCACTTGGCAATGAATGTTAAGTGGTTTTGGTTCAGCTGTGTGCTGGGTGGGCTAGATAGCAACTCAGAACTGTCCTGGCTTCAGATTCCATTACTCTTGCTCCTAGACTGAGACCTGGGGTTTGGGTTCCTTTCCTAGTGACAAGTGGAGATAAGGTTCATGGTTGCCTCCCAAGTCTGGGATGAGGATTAGATGAAATACTTCGTGTCAAGTACTTAGCACAACATTTAGGGCATGGCAAGGATTTGATGAATGGCCAACATGTTGTTATTAAATCCTGTGTAATGAAAAAGCGGACCAAATGGAAGAGAATTAGATGCAGCAGATTCTGAGTCAAGGAGAGAACTGTCCAATTATCAGAGCTGCTTCGTGGAGGTGTGACCCTCCAGGTCTGAATTGTTCAAGTTTCAGCTCAGTGATCCATATCAGGGATATGAAAAAATTTCTGCTGTGAGTGAGATGCTGCACCAGCTAGCCCCTATGGTGCTTTACACTTCTGTGAGTCCTCACTTTTCACATGCTAAGGTCTTACTGTAGATGGTAAAAGAAAGACCATGCCCTTTTCTGTAAAAATGTCACCCCCACGACCACAGCGTGTTTGTTCCCTCATGGTCTAAAGCGTGGTGTGTCTTCAGCCAGAGAAATTGTCTGCGTTGGAGCTGCCCTCTGCTCCTGTGCTGTGCAGCCATCTGGGCCGTGGGGGTGTGCATGGAACATGCTGCTGATTCATATGCCACCCCCTGCTGGCATCTCTCAAATGGGCCCTCTAGCTGGAGCTGCGAAGATGCCAGTCCCTTTCTTTCCCACACCTTCTCCAAGGCTTTGAGAGAGAAAGGGTCATGGGGAAAAGTGTATAAAGATCTAGGAACATAGAATGATGGTTGGGGGGCCCCTGGGGGCACTGGACAGAATACCAGTGACTTTTCTTCAATCTTGAATTGAATTATTTAGAATCTGTAACTAGAATATAATCCCCAGAAAGATGGTTCTAAAATGGTGTTCTGAGGACACTGGAATTCCCAGGAAGTACCTCTGGGGGTCTCTGCAGTGGACTGAGTGGTTGGTCTCCAGGTTTCTCCTCCCCTTTCACCCCTTTAATCTTAGCAGATCCACTTTTTTTTTCACTTCTTTGTTCCACCTGGACAACTCTCCCCACGGGTGCCTGGATGGCCAGTTTCTGCTCATTATTCAGGTTTTGGCTGAATGTCTGGGAAGCCTTCTAGATTAAAGTTAAGAGGCTAAGTGACCTAAGTCAGAGAGAGACAAATACTGTATGATTTCACTTATATATGGAATCTAAAAAACAAAACAAAATAAAACAAATGAACAAATAAAACAGAAATTGAAACAGACTCACAGATACAGAGAACAAACTGATGGTTACCAGAGGGGAGGATAATAGGAGGATGGTGAAAATTTCCTGTGTATCTGAAGGGGAATAAGAGATACAAACCTCCAGTTAAAAAATACGTTATAGGGACATAATGTATAGCATAGGAACAATAGTCAATATTTTTGTAATAACATTGTATGGTGACTAATGTTTACTAGACTTATTGTGGTGATCACATTTTAAGGATTATAAATGTCAAATCATTGTGTTTTACATCTGAAACTAATATAATATTGTATGGCAAATATACTTTAATAAAAATAAACTTAAAGGGGATGATAACAGGAAAAGCAACATACCTTAATTGATACTGCACTTCAGAAGTAGAAAATCAGAAATTTGACCACATGTTCAGTAGGTTGACTTTATCCCTCCCCTGTTATCTTCATCTCAGTATTCTGCATCCATTTGTTGCTATTGTTTGTACAGCATTTATCATCTGTATACATTTGTGATTTTTACTTTCCTTCTTTACATATTTCTGATGCCTGTCCTACCAGACAGCCTTGTGATGGCAGGATCAGTCTTATTTCCTTCCTGTCTAAAGGACCTATCACTCTGTTGGAAACAGTGGATGTTCGATTAATTTTACCAAGTATGTATGTGTGTGTTTGTGTGTGTGTGTTTATGGTGTAGAATTTTATTTGGGAACAAAACAAACTTATACTGCTAAAATAAAAGTGTTGAAGCCACATATGTAGAATAGGAGAAATGCAATCCAACACTACCCACTCCATGATTGTTCATACCAAACCTGGAGTTCTGGTATACAACCTCTGAATCATGAGCTCTAGCAGATGCTAATTTTGCCTGGCTCAGACCCCTTGGGATCCCATTACTGGGCTGGTAAGCCCATCTTCCAGTGGCTGTGCTATTGCCAATGACTCATATTTGCGATATTTACTGGAGGTGTGCCTGTGGGTAGCTAGAGTTGTCAAACTACCTCCTGCCTAGAAGTGCCAAGGCCATCCCCACGTGATGAATGAATAGAGCAGGGGTACAGAAGTCTGGCTTCCTTGACTCAAGAGGGACAGATTCTGAAGCACAGTTTACTTCTTAGAGCTCCCTGCAGGCTCAGGCTCAGGCTCAGGCTATTTTCTATACAACAACATTCTTGCTTAACTTCTTTGCATAAAAGTTCCTGTCTCATGCTCTGCTTCTCAGGAATCTGACCTGAAACATAGAGGTGGAGTAAAGTAAGGGACCTGGATACTGCTGAGAGTACCTGGCACCATGCCATATAAAAAACAGTGGCCACAATAGTAAGAACGATTTTGGACCAGGAAGTTGTCATCATGGGAGAGGAACCTAATTTGTTCTTTTGCCCTTAAATGAGGAGAACAAAGACCAGTTTATAGAAGCTTCAGGAGCATATATTTCACTTTAGTGTAGAAAGAACTGTCCAATAGTATAGTCCAAAGGTTAGTGAAAGATTAACCAACCTGTAAAAGTTTTCTATTACTGCCATAACAAATTATCATACATTTAGCAGCTTACAACAACACAGATTTATTAGCTCATAGGTTGGAAGTCCTGGTATAGTATGATTAATTGGATCCTTTGCTTTGAGTTGTATGAGGCCAAAATCAAGGTGTTGTTAGAGCTGTTCCTTTCTAGACATCAGTCTGCTCTCAAGCTTATTTAGGTTGCTGGCTGAATCTAGTTCCTTGTATTAGTAGGATTGAGATCCCCATTACTAAAGGCCTCCTCTGGTCCTTGCACATGACCCCTGCATCTTGGAACCAACAATGGCACATCAAATCCTTCTCATGCGTAGGATCTCTCTGACTTCCCCATCTGATGCATCTCTCTTCTGCCTCCAGTCAGAGAAAGTTCTGAGTCTTTAAAGAGCTCATGTGATTAGATTGGCCCCACTCAGGTTATCCAGGATCATCTTCCTGTCTTAGCATCTATAACATTAATTATATCAGCAAAGTCTATTTTGCCATATAATATAACATGTTCACAGGTTTTGGAAACAGGAGTAGACATCTTTGGTAAAGGGTGCTATTTCGCTGACCACAGTTCACCCTGTGAGGTCTCCAAAGATGCACATCACTCCCAAATAAAAATACATTCACCTCATCCCAAGGTCTCCAAAGGTCTCATTATAGCACCAACTCAAAGCCCCAGATATCATCAGTTCCAAGTCTAAACATCTAAATTATCTAACTTGTGTATTGGTGAAGCTCTGCGTATAATCTACGAAATACAATTCGTGGGGTGCAATTCCTCTCTATCATTGGGCCTGTGAAACTAAAGAAACAAGTTATCCCCTCCCAATAAATGACAACTGTACTGGTATACGTTGTTATAGACATTCCAGTTCAAATGGGGAAGAAAGGGGAGATTTGGAGTCACAAGTCCAATGTAGATTTGAAATCCAGCTGGGCAAACTCTATTAGGTTTCAAGCCCTGGGGATAATCCTCTATGGTTCTTGGTTTCACTAAAACCCTATAGCACCTGATTTTCTCAGGCACTCTCTCATCCAAGGACTAACTAGGCCCAAGCTTGCTTAGCTTCCAAGAACAGAGATCAGTGGCATTGAATGCGGTAAATGACCAGGATGTTGCCGAGAGCACCCAACACTGTGCCATATAAGACACAGTAGATAGAATGACTCTTCAGTAAGAAAGCACTTCTGAGCAGGAAGCTATCATCATGGAACAAATGGATCCTTTTTGTTCTTTATGTTCCCAAATGAGTAGAACAAAGGCCAGTATATATAAGGTTCAAGGAGTAGTACCCATGTTTTGGCTTAGGAATGGAGGAATCCAGCAGGGGAGTCTAACAGAGAAGCCCAAAGATGGTCAAAGATTAACCAGCCACAGGCTTTGTCCATGAAGCTTTCCATAGCTCTCCTTTCCTCGTTGAGGATGCTTGCCTCTCATTCTCTCCAATAGCATGCCATTAAGAACTGGTAGGTTCCTATCAGGGACCTGAGAAACAAGCCAGATGTCAGATTTAGTTACCTGTTAAAACCCTAAATGTTTGCAAAGTATGAAGAGACCATAAATAGTGATATAAACTAAGTGTTGTGTTAGTACTTAAGTGTCACACTCTTAAGTCTTATTGGCTCTGTAATCTTGGGCCTGTTATTCAACTCTCTGAGTCTGAATGTCTGAAGCTTTCCCATGGGGTGGTAACTACTATCTAAAGGGATTCTCTGCAGATCCAGTCAGGCTAGACAGGAAGCCCAGGGCTTGGCATATGGTAAGCATTCTGGAAGTGGTGGATAATGTTCTTATTGTGGTTTTGTATTCCAGTTAGGTACTCCCACTCCACTGGACAACTAAGTTTCCTGATACCTGTCATGGTGTTTCATTAATTTTTGTTATCTCTGCATTGCCTAGCATGCATTAGATGCTCAATAAATATTAAATTAAATAACTAAACTTCATTGTTTCTCCTAGGACATTGCTAATACCACTGGCTAAATATTTGGAAGCCTGAATCTCATTCTATTAATTTCTGTGGTTCCCAGGCTTATAGTATCTGAAGGACCAATATAAATCTTTCAAACAATTTTTAATGCAGATTTAGCAACAGGAGTAAGTTATACATTAAAACAAACTCAGTGGAAATGTATATATGAAGAGATTCAGTTGTTATGTTGTTATGTTCCCCAATGTCTTTTTTTTGGTGAAGACTAAAAAAATAATTTAACAATAAAGTTATATCATATTTATGTATTTCCATGGAAACTGCTTTCTCTTTCTAGAATCTGAAGACTTCTGTGTAAGACCAAGGTCTTTATGAGGATCTACATGGCCTTATACAATCTTTCACCTCTCCACCCCTTACCCTTTGGGCCTCACCTCCCAGCACTCTCTTTATCACTGCAACAACACTGAGCAACTTGCTTCTCCTACCTTGAACCCTCTAGGCATGATATCACCCCTACAGAGAATGCTTGCACTAGAATGCAAGTGTCATGAAGGCAGGGGTTCTGTGTATTTTATCCGGCACATTGTGGGCCTTCAGTAAGTATTTCTTGAGTTGAATTTTTTAGTCACACCCAGTGTCAATGTCTTAATGGTTGGCAGTATCAGACCACAGAACAAGTGGCCAGGAAAACCATTTTCTAGGATGCATTCTCTAATGTACTTTAAGGAACACTAATAACCATTCAGGAGCAACAACATCAATAAGGATAAGTTTCAATTATTGAGAGTGTACTACATGCCAGCCCAGGCAGGTACTTTACATGCTTATCTCTTTTCAATTTCACTATCCTGAGGATCAATGAAAATTCTGGAATTGCCCAAGGCCATACACATAGGAGGTGGAGAGGACAGGATCTGTTTAATTGTAAAGGATGAATTTTAAGACTGTGAGCTTTACTTTCCAAACAGGGAAGTTTCACTTTTAACTTTTGTTATTAATTTGTTTTATTATGTGTGGGCAAAGAGTGTGGCCTTTTATCACTTCTGCCATTTGGAATCCATTTGAGGTTTTTCTTGGTGGTCTGGTATGTGATCAATCTGTTTAAATATTCCATGGAGCCTTGACATGGATGTCTATAGGATCCAAAGTTCAGTATGATTATCTATTAGTTCAGCCTTACTAATTATATCATTTAAATCTTTCAGTTATTATGTTTAATGCTTGATCTGTCAGAGTGAGAAAGGTGCTAATATTTGAAAGAAAATTTTTATTCTCCATTTTTGTGTGCTTAACCATGTTTGTCATTTAAATTTTAATACCTAATATGGATATCAGCATCAGATAACTGTTAGAAGTTTCTTTAAATTTTCAAGTACCCAAGAAAAGAATGAGAAATGTAAGACTGAATCAAAGGAGAAGTAGGAGGTAGCTATAGTGAAATAAGCCAATAGAGATGTTAGTGTCAACTTCAAATACCAAATCAAAGCTAACTGGTGAAAATAGGCAGTCTAACATGGTTGTTAGAAGCAGAGACCTTGGAACCAAACTGCTTGGGGTAAATCCCACTAGTGTAATTCAGTAGACTGGGCAAGTTAACTTCTTTATGCTTCTGTTTCTTTGAGTGAAAAATGGTGATGATAATAATACCTATGAAGGTTAATGTAAAGATTAAACAATTTAATATTTATAAAGTTCTTAGAAGAGTGCTTAGTACAATGTAGCAATGTATAAGTAACTATTGGCTATTATCCCTCATATCAGACTTCTTTTGGTCAAAAGGTATAGAACTTCCAGGCCTATAAGTATAATGTCATTTGTACTGTGTCAGTCAATATTTATTGAACACTTACTATAGACAGGTACTATATTGGTTACTGCAAATATAGTGGACATACAGAGTCTCTGTGCTCATGAAGTTTATCACTCAATGGTAAACATGGATGTGACTCCATTAATTTTATAAATTATTGTGAAATTACAGTCATATCCCATGTTACAAAGGAGAGTACACAATGGTATGAGAGTGTACATGAGGATGTGGCAGGTAAGCCTGTCTGGAGGGTGAGCTAATAAACTTTCTGTGACATATTTGTAACCTATTGCATCATAACCAGTGACCACAAAACTTAGTGGCTTAAAACAACAAATACTTATTATCTCATAGATTCTGTGGACAAAGAAAGGCTGAATCACTTATCTGATGGTTCTGGCCCAGAATCTCTCATGACATTACAGCCAAGCTGCAGGGAAGGGCTGCAGGCATCTGAGGCTTGACTGGATCTGGAAGACCCACCTCCATGACTGCTCATTCACATAGCTGTTGGAAGGAGGCCTCAGTTTTATGCCATTGGGCCTCTTTGTAGGGCAGCTTGAGTATCCTCATGGTGTGGCAGCTGGTTTCCCTCAGAGCAAGTAACACAAGACCGATTAAAAAGTAAGCCAACATGGCTTTTATGACCAAGCCTCAGAAGTAACACATGCCACTTTAACCATATTCTATTTGTTAGGAGTAAGTTACTAAGTCCAGGCCATGGTTAAGGAGAAGATATTTAGGCTTCACTTTATAGAGTTAAAGAATTTGTGGGCATGTGTCAAACTACCATATGAGGAACTGGTATTTTTTCTGAGGTTACTAGGATGAGTATTGAAGATATTCTGGACTAGGGGTTGACAAATTTTTCTGTAAAAGGCCATATATGATGCCATACGGTTTCTGTCACAATATTTCAACTCTGCCATTGTAGCATTAAAGCAACCATAGACAATATGTAATGGGTAAGCAGTATTTCAATAAAACTTTATTTACCAAATCAGATGGTAGGCTGGATCTGGCCTAAGAGCTAGTTTGCTGACCTTTGTAGACAAAAGAGAGTAAAAGGGTAGAGGATTATTCCTAATAGAAGAAACAGAATGTTGTAGAAAGACTAGAATTATTGTGAATTTAAGAATATAAAGATACCTGAAACAGTCTTTTTCCATGTCTAGGAGGTTTATTGTAACACAGTTTGTAATGGAAAAAAGAGTAGGAAACACTTATTTACACAGATAAATTCTAAATACATAAATATTGTTGAGGTAAAAACTGAAATGCAAAAGCTTTGTGCACTATGGACAGCATTTTATGTAAATTAAAAATGATGTACTCTATTGTTAGATATGTACTATTTATGAGGACATACATCTATAAAAAGAGCACAAAAGCATGCATGAGGAAGATGGACACTGACTTTAAGACAATGGTTTCTCTCTAAAAGAATGGCAATGGAGAAGGTTGTGGGACTTTGGCACTTTCTGTTATGTTTATGTTTTTTTTTTAATTTAAATTGTGGTAAAAAGACACACAACATAAAATTTACCATCTTAACTATTTTTAAGTGTGCAGTTCAATAATGTTACATATATTCACATTGTTGTGTAACTAATCTCTAGAACTTTTTCATCTTGTGAAACAGAAACTGTGCCCATTAAGCAACTCCCCATTTCCCCCTAACCCTCACTCCCTGACAGTCACCATTCTACTTTTTGTTTCTATGAGTTTGACTATTCAATATTCCTCAAATAAGACTGCACACTATGTGTGTTTTTGTGACTACTTTATTTCACTAATCATAATGCCCTTGAGGTGCATTCATATTGTAGTAGGTGTTCAAATTTCCTTCCTTTTTAAGACTGAGTAATATTTTATTATACTTACATACCACATTTTGTTTATCCATCCATTTGTTGGTGGACTTTTCAGGTGCTTCCATCTTTTGCTAATGTGATAATGGTATGAACATGGGTGTACAAATTTTAAAGAGTTTTGATAAAAGAAGTGATCAGTTGAATCTGTGGAGATATAGTAGCCTGAGGTTCCTCTCTCCTTCCATTCTCCCATAGCACATTCCAGCCAAACTTTAATTTCTACTAGCTACTAAAATTGCTGTAGCCAAGGTTATTAATGAGGTTACTAATGACCTGCATGTTGCTAAGTCCTGTGGTCAATGCTTTAGCCTCATCCTATTAACCTCTCAGCAGTAATTGATTAGGTGGTTATTTGTGCATCCTGGGCTCATTATCCTCACTTAATTTCCAGGATGCCACACTCCTGGTTCTCCTCCTACCTTACTGGCTATTCTTCTTCAGTTTTCTTTGCTGTTTCATCCTCCTTTCTCCTACCCCTAGTGTTGGATTGCTCCTGGGTTTAGTTTTGTGACTTCTTTTTCTTATGCTCAGTCCCTAGTTAATCTTATATAGACTCTCTGATTTAAGTGCTATCTATTCCCTAATTTCAATTTTGTAATTGTAGCTCTTCTCCCCTCAAATCGAGACCCATCTATTTGACCTCCTAATTAGCATCTCCACTTGGATGTCTAATGGCACCGCAAACTTAACACATGCAAAACAAAATTCTTGGTTTCATCTCTACCACTTCTCCTCCCCAGTCTTTCCCATCTTTGTATTCCATCTCTGTTCTTCCTGTTGTTTGGACTAGAAGTCTTGAAGCTTAGAAGTCTTTACTTTTCTCTTTCTCTAGTCTCCAGGCAATCTGTCAGGAAGTCAAGTTAGCCTCACCTTCAACACATAAACAAACTCAACTCCTCATTGCCTCTACTGTTACCCTGGTCCAAGGTTATATCATGCCTTTCTGGGGTTATTCCAATTGCTTCATCCTAGTCCCTGTGATTCTGTCCTTAACACCTCCCCAACTTATCATGCCCAACCCCAATCCAAAACCACACTGCAGTCCAGCAGCTGGAATAAGCATTTAAGAAAGCATATCATCAGACTTCTGGCCAAGATGGAGGCATAGGTAGATACCTTTTGTGTCCTCACACAACCAAAAGAAGGACAACAACAAATTTAAAAACAAAAAACAACCAGAACTGCAGAAAATCAAACTGTGTGTAAGTCCAACAATGAAGGAATTGAAGAAGAAACATTCATCCAAACCAGCAGGAGGGACAGAGATGGGCAGTCAAGGTGGAGAGGACACGTGGTAAGGTGGTGGACTGGGCAGGCCAGGTGGTGGCTGGGGTACCTGGTGGTTCCACATTTGTGTGTGGATAAGCCAGGAGAAACAACTGGGGAACAAGACAGATCATGCAACCCAGGGTTTTGGTGTGGGGAACTAAAGTCTGAAAACCTTTGGCTGTAAAAACCTGTGGGGGTTGTGGTAGCAGGTTCTCCCAACCTTACAGGAGTGTTCTTTCATAGACCCACAGGATCCTAGAATGTACACAAGGCTACCCACCTGGGAATCAGCACCTGAAAGGCCCAATGTGCTTGTGGGTAAGGGGGAAGGGGCTGAAAGTGGGGCAAGAGCAGAGTAAGTGGTATTGTTCCCTCTTGCGCCCCTCCCCCACATACAGTGCCATGACACAGTGGAGTGGGTTGCCCCACACTGGCGAATATCTAAAGTTCCTCCTCTTATAACATAACAGGTGCGCTGAGACAAAGAAATATGGCCCAAATGAAAGAACAGATCCAAACTCCTGAAAAACAACTAAGCAATGAGGAGATAGCCAACCTATCAGATGCAGAATTCAAAAACACTGCTAATCAGGATGCTCACAGAGATGACAGTACAGATGCAAAATAGAGGAAAAAGTGAAGGCTATGCAAAGTGAAATAAAGAAAAACATACAGGAAACCAACAGTGAAGGGGAGGAAACTGGGATCCAAATCAATGATTTGGAACAGAAGGAAGAAATAAACATTCAACTGGAATAGAATGAAGAAACAAGAACTCAGAAAAAATGAGGAGAGGTTAGGAGCCTCTGGGACAAATTTACATGCTCCAACATCTGAATCATAGTGGGGCCAGAAGGAGAAGAGGAAGAGCAAGAAATTGAAAACTTATTTGAAAAAATAATGAAGGAAGAATTCCCCAATCTGGTAAAGGAAACAGATTTCCAGGAAGTCCAGGAAACTTAGAGAGCCACAAAGAAATTGGACCCAAGGAATAACACACCAAGACACATCATAATTAAATTACCCAAAATTAAAGATAAGGAGAGAATCTTAAAAGCAGCAAAAGAGAAGGAAACGGTTACCTAAAATGGTTACCTACAAATGAGTTCCCATAAGACTATCAGCTGATTTCTCAAAAGAAACCTTTTGAGAAAGCAGCTGGAAGGGCCTGGAAAGAAGTATTCCAAGTCTTGAAAGGCAAGGACCTACATCTAAGATTACTCTAGACCTCTAGAGCTCTCATTTAGAATGGAAGGGCAGATAAAGTGCTTCCCAGATAAGGTCAAGTTAAAGGAGTTCATCATCACCAAGCCCTTATATGAAATGTTAAGGGGAATATCTAAGAAAAAGAAGATAAAACCTATGAACAGTAAAATGACAACAAACTTACAACTATCAATAACTGAACATAAAGAATGAAAGCAAGAACAAACTGAGCAAACAATTAGAACAGGAACAGAATCACAGAAATGGAGATCACATGGAGGGTTATCAGCGGGGAGGCAGTGAGGGGAGAATGAAAGAAAAGGTACAGGGAATAAGAAGCTTAATTGGTAGGCAGAAAATAGACAGAGGGAGATTAAGATAGTGTAGGAAATGTAGAAGCCAAATAACTTATATGTAGGACCCATGGACATGAACTAAGGGTTGGGGGATGCTGCTGGGAGGGTGTAGGGTACTGCAGGATAAAAGGGAGAAAAAAGGTGGGATAAATGTAATAGCGTAATCAATAAAATACCCACACAAGAAAGAAAGTGTATCATATCATGGTTTGTTTTTGCCCAGAATATTCCAGTGGCTTCCTGTATTTCTCAGAGTAAAACTAGTGTTCTAAGAATGGATTCCAAGTGTAGGGCCCCTCCTCCCATTATTCCCCACCCTTGCAGTTTTCTGATCTTCTCCTTTCCCATCCCTTATGCAGCTCTAGCCAGTCACTTAAGCATTTGCCGTTCCCACTGCCTGGAATGTCTGCACAACTGTTCCCTTCATTTCCTTTAGCTCTTTGTCCATATGTCACTTTTCAATGAATCTTTCCCTGATCACTCTATTTAAAAATTGCAATTTATCTCTACCCTCAACATGTCCTGTTCCACCTTCCTGACTCACTTTCCTTTATAGCACTATGACAAACTGTTTTGGCTTCCTTTTTAAAATTATTGTGACTTTCTCCCATTGGAATTTGAAATAAAAACCCATGAGGGCTGAGATATTTGTCTGTTTGGTTCATGACTGTATTTCCTGTACCCCCTTGCATCAAATTATTATTTGAATATATGAATTTGCCATATCTTAAAACTGATGTGAATTAATGTTTGAGATTATGGCATTACTGCCTTGTTGGTTTCTCCAATTGGTTTTGTTCCTTAACAGTGGCAATTTTAAAAATATGGCTTCAGATTGTTTGGTACCCTGCCCTGGAATCTGAGCAGGCTTGTAACTACTTCAACCAATAGAACATTGCAGAAGTGATGCAATGGGACTTCTGAGGTGAGTTAATAAAAGGGGGTTTGTGCAGTCTCTGGTTTATCTGCTTCAACACTTTCTTCTGGAGTCTGTACACCTACATGTAAGAGGTTGGATTGCCCCAAGGCTGCCGTGCTGTGAGAAAGCCCAAGCCACTGGGAGAGCCATATATAGGTGCTCAGGCTGGTGATTTCTGCTACTCCTATCCTTCAAGTCATTTATCATGCAAGGCACCAAATGAATGAAGAAGCCATTTTGGAAGTGGATCTGCCAGAACTAGCTATTCCAGTTTTCTGACATGCTGTAGAGACAAACCATTGCTACCGTATGAATGAATTATGGATGCTGGCTTCCAAGATGAGCCTGGCAGTAGGTAGTTGTGAGTATGCAAAATACAGTGTCCCTTACTCTACATGCTCATTAACTGCCAAGAAACGTCATCTCAATGAACCACTTGAGATTTCATGCTGAAAATTCTGGGTTCTTGGTATATTTCCATGTTGATCACTTAGAGAAGCTGGAAGTTTTAGATCAGTTAAAGCCAATCTAGTCATGAAATTATAGGAAAATATTTAAACTGGGGGTCAGTGGTATAGTGAGATATTAAATTTTGTGATGTTGCCCATTTTCTTCTTTTATTTTTACTCTGCTTTAAAAACCGAGAATGGCTGTGACTAAAAATACCAGCCAGACATCAGCATTTTAGAGTCAGCAGCCTATTAAAAATCTGGATGTTCTTAGAGCTGGAAGGGCCATTAGAAACCCACTCATAAAGGTCCATATTCTGCAGATCAGAGAGTGGGGGGAGGTGTGCCCGAGATCTCAGTCTGGAACTGCAGACCCCTGATTCCCAATTCTTTGTACAATGTTCTTCCCTCTCAATAGGTGGTTTTCAGCCTGGTGTGTGATTCAAAGACAGACTTCTTACATGCTGGCCCAGGCCCTGTGAAACAGCTAACATGGAGTGCACCATTCTGTTTGTGTGTGCTTTTGTGACCATTACTGGAGAGAATCCACACCTTCCATCTGATTCTTACAAAGATGGGTGACCCAGAAAACCATAGGTACCACTGCTTTGGATGATTTAACACTGTCATAAGGGGGCTAAATGACAATGGGGAAAAAGTACAATAAAAAACAATAAAAAAACTACCAGAGTAAGTTAAATCTTATGTATCTCTCATACCAACACCAGATCCCTTGGCAAAATTCTTTTTTTTTTAATTGTCTTAAAATATTTTTAGATTTTATTTATTTATTTATTTTTAGAGAGAGGGGAAGGAAAGGAGAGAGGGACAGAAGCATCAACGTGTGGTTCCCTTTTGAGCACCCCCCCACCGGGGACCTGGCCTACAACCCAGGGACATGCCCTGACTGGGAATTGAACCAGCAACCCTTTGTTCCCAGGCCCATGCTCCATCCACTGAGCCATACCAGCCAGGGCTGGCAAAATTCTTTAGTTGTTTAAGATCAATGCATAATGGGTGCATTTTTAAGATGGTTAGGGATAGTCAGAGTACCAACTATTTTAGTGTCTCTTTAGAAAAATTTGGCCAGTACTCACATATTAAAATCAATTTGTGATTCAAATGCAACACACAATTGGGAGCTAATTAGGCATTACTTCTCTTTGTATCTGTTGCAATATTTAAGACAGAGAGAGCTAGGGTCTGTACAGATAAATCCTGTAAATGCAGAGACTAACAATAGAAGTTCATTTTTCATGTACACCACCTTCCAATATGGGTGCTCAGCAGACTTTTCATATGGCATTTTGGGAAGTGAGGCTCCTTTATCTTGGAGTTCTGCTAACTTTTGGGGTCTTCAAGTCCTTTACTTCTCACCAGCAGGCAGGGAAATAGGCAAGTTGAAGACAAGCTAGAAAGTTTTTCTGGAAGTTTTGTTCCTCATTTCTACCCACATTCCACTGGCCAGATAAGTCACATGGCCCATCTCCACACAAGGGTGGTGGTGATGAGGCTTCCTAACAACCACTCTACACCAGCAATTTTCAACTGGTGTGCCACAGCAGGCACACTGGTGTGCCACAAGAATTTTTAAAACATGAAATACCCTACTATTTATTTAGTCAGGGGCACTGACTTCTTTTCCCTTAGACTGTCAAATAAAAAATGACAACAGCTGATACAACAATAGCCATCTGGTGTGAATGAATCAAAATTATACCTATTTTGGCAGATCAATAAAAATATATTTTTTCCTGTGCCATGTAATTTTAGCAATGAGTTTATGTGTGCCATGAGATGAAAAAGGTTGAAAACTGCTGTTCTGTACTAATGGAGAGAAGCATGAATCTTCATTGGACAACTGGTTCCCTCTGCTACAGTCAGAGTGAGCATTTTAAGGTTTCTAAATCAAAGAGATGGATTACATGTCTGAGGTGGGACTTTCAGACAGCCCATGAAATCTGAATGTGGATTACAGTCTTCATGTACCTGACATCTTAGAAATTAAGGTGCTCCTCAGAAACTGTGAAGCAGGATTGATTGAAAAATAGTGTAGTTAAGAAAGGAAAATTATAATCCATGAGTAATTAGAGATACTATTAATTGTTTATTTTTTTATGGAGTGTCACAGAGGGAAAGGACACAATATGGATTTTGAGCTGGTTTATATTATAGTAGAACTTTTACAATTACAGAAGAGAATTCTGTTGCAAAACTATTGCTACAAGTTTAGCTTTGTTAGTGCATATTTTCCCTTAAAAATGTTTTTGTGCTTGGCAGAAATTGTAATAGCATATGCCTTTACCCAATGAATTTTTGTTTGTGTTGTGTTGCTTTGTTGCTTCTTGGTTTTTAAATTTGTTTTATGCGAGCTTAACCTCTCTCCTCAAACTTCCTTATGATTTTTATTTTGGAATTGGGATTGGCTATGGTATGAAATTATCATGAATTTCATTCTTGTCTTTTTTGTTGAAATGCTTTTAATGCCACATTGTATCATAACTAGTGACTTGTGAAATATATTTTTCTACCACTTACTGTGGAACAACTCTGACAGGTGATTTACTTTCTGTTTTCTCATCTATAAGATTTTATTGGTCAAGTGATCTCCAGCTCTCTTGGAATTAATGTTTAGGGATAAGTCACTTTCTATGGAAATTTGAAGTATTATGTGATTCACCTAGTGGGGTGCTGGAACTGGATTATAGTAGTCCATGATGGCTGAATAGTGGAAACTTGTTTTAACAACCTATGTTACAAATTAAATATCCAAACTTATGATTAAAGTACTTGTATTAATTTCCTAATTTTTATTATATTTTCTTATTATATGTGCTCTTGAGGTTATTATATCTATTGTGTCCATATAATGGAAGTGCCATATGATGGGATGTTATTGCACCTCTCTTCCCAGCTCTGCATTCAGTGACACCACTTAGGTAGCTTGAAGTTGGCCATGGTGGGTGCTATTTGTTATATATTTATCAGCAGCCTATGGGATGCACACACAGATCATACTCCACACAGTGTGTTGAGACCTGGAGGAGACAAATAGTGCCAGGAACATTGTAGATGCACAAAAAAGGACAGCAGCTTTTAAGGTCATTCCTTCAGAAAATCTCTGGCATTACCATGGAGTCTCAAAATGACCAGTGTTGCCAGATCATCGCTTTTCAGAGACTCCAAAAGAACATGGAATCTATTTCTGTTTCTCTAGTCATACAACAGATTCCAAAATACTTGACTCCATCCCTTTTAGGGATATGTTAGAGGAAAAAAAGTTTCCTAACTGATGTGAGACATATTTGAATAATTAAGAAGCAAAATTCTATTCTAATCCTTCTTAAATTGGTGGTTGAGAAAGAGTTTTGCATGAGTTTGCTAGTTCATGCTTGTGACGACTTTGAGAAGAAAATATGCTTCCTCTACTGCCCCCACTGTGACAGTACGGAGGAGCTGCAATGGTGATTCTGCATTGCTGGTCCCTGGGCATGGGCACAACTGTCCATGACCAGGTCTTCTTAGGCACTGCTGGCAAGTAAGAATGATATAATAGGAGATGGGCGAAAAGTCTGTTTTCTTATCCTGGAAGGACTATATTTTATTTTGGGATTCTGTTCTTCTGACAACTTTTATGTTAATACATTCTCTTTGGTAAAAATTTATTGTTGTTCAGTTACAGTTGTCTTGCCTTTTTCTTCATTGATCTCTCCTACTGCACCCACCCCAATTCCCACAGTCAATCTCCTGCATTATCTGTGTCCATGAGCCCTCTATTCGTGTTCCTTTGCTTGCTCTTTCCCCTTCTTTCCTCTGTTATTGCCCTCCCACCTTCATTCTGGTCACTGTCAGTTTGTTCTTTATCTCCAATTCTCTGGTTTTATTTTGCTCATTTATTTGTTTTGTTGATTAGGTTCCACTTACAAGTGAGATCATATGGTATTTGTCTTTCATCACTTGGCTTATTGGACTTAGTTCCATCCATAGTGTTGTGAAGGGTTAGAGTTCCTTCTTTCTTTCTGCTGCATAGAATTCCATTGTGTAAATGCACCATGGTTTTTTGACCATTTGCCCATTTACTAATGGGCACTCAAGCTGTTTTCCAGCACTTGGCTATTGTAAATAATGCTGCTATGAAATAGGGGTACATAGGTTCTTTTGAATTGGTGATTCAGGATTCTTAGGGTATAATCCCAACATTGGGATTGCTGGATCAAAAGGCAGTTCCATCTTTAGTTTTCTGAGGAAATTCCATACTGTTTTCCACAGTGGTTGTACCAGTCTGCATTCCCATCAACAATGCCCTAGGGTTCCCTTTTCCCCACAACCTCTCCAGCACTTGTAGTTTGTCGATTTATTAATGATGGCCATTCTGACCGGTGTGAAGTGGTATCTCATTGTGGTTTTAATTTGCATCTCTCTAATGGCTAGTGATGTTGAGCATTTTTTCATGTGTCTATGGGCCCTCTGCATGTCCTCCTTGTAGAAACATTTTTAAAAATGTTTGTGGTCTGCCATGGCCCATGTGGTCTAGTGGATTGAGTGCCAGCCTGCAAACCAAAAGGTCACTGGTTTGATTCTCGATCAGAGCACATGCCTGGGTTGAGAGCCAGGTCCTCAGTTTGGGGGTATGTGAGTCAGCTGACTGGTGCTTCTCTCCCTTTCTTTCTCCATTCCTTTCTCTTTAAAAATAAATAAATATTTTAAAAAGTGAAAAATGTTTGTGGTCCCATGGAATGTAAATGCCTAAAACTACTGCACATTGACTTTAAATGATTTTTCTGGAAGCAAATAAGTCTTATGGAATTACTCCATATGTGACTTCAATTCAAATAATTCTTAATGGAATTACTTTATAGGTAACTTGTATCAGCAGCATGGACATGTGTTGGCACTTTTGTTTACTCCTGTTATTGTCAATTTCATAAAATGTTGAT
This sequence comes from Phyllostomus discolor, assembly GCF_004126475.2. Classification (NCBI taxonomy): domain Eukaryota; kingdom Metazoa; phylum Chordata; class Mammalia; order Chiroptera; family Phyllostomidae; genus Phyllostomus; species Phyllostomus discolor. Next base: position 49,663,198 of record NC_040909.2, on the reverse strand, counting down.
AATATTAAGAAAATTAAAGCACGAACTGAAAAAAGCCTGTTTATCTCATCTCTTCTGCTAAGACAACCTTTTAAAGTTTTAATAGAACTGTTCTTTTGAGAAGAGACATGCAAAAATTGAGCCTTCAAGCTTAAAAATTGCAATTATATTATTAGCTTTTTACCTAAAGAAATATTCATCATATTCCAAAAGCTCTTAAGTCCACATCTGGCTTTACCCATTTTTCTCTCCACTCTAACACTGTTGATATTAATGCCAGTTTTAATTTCTTGGCACAAACATATCACACACACATGTGATTTTGAACAAGGACTGAAACTGTAAATTAGGAAGCAAGAGATTCACAGGGTTTCATCAGATCAGTTCACTCCAAAAAGGGACACAGTTGTATTGAAAAGGTTTTAAATTGCTCATTTCAAACTTACCTCAGTAGCAAAATGTCATGCGTGCAACAGATTTGCAACCACATTAGTCATTTTCTTTCCTCCGTTTTCTTGCTGTGTTTGTATTGGGAGTGCAGAGCGATGTAATTTACTAAATTATGATTTGATGGCTGGGCAACAGCCTCAGTGTTGAACAGTATTAGGACTATAATTACTTGCTGGCTTTGTCAGAGTTGACATTAATTATTGATGGAAGTTTCAGAAATAGCGCATGTGCCAGGAGCTTTGCACCGGAACTCAGGCTCCAGGCAGGAGGGATGCTAAAGAGGGTGGGGGAAGAGGTACCTGTGGCTTGTTTATGTCTGTGCACAGCAAACCTGTATCTGGTGGGCTGTGTGGTACCTGTATAAAGGTCATGGTGTAACAGAAGGATGAACCGTCAGGCTTATTTCTATCGTGTTCCTCCCCAGGAACTGCACCGAAGAAGCCAACTTCAGCCGGAGCCAGCCAAGACGAAGGCTCTCCAGACTGTCATTGAAATGAAGGTAGGAGCTGTTCACATTTGTCAAAAACAGCTGTGCCTCTGGAGTTTGTTTAAACTTGATGGTGCCTAACATAAAACATGTGAATTGAACGTTGTATTTTTCTCTAGGCACCCTGGTGAGTGCTTTTTTTCCTGAATAATTTTGCCTTCCTGGGTACATTTAATTTCTTGGCCCTTTAATTAGGATTCTTTTTCTGAGCAAAAGAATAAAGGGCTCAAATATCCCTTGGCTGAAAGGAGCTGAGATCTTTTCCAGAGTATGGCCAATGCTTTCAAGCTTAAGGGAGGTTTTGTGTGTGCTTTAAAAGTAAATTTCTAAACCCGGAAATATTCTTTTTTCCCTCCCACTTGCATTACAATTGAAAGACACCACGAGAAACTAAGATTTGGCAAAGAGAAGGAGTTTTATATGCAATGGAGTCATTAAATAACTTAAATGGTACTATTAGCAAAATTTACTTATCAATGAATAATACTTTCTCTTGACTCCAATATATTCTCCTAACCAAGCCTAGAAGTAATAATTTTTAAAATACTCTCCAGATATTCCTCTAGCTGTGGAAGCATTAGAGATATGCTATTTAAAAGAATCAAAGATCCTCCTGGATGGATTTAGGGCATTTAAAGAATAATGAAGTAAATGATGATGGCCAAGTCATGATACATGATTAAGAAACAGATCTAAATAAAACCTAATTGCTGTCAGTATCTAGAAATTTGAAGTCTTTTTTACTTACAGTTTTTGCCAGAAGAAAGCAAATAGTATTTATCTTAAGAATAAATAGTCCTTGATTTAAATTGCTACATAAGGAGAAATAATTCATAACAACAATGTTTGCAATTTAGTAATTTCACACTTGAGGTCAACACCGGTCACCATCAGCCTACATGACAGTTAAGAAGCTTGGTGACAGTATAATGATTTTTCTGTCTTCCTTATAGCACATGATTTTGAATTGTCTACCAAAAAATTCCCATGTCCTGGGGAAAAAGAAATTAATATGAACTACTGAGTTCTTGACATGTACAATTCTGATTTAGGATTTTTTTTTCTGTTCAATGACAGTGTCTTCGTCCAAGTAGATTTTTGTGGAAATAATGTAGATCATTTGCTTTCAAACTATATGATTCCAAAAGGTTACACAGGTCAAGCACTCATAATGTATTTGCAGCAGATTGATTTGAAATATATTATCTACGGGACCACCTGCCAGTAAGATGAAAAAAATAATTGCTGATTTTGGCTCATCAATTCATTCTGAATTTATGTAATTTTAAGTTACTTTGAAAAGATACTTATTCCATACCTGAAGGGGAATGGCTTATAATTGAGATTTCATCCTCACTTCACATTCCTTAGAACCAAATTTGAAACTTTTTTAAGGCGGAAAAAGAAAAGAAAAGGAAAGGAAAGAAAAAGACAAAAAAAATTTTTTAATGATTTTATTTATTTATTGTTTTGCAAAGAGCCAGTCAGTCCCCTCTCTACCCACCTCCACACATACATCTGCATAATTAGTAATGGATAAGAAGATGCATGTAAAATCTATTTTCAAATTATTATGTTTTTTTTTTCTTTAGAAAAGAATGCTTCTAAAAATCTTTGGAGAAACCAGGAATGACATCTCTCCCAGTGCTTTGGGCATTTTCCTAGTAAAGGTCACCATAAAGATAAATTGGTTTGATTCTAGCTTACTGTTTTTAGTATCATGTTTTGTTGGAAAACAAAAATTAATAAATAAAAGCACTCTTTAGGCTATCTACAGGAGAAGGCATAAAAACATGATTTTTAGGTCAAATTCATGCCCATACATTACTAGTAAATTGAGTCAGTACTTTTTCTCTTATGATGCCAATGTTGCTGATTTGTTGAACACATATTTAGGACAAATGATGATCAATATATTTGTCAGGGTATAGAGCCTGGAGATTTTCTGTTGTCTTTTGGATGACTGCTCATTTACAAAGCATGGCCTTCTGTTTTGTCAGTGGAGAAGTCTGAGTCCCATTAGCATCTATTCTCAACATGCATAAATTGAATTAAGGAGGCAGCTGGTAGAGAGGGGTCATTTCCTCAGCTGCATGTGTGTGGCCTGTGATAGAGGCTGTGATTTCTTCTGATTTTGTATATTACATCTCTTTAAAATTGGAGGGCACATTGGAAACCAGTGTTTTACAAGCCTTAGGGTTTACTCTCAAATAGAACTGACCCTTAATCCTAGTGGGTGGAATTTGAGACACTGTTTTGTTTTAACTTAAACACCTTTGTGTAAACATTAATGTCATCTATAATACATTGGCAAAATCTGAAGTCAGAGGGAGCTTCTCTATAGTAAATTGGATCTGTAGTTTCAGGGACATGATAGAATTAAGAGCTTAGAAGTTATCCCTACTTATCCCTTGGTTCTTAGTGAATCTGACCCCTTGTCTTCTCCACACATATCCTTTGTATCAACTCAAGAAAGGTATTTATTGTGAAAATCTGAAATCTTGTCCAACCCAAGTACTTTAGAACCACGATCTCATACTTCTAGTGACTTTGTACATACCCCTCAGTACTTTTAGAATTGTGAAGATACCTCATTGTGGGGCAAGCCTTGGGGAGGACGATTTGCTCACATCACAATGGAGGACTATTTTCTGGCAGCCATCACATTTGTTGCCAGCCAGCTGAGCCAGGGGAGCTAAAGTCACCTGAATGAAAATGAAGGGAAGCAAAGTGAATTAAAGTTATTTGTGATTTATCTTCTTACAGGAAGCTCCAAATTTTAATTTTGATCCTGATTTGGTCTGGCAGGTATGTTCCAGGTTTGTACTGTTGGAACACTGTGTGTGTTCCTCAGAAAAGTTAGTTTCCTTGTGGATGTTGCAGTGCTCCTCCTTTTCTTACTTTTGTGTCTAAAAATTCTTTACTAAGCTCCTCTTTTCTACTCTTATATAGAACTGTCAATAAAAATGACAGTTTAAAGGCTTTTAACTCCCTTTTATTCTTTCATTAATGTTAAGTCCTTTGAAAGAATGTATTTTTAATCTACTTTTACTATAAATTTGATATGGTATAAACATGATGTCCAAAAGTTGCACTTTCTTGGTTTTATTCATAAAGCTGTACCTAGGTTTGTTTTTTTTTTAAGGACAATGAATTATTGTAATGACAGTACTTGTCAGATAATCTCAATTTTTTTCTTTGTTAGTCAGAACTTCTAAACAAATCAAAATCTAATTCAAAATGGCTTAAGCCAAAAGGAAATTTATTGGCTCATATAAATGGAACAATATCCCAGGAGTATTGCTTCAAGCATAGCTTGATCCAGGGATTCAAAAGGTATTCACAGATCCCATTTTTCTCTCATTCCACCACATACTTTGGTTTCCTTCATGGGAGCTCCATTTTCAGACCACCTCTTTCTGACCGTCTGAACAAGATGGCTGCAGCACCTCCAACAACCACAGAAGGAAGGAACAGGAAGAGAGCTATGTTTTTTAAAAAATGCAAAAAACCCAACCAACCCTAATAATAATTACTGAGATAGGGAATAAAACCTCATTCAAACTTAACAGCTCAGACTGAAAAGAAAATGCATAAAGTTCCCTAGTTCTCATTTGCTTATGAATTAAATGGCAATAAAAAAAAAACAAGCTTTATGCTAGCACTAAACTCAGCAGAAATTATCAAATGGGACATATATGGGATGTCAGGGTTTTAATGAAAGTTGCAGAAAATATACTTGATCTGGTGAAAGTGGTTTAAGAAGCTAGGGGTATAATGTCACCATGCGATGGTATCTCTGTGGCAACTGAAGTGAGGATTGTGAGTGTTTAGCTTTCTAGTCACATGACCAGCCAGGGCACGTGTGTGCCATGTGTGGTCCTTCTAGAGTACCAGGCTTTGCTATGGGAACTGCATTGTAAGTAATTCAAGATAAAACTTGGCTAAATAGCTTACCTATAGTTGTGCTGTTGATGAAAACTGTAACTTTGCATTCGGGTGCTAAACTTCAGTGACAAGGCTGATTTTTGTTAATAAAACTAAAAACCAAGCCTTGTCTTTGTGCTCAGGAAGATGATTACTCTTCTTCTCCATGTGGTTGAGCTGACTGACAGTTGAGTTAAGTTTCCCTTAAAAGATACCTTCTTGTTTGGTCAGATCCAGCCATTTCAGTTCTAGCAGGCATGGAAGGAATGTGCTGGAACATGGAGAAGGCAAGAGCTGCTTGCCAACCCAAGGTCACACAAGCTAAGGAGAGATTTTGATTCCCAACCTAGGCCATTGAATGCATACCAATTTCCATTGTGAACTTAATTCAAGTACTAGGATCTAATCAGCAAAACCATGTAATACCTGAAATGTTTTTCTGGCTGTAGGTTTATTTCATCTATCTTTTGAACTGTTACTTCTTAGAGTCCAAGCACTAAACTCTATTTAGAATTGTTTCTTCTCCCAGAATGATGTGTTCATATAAAATTTGTGTCAAGCCTAGTTTTTCTAGTCAAGCCATTATGATGGATTTTAGGACTTAAAAGATGCCTGAGCTCCTTTTGTGGCAACTGAAAAAAAATAACAGCAATAAAGACAATGATACCACCTGTACCACCAGTGACAACCCACAGCTCAAACACCACTAACCACACATAGGTAGCCAGGCACAGGGAACCTGGCACATAAAAACTTTCAAGTAGGCATAATTAGCCCTGTTTTACAGATGAGAAAGCCATGGTTGAGAGAGGATAAGCAACCTGCCCAGGGTTCTATAGCTAGTTGGTTGGCAGTTAACATTTGAACACAGGTTTCTCCCTCAAAGCTCTTATACCTCTAGTCCTCCAGTCTTCTTTTACTGAAGATGGCTCATACATTCAACTGTTTTTACTTTGAACACTTATTTTGGAAATGATGCATTGAGGTTTGCATCATAGAGTAGGTTGAGGCAGCTCATGAGAACTGGAAAGGTCTATTTGGTATTTTTGATTAGATCAAGGCCTGGTGTATTTTGTGCTATAAAGCAAGACTCACCCTTTCTACTTGTATGTGTTATCAGCCTTAAAAATTGGCTCCAAATATGTACCCTACAGCCAACATATGCCCTGTTTCTTGTCCCCTCCCCCCGAGTTTTAAGTCTTGCTCTGAAGCCTTTATAACAGTGTGGAACATAACTCATTCAAATTTGGAAAGCCATGTGTTTTTGATGTGCACTATCCATTTACAATACCAAAAATTGTCCTTTAGCTTATTTTTTTCTTGAGAAATTTCTTCATCTTCTCATTTTACAACTTAGAAAAAAACCTTTTTTCTATTTAACTATTTTTTAAAATAAGGAGGGAAATGTGGGTTTTAAGTTATAGCCAGAAAAAGCAAAATGTCAAGTTAAATGTTAGCTCTGGATGATATATAGTTGTCATTTAGAAGCATGGAAGATTAAAAAAACTGAGACTTTTTTTCTTCTTTGCCCAAATTCTTATGATGTGTTTGATTCTAAATGAGTTACTAGTTGATGATTTCTGCAATAAACAGGTTCAATTTGTGTGAATTTAACTCCTGAAGTTGAGTCACAAACACCAGTGTTTATCATGCATCTATTTTATACACAGCACTGTGACAGGCCTTTCAGAAAAATTGAGCTCAGTCTTTAAGATGCTAATGAAAGAAGTACATAAACCAGGGTCTAGTGACCTAAAAAATGACAAAATGGGTTGCAGGGGCTCAGAACATACCAAGTGAGAGAGGGGTGGGAGATTCTTCTTGGAGGAGGCAGCACCCAAGGAGGGCCTTGATCCAAAAAGATTGGCATGATTTTGATAAAAGGGAGAAGGATGGTTTATTAACAGTGAGAATGATATGAGCAAAGCCAAAGTGGATGGAAAGTATGAGTGTCTGGGGAAGAGCAGGTCATTCAGTTTGGCTGAGGGGAGACTAGATTTTAAAAGCAATGGAAGATCAAATTAAACCATAAGAAAGTGAGAGAAAAGAAATAAAGCTATCCAATTGTCTGTTGATGAGTACTCAGGATGCTTCCATATTCTTGACTATTGTAAACAACCCTGTAATGAACATAGGGATACATAATTCTTTTTGAATTAGTGTGTTGGATTTCTTTGGATAAATACTCAGAAATGGAACTGCTGGGTTATAAGGTAGTTCTATTTTTAATTTTGTAAGGAAGCTCCATAGTGTTTTCCATAGTGGCTGCACCAATTTACAATCCCACCAACAATGCAGGTTTCCCTTTTTCTCTACATCTTCACCAACACTTGTTTGTTGATTTATTGATAATAGCATTCAGGTGTGAGGTGATATCTCATTGTGGTTTTAATTTGTATCTCTCTGATTATTAGGGAAGTTGAGCACCTTTTCATATGTCTACTGGCTTTCTGTATGACCTTCTTGGAAAAATGTCTGTTCATGTCCTCTGCCCATCTTTTGATTGGATTGTTTATTTGTTTGTTTTGGTGTTAAGTTGTATCAGTTTTTAAAATAAATTTTGGATATTAACCCCTATCAAATGTATCATTGGCAAATATCTTCTTCCATTCAGTAGGTTGTCTTTAATTTTGTTGATGTGGTAGATATATACTATGGAATATTATTTGGCTGTAAATAGAATGAAATCTTACCATTTGCAACAACATGGATGGACCAAGTGAAATAAGTCAGACAAAGAAAGACAAATACCATATGATTTCACTTATTTGTGGAACCTAAAGAACAAAATAAATAAGCAAACAACAGAAACAGACTCATAGATACAGACAACCAAGTGAGGGCTGCCAAGATGGGAGGGGACTTGGGGGCCTGAGTGAAAAAGGTGAAGGAATTAAGAAGGACAAATTGGCAGTTACAAAAGAGTCATGGGATATAAAGCGCAGCACAGGGAATACAGTCAATATATTGTAATTATCATGTATGGTGCCAGTTGGGGACTAGATTTATGGGGACAAGTATTTTGTAAATTGTATAGATGTCCAACCACTATGCTGTACACCTGAAGCAATTATAAAATAATATTGAATGTCAACTGTAATCAAAATATTCAAAACAAGAAATAAAGACAAAAGTTGAAATTAATGAAATACAAATCAGGCATATACTAGAGGAGAATACCTAAGCCAGGGGTGTCAAACTCATTTTCACCGGGGCCCACATCAGCCTCATGGTTGCCTTCAAAGGGCCAGATGTAATTTTAGGACTGTATAATGTAACTACTCCTTAACAGTTAAGTGAGAGCTCAGCACTGCTGCCAGGTAGAAACAAGGTGTTGGGCCAGATAAAACAAGGTGGAGGGCCTGATTCAGCCTGTGGGCCTTGTGTTTGCTACCTGTGACCTAAACCAAATGCTGCTGCTGCTTTTTTTTTTTTTAAAGACACATTTATCAGCATCATGATTAGACTACACGAATGCTGCTTCTTTTAAGAGATTAACAAAAATGCAAATCCTGGTTAAAATCAAAGAAAATAGATAGCACAAATAACCATTATCAGGAATGAAAGAGGGCCTTTGCTATGAATCTAATTGACATTAAGAACATGAGAGGATTTTATTAACAGTGTTATGATAATAAAGTTGAAGTTTTACATATATTCTTTTAAAAATACAAGTTGTCAAAACCGCATGTGAAGAAATAAAATATCTGAGTTTCATAAATTAAAAAAAAAATGACTCTAGCCCTGGTTGGTGTGGCTCAGTGGATTGAGTACCAGCCTGCAAACCAAAAGGTTGTTGGTTTGATTTCTAGTCAGGGCACATACCTAGGTTGTGGGCCAGGTCCCCAGTTGGGGGCATGCAAAAGGCAACCAAACAATGTATTTCTTGCACATCAATGTTTCTCTCCCTCTCTTTTTTCCTCTCTTCCTCTCTCTCTCAAAAAAAAAAAAAAAAAATCTAAAAAAATTTAAAAAATGACTCTAGAATTTAAAATCTCACTACCACCACTAACAACACTTCCTGATAATTCAAAAAGCAAACCAAACAAAATAATTGCAGGCCCAGATGGCATCTTCAGTGGATTTTCTAAACATGTGAAGAAAAAAATTACATCAATCATATGGAAACTATTCTAGAGAATAAAAAAAAAGGGAACACTTCCCATCTTATTTTTTAAAAGATTTTATTTATTTATTTTTAGAGAGGGAAGGGAGGGAGAAAGAGAGAGAGAAACATCAATGTATGGTTGCTGGGGGTCATGGCCTGCAACTCAGGCATGTACCCTGACTGGGAATAGAACCTGCGACACTCCCATCTTATTTTTGAGGCCAATATGACCTTGATATTAATACCTAATAAAGCCATTACAAGAAAGAAGGTTTACAGGGAACCTCTTTCAAATCTGATGTAAAATAATCTGGTGAACTGAATCCAGTGACAATTAAATCACAGGACTAAATTGTCCTTATTCCAGGAATGCAAGGACTTAGTTTTGGATATCAATCAATGTTATTTACCAAATATCAATATTATTTAATGGGATAAAGCAGTAAAATTCATATAATTTTAGTAAATGCAGAAAAAGCATCTGATAAGTACAATATCCAGCCTTGCCTCCCCCCCAAATAATAATAATGTTTTCAGCAAACTCAGATTAGGAGAGGATTTTCTTAATCTAATAAGAGGTAGCCATAAGAAAGCTACAGAAAACATTATTTTTCATTATTAAATATTGAAAGCTTTCCCTATGGAACAAGGAACAAGACAATAATGCCTATTACTGTCACTGGTGTTCAACAATGTTCTGGGCATCCAAAGTATAGGAATTGGAAAGGAAGAAGTAAAACTACTTTTATTCATAGGCACCATAATTTGTATGTAAGGAGTCTCAATCCATGTAGAAACTATTAGAGAAATAAATAAACTTAGTCAGAGAGGTTGTCAGTATTATATTTTTATTTTTATTTTTATTTTTATTTTAAAAGGAATATATTCATTTTTTTTAAAGATTTTATTTATTTTTAGACAGAAGGGAAGGGAGGGAGAGAAACATCAATGTGTGGTTTCCTCTTACATGCCCCCTACTGGGGACCTGGCCAGCAACCCAGGCATGTGACCTGACTGGGAATCGGACTGGTGACCCATTGGTTCACAGGGCGGCACTCAATCCACTGAGTGGCACCAGCCAGGGAAGCTGTCAGTATTTTAAAATGAATCATATTTCTACATTTCTAGTAAAAATTACAAAATGAAATTTAGAAAACAGTATCATTTACGATGGTATTGAAAAAAACAAAAATATCCAGGGGCAAATCCAACAATGGTTGTACAAGATCTAATTTAAAAAGAAGATACAAAATATAATTATATACAGACTAACCAAAATCTTGAAACAAATGAAATAGCTATTAATAATAGAGTAGATAAACAGTGGAGATTTATACAATGAAATGCTATACGGCAATGAGAAGGACCAAACTATTGCTTCATGTAATAACATAATTGAATACCCCCAAAACAGTGTTGAAAGAAATCAGACAAGAAAACAAACAATATGATTCTGTTCATATGTGTTTCAAAAATAGGCAAAAGTTACCAGTGGTGTTAGATGTCTGGATAGTGGTTAATCTGGAGAAGGAAAAATGTATGGAGGTTGAGAGAAGGTATGAAGGAAACTTTTGGATTACAAGTAATATATTTTTTTTAAAGATTTTTTTTAAAGATTTTATTTGTTTATTTTTAGAGGGGAAGGGAGGGAGCTAGACAAAGAGAGAGAGAAGCATCAATGTGCGGTTGCTGGGGGTTATGGCCTGCAACCCAGGCATGTACCCTGGCTGGGAATCGAACCTGGGACACTTTGGTTCCCAGTCCGAGCTCAATCCACTGAGCTATGCCAGCCAGGGCTACAAGTAATATTTTTAAAGATTTTATTTATTTTTAGAGAGAGGGGAAGGGAGGGAGAGAAGGAGAGAAACATCACCCCCTCTACTGGCGTCTGGCCGCAACCCAAGCATGTGCCCTGACTGGGGGTTGAACCAGTGACCCTTTGGTTCACAGGCCAGCACTCAATACACTCAGCCACACCAGACAGGGCGTAATATTCTATTTCATGATCTGATTTGTATGTGCCCAGGTATAGTCACTGTATCATAATTCATCATGCTAAAAAGCTATGATTTGGCTATCTTCTTATATATAATGTACTTTAACAATTCACTTAAAAATAAAGGAAGAATAACTCAAAAGTAAAAAGATAAATAATGCTATTAAAAATTGGGCAAAGGATTTGAATAGACATGTCCCATGGAAAACATACATATGGTTCTTGCCAGTGTGGCTTAGTTGCTTGAGCATCAGCCTATAAACCAAAAGGTTGTTGGTTTGGTTCCCAGTCTGGGCACATGCTTGGGTTGCAGTTTCAGTCCCAGTCAGGTATGTGTGAGATGCAACCGATCAATGTTTCTCTCTCATATGGATATTTCATTCCCTCTCTCTAAAACCAGTAAGTAATAAAAATAAAAAAAAATACAAATGGTTAAGAAGGATAGGAAAATATGTCCAAAATGATTTGTTGTTAGTGAAATGCAAATCAAAACACAGCTAGATACACTTTATCTACTACCAGGATGGCTAAAATAAAAAGGACAACAAATATTGGGGGAGATATGGAAAAATTTCATATATTGATGGTAGGAATATAAAATGGTTTAGTCCATTTTAGAGAACTATTTGGCTGTTCCTCAAAATATTAAACATACTGTTACCATGTGACTCAGTAGTTCTTCTCATAGGTACACACCTTAATTGAAAACATACGTACATATAAAAAACAGTACACAAATGCTCACATCACCATTTTTTCATGTTTTAAAAATATTTTTATTGATTATGCTATTACAGTTGTACCATTTCCCCTCCTTTATTCCCCTCCGCCCTGTACACCCTCTCCCACCCACATTCTACCCCCTTCAGTTCAAGTCCATGGGTCATACATATAAGTTCTTTGGCTTCTGCATTTCCTATACTATTCTTAGCCTTCCTCTGTCTGTTTTGTATCTACCATTTATGCTTCTTATTCTCTGTATCTTTTTCCCCATTCTCCTCCCTCCCCATTGATAACCTTCCATGTGATCTCCATTTCTGTGATTCTGTTCCTGTTCTCATTGTTTGCTTAGTTCATTTTTGTTTTTCTTTTTTATGTTAAGTTATTGAGAGTGATGAGTTTGTTGTCATGTTACTGTTCACAGTTTTGATCTTCTTTTTCTTAGATAAGTCCCTTTAATGTTTCATATAATAAGGGCTTGGATGATGAACTCCTTGAACTTGACCTTATCTGAGAAGTACTTTATCTGCCCTTCCATTCTAAATGATAGCTTTACTGGATAGAACAATCTTGGATTTAGGTCCTTGCCTTTCAAGACTTGGAATACTTCTTGCCAGTCCCTTCTTGCCTGCAAGGTCTCTTTTGAGAAATCAGCTGAAAGTCTTATAGATACTCATTTGTAGGTAACTGTTTCCTTTTCTCTTTCTGCTTTAAGATTCTCTCCTTATCTTTAATCCTGGGTAATGTAATTATGATGTGCCTTGGTGTGTGCTTCCTTGGGTCCAACTTCTTTGGGACTCATTGAGCTTCCTGGACTTCCTGGAAGTTTATTTCCTTTGTCAGATTGAGGAAGTTCTCCTTCATTTTTTTTTCAGATAAGTGTTCCATTTCTTGCTCTTCCTCTTCTCCTTCTGGCACCCCTATGATTCAGATGTTGGAACATTTAAAGATGTCCTGGAGGTTCCTAAGTCCCTCCTAATTTTTTTTGAATTCTTGTTTCTTCATCCTGTTCTGGTTGAATGCTTATTTCTTCCTTCTGCTCCAACTATTGATTTGAGTCCCAGTTTCCTTCCCTTCACTGTTGATTCCCTATACATTTTCCTTTATTTCACATTTCATAGCTTTCACTTCTTCCCCTATTTTGCATCTGTACTCAATAATTTCTGTGAGCATCCTGATTACCAGTGTTTTGAACTGTGCATCGGATCAGTTGGCTATCTCTTCGTTGCTTAGTTGTATTTTTTTCTGGAGCTTTGATCTGTTCTTTAACTTGGGCCATTTTTTTTTTTTTTTTGGTCTCGCCATGCCTGTGATACAGTAAGTGGAGGAGTCTGAGGTATTTACCAGGGTGGGGCTACCCACCTGGCTGTGTTGTGGCACTGTATGTTGAAAAGTGGTCCAAGAGGGAACAATGCCACTTGTTCAGCTCTCTGTCAGCTGTCAGTCACTCCTGCTGCTACCCACAAGCAAATTTAGCCCTTCTGGTGTTGATTCCCAGGTGGATGGGTTTGTGTATGTTCTAGGACCCTGTGGGTCACTCCAACAAACTCTCCTGTGAGGCTGGGAGTTTCTCCTATCACCTCAACCCTCACAGGTTTTTTTTTCAGTCAGAGGTTTCGAGGCTTTCTTTTCCTACACTGGAACCCTGGGCTGCACAGCCTGTCTCACTCCCCAGTTGTTCCTCCCACTTTATCTGCATGCAAACATTGGACCACCTGCTCCTCTAGCCACTGCCTCACCCGTCCACTGGCTGCTGCCTTGCCCACCCTGGTCCTTCAGCTGATGCTTTACCATGAGTCCTCTCATCCTGGCCACCCATCTCCGCCCCTCCTACTGGTCTGGATGAATGTTTCTTCTTTAACTCCTTGTTTGTTGGACTTCCATATAGTTCAATTTTTGGTCAGTTTGGTTGTTTTTTGTTTTTAAATTTGTTGTTGTCCTTCTATTGGTTGTGTGAGGAGGCATAGTCATATCACCATTATTAATAAAAGCCCAAAACCTAAAACAATACAAATGTCCATTATCTTGTATGAATAAGCAAAATGTGGTATATCCAAACAGTGGCATATTACTCATCAACAAGAAGAAATGAAGAACCTATACATGTACCACATGGAAGGACCTTGAAAGCATTATGCTAAGTGATAGAAACCAATTGCAAAAGTCCACATATTATTAATTCCATTTATATGAAATGTCCAAAATAAGCATATCCGTGGAGACAGAAATTAGATTAGTGGCTGTTAGGAACTAGGGGGGAGGAGAAAAAGTAGTGACCACTAATGGTACAGCAGTTTGGGTGGTGAAAATATTCTGAAATTAGACAGTGGTGGTGGTTGCACAAACCATACTTTAAAGGGTGAATTTTCTGGTATGTGCATTACATATCAATAAAACTGTTATTAAAAAATAAAGATATTACAGAGGAAAGGACAAATAACTTTGATTATTTAAAAGTTAAAAAAATTAAAATAGGATTATAAAATAACCAACTAAGAGATATATATATATAGTCTAAGGTTTATAGTAGTTAGAGATTTAATATTCTTAATATATAAAGAAGATATATTTATCAATGTGGAATAAAAGCTTAGGGGGAAAATGCATGAAAATGTTGACACTAATTCTGGTTGGAGAATTATAAAGGATTTTTTTCTTCCTAAATTTTTATGTTATCAATGTGCATTCATTGTATAGGAATGGTTAGGAATTATTACTTAGGAAAAACAACAATAAATTGTTTAGAAGAAAAATTATTTTTCAAAAAGCTTTAAAATATACAATTTATTCTATTGTTGTTTTCTTTTGCTAGGCTGAACTCCAAGAGGGTTCACGAGGGAGAAGGTTAGGGTATTTACGACAATTGAGAATTGGCTCTGCTTCTGCCCGCTTCTCTGAGCCCTGGCTTTCCCATCTGTGCAATGGGACCATGATGCTAGCGTGCATAGGAAGTGGGGGATTAAAATGGAGTTAGGCATGGGAAAATCCCAGCACATAATAGATGCTCAAGGGATCCTTTTCTTCTCCATCCCTTCCCTTTCAGCCTGGGAAATGAGTTTTACCTGTAAAAAAGAGGTGGTACATTTGAGCAAGGACCACTGGAGAGAAAGGATTTAACAAACTTAATTCAGGCAAGTCTTAGCTCTAAACACACACACACACACAGTTTGCTTGTAGAAAGATTTTAAAAACATCTTTGAAAGGAGGAATAAATGGAAAAAAATAGCAACTCCCATTGGGCTTCTGGCATAATAAATGACCTAGGGACTAAGCTTTTTGGCTGTCGGGCCTTTGGCAAGTCACTTGTCCCCTCTGGCTCTTGTTATTCTCGTGGCACATGAAGGGATTGGATTTAGTGTCCTGCTTTTACAATTCTTCCAAGCCTGGAGGCTTGGTGACAAGCTATTTGGACTCTCAAAGGACCTTCCTGGGGTGTCTGAATTGACATGACATTCTTACAAAGTTTAAATCTTTCTTTGCTATGTTTCCTCCGTATTGGCCAGCCCTGATCAGGCCAGGAGCCCCTGCCCTCCCCCTTGCTGGTGCTCAGGTTCCTAGCCTATTGTTTATGTAGGGATTGCAATTTCCTTATTGGCGTGCACCCCCGCCAGCAGGGTTTAGAAGTCAACCACAGGCCTCATGTGAACTTCCCCTTTCAAGTTTCAGTAATGACAGTGTACCGGCTGTCACATGTCTCATCCCCAAGGCATGGTCCAGTTTCCACATCCATCAGGCCACACTGGTGACTTGGGGTGGCCTGAATTCCTCTGCCGCCTGTTGCTTTTTCCATGAGAAAAACTGGTTGAACATAGAAGGATTTGTGGTATGTTTTAGAAATCCTAAGAATGAGGCCCCAAACCAGGGCTGCCAGGGACTTGGGAGTGGTGGGTTCAAGGGAATGGGAAGACCAAGTTCAGGTTGCTAGAAGGGCAGGAAGGAGAACTTCTTCACCCAGTTTTTTCCTAAAGAGCATTGGAAGAGAATAGACTGATCGTATTACCAAGTTCTTATGACTCCTGAAATTGCAAAGTAGAGTTTCACTGAACCTCTGGGATTTCAAAACCTCTTTGCTCTTGAATGTATGTGAACGTAGATGTTCATCCCACCTTAGGGCAGGCTGGGCCAGGAACACTGAAGACTGCTCTCTCATCTGGAAGCAGTTTCTGAAATTTCTTACCTTTTCCCCTTACCCCAAACTCTTCGCCATTTTCTTTCCCCCTTGCTTTGTGATTTTTAAAGGTGAAACTCTGTATGGAAAAAGGACCAAACCAGCCCAGCTTCTAGATGGACACATTCTCTGAAGCCAGTCTCTCCTGAGTTTGGCGTGGGGACAGACAGCCACCTCCCAGTGTGTGGCTTTCTTCCCTACTTCAAGGAAGCCTTTGTGGAAGGAACCATTCCAGATTATTAAAGGTGTTAAAAATGATTAAAGAAAACAATTGAAGTGATACAAGCAGATTTTATTTAACATTTCATGAAGCAGGCAGTCTCTATTCGGAGAACTGAAAAACAGGGCCAAAGGAAGAGAAAAATAGAAAATATCTTAATAGCTGGGGCTACATAGTTCACCTTGTTTGGCATGAGAAGGAACAAGGAAATAAGCATAGAGTTCAGAGCTAGCTTGGCACTTGGGGATTGGATGACTGGATACACTCTACATTTCTGGTCAAGTGTAACACTTACAGGGACTTGCAAGTTATCTGAGTTTTGGTTTGCTCATGTGGCACACTGGGCAGAGGCAGCTCCACCTTGGGCCTAGAAAGTTACTTCAACAAAGGGAAAACCTTAGGCAAGATATTTGCCTTCTGTAGATTTCCTGACCTTAAAATGGATAAAATAAGTGCTAAATTCATAGGGTTAGGGGGAAGAGTAATGAAATTTTTCTAGAATAGTGCTTGCATGAGTAATCAATAGGTGTTAGCTGTTGTTGCTTTCATTGCATTTTTAATACCAGAATGGAGAAATGGTGTTTGCTTCTGTCCCATGCCATTCATTTTTCCATGTACAGATAATGCAAGTGTATTTATATTTTTAACATAAACAGGGAAGAAAACATGTATAAAAATAAATCTTTTGATGTTTCCAAACTGAGGAACGTACAAATAAATACAGACTTTTGTGTCATCGTCCCTCCTGAAATGAAAACTTTGGGGGTGGAGCCAAGTCACAATAGTTTTTACTTACTCCCTAGATGATTCTGATAAACCTAGTCCACAGATTGGCATTGGAAAACCTCTGCATTAGTGTGTCACAGACTCATGGAAATGGAAGTGATTTTGGATTTGTGAGTGCTGCACTGGGGATGTACAAACCTTGCAGTATTCACTGAAACAGCTTTATACATGGGGCTGATGTACAGCTGGGAGGCACAGGTGCAGCTACAATAGTTGTTAAGATATTGAGGTGTGTCCATGGTCATCCCTCACTGGATGTGAGAAATACCTCCTCACTGGAGTTATTACCCTGGGATCCCCAAATTCAGCAACTAAAGAGTTAAACCCTAGCCCCACAGGGACTTCCAAAACCTGATTCCAGGACTCCAGGTGGTATCTGTTCTGGTTGGTTCTTGCCCTGTGCTGTACTATTGTTGAAAGACTCAATAATCACCCCCTACTCTATGGTATTTAAAGTGCTGGGTTTCAGTTTCCATTTATGGTACCACAACTCCATTGAAACTGCCCTCATGTCACCAATGACATCCTAATATTTTTTCTTAGTCTTTAGTCTCTCCAAACATTTCTGTGACTTATCTTCCTTCCTGAAACTTCACTCTCTTACTTTCTGAGACAGTTTCATGATTTTCATTAATTTTTACCCCTTTTTTTGTTTTGTTGATTCCTGTACCATTTTCCCTATCCTTGATACTCACCCATGTCTGAGAATTCTTTCACTTCTAGGCTGATGATCCATCATCTCTATTATCTCAAGTTCCATTTTGGCTTCTGTTTTGATTATTAACTTTCCACAGATTATCTTACTGCTTTTTTTTAACCAGTTATAAACGACTCCCAGTCAGACCCAAATACAGACTTTGGTTTGATTCTGAAAACCAGTGATCATTGGTTTCATCTTCCTTTCATTTTCAGCTCTTCTGCAACTAAAAGTAGTCTATTCTTGGTAGTAAGCCATATCTTCTTACTCCTCCTTGATACATACTCAATACTTGTTCTCTTATTTTTAAAGTTTATACTATTAAATATTATGTGCTAGACACCATGCTAAATACTCTTAAATTTGTATATATTATTACTTCCGGCTGGAAAAATTTCATCTTCTCTATTATAATCTTATTCATATCTATCTCCAAACCCCATAATAGGCTTCTGTGCTTTCTCTAGATTTCTTGACTCTGCTATGGTCATCTTACCCATTTTTCATATCTCTACCTGTAGACTTTTAGAATATTATATGTAATTATATTTTGGTGTCATCTTTTACACTATCACTTGTGTGCCATATTCTTCTGGTTACAAATGACTGAAACCCTGCTACATAATCTGGCATTTGGGGAAGTGGATGATGTAGACATAGCTGTATCTGGCTATTCAAATGATGTTATAGGGTCCAGTAATTCAGGCAGACTTAATTCATGGAATCAAAGAAGGTCACAACCAAGCCATGTATTTTCTTTATTGCTTGTCATTTCAGAAAATGAGAAATGTAAACTTAGAAAGGGAGAGGCCCCTGTCTGTATTTCTGTCCCTTAAAAGGACTCTTACTCACCTGGCAGCATCCTGAACTCATCCTGGATCAATCATTGTGTTCAGAGGATCCATGGAACTTGCTACAGGGCAGTCACACATCAAAACCCCATTAAAACCACAGGGAATTGGAGGAAGTGGAGTTCACAAGGAAAAGAAGCTGAGCAGACTGACAAAGATGTAATAGGTATATGCTACCACAGGGACAGGAAGGAAGGTGATCTTTACAGAGCACCTACTGTGTGTTCACTATGTCCTGGAAGGTTTACATGTTACCCATTTAAATCGCATAACAACCTTAGGTTATAGGAATAGCAAGGTTAGAAACATGCTTACAAGTTAAACAGGGTGGACTGAAACTAGCAGCTATTGTCTTCTACGTGTGCACCTCACAGAACTGGCAAATGGGCTTGTGATAACAATGGCAAACTTGTACTCTCCAGGTGAGGTTCCATAACAGGTACCTTTCATGAATTATATTTTACTTGTAACTTTATTAACATGCTCTTGAGCATGGTTCTATTTCAAATATGTAAAAGCCTGATCCAGGATTTTCATCTAGGTTTGTAACTTTCTAAGGGTCAGCTGCATTGTTTTGTCTCTAGGTCTTTTTGTTTGACTTGAGTCCATTAACAACCTGAAGAAATTTATACATGGAGACCAAAACCTCAAAGGCCACACATTATCTAGAAAAAACTGCTAGAGACACATCTCTGCCATGGGTCATTAGTAGCACACACAGAGAGCATGCACGTGAGGAAGGAGACTTCCAGGGCATGGGCTTCATGAAGAGTGAGTCAGAAGTAGGAAAATGGGGCCATGAAGGGAAACATCAAAGCACCCTAACTGCTTTTAATTTTAACTAGTCCAACCTGATACTGTGCTTGTATATTTTGTTATAAATAATTAGATACCTTCTGAGCAAACAGACAAACACAAAAGTACCACCACCAGAGGAGAGCATGTGCCCTGTCATCTTCTGATTTTGGTCGTCAACTCTTTATATTTTGATAAGGCTCAAGAAGAAAAGTTTTTGATTTTTTTTGTTTGGTTTTCCTCCTAACATGGCTTAGGCACAAGTAGACATTTTTTTTCTGGAGTGCTGAGCTTGGACTCACATAACCATGGTTAATCCCACACAGTAAATACTTCCAAAAGCAGGGCATTACTCAGCCTAAGACCAAGGGCTGTTCAGTTATGTTGCAACTACAACTAGATGATTTTTAAAGCTTAAGCCTTCAAGAGCCTCTGTGGTATCCAGTAATAATAGTCTAGAATTTTATTCTAAATAAAGTGTAATATAATTATGTAGGAACATTTCCTGAACATTAGATCACATCTTCTTCAAACAGAATTGGCCCTAACTTTGTTGATCAACCTCTGTAGACTGATATGTGATCACGGTGAGTTCCATGCTTTGTAAAAACTGCTTCTGTTTTCTTTCCTGGTCTGATATTAAAATAAAACCAGTAATTCTAACTGTGTTTGAAAGGAAGGCACATTGTGACACTCACCAATAACATAATTGTTACTTTTTGTAACTAAATGATGTTGCTTTTCTGATGTTCCACCCACTCACCATTTCAGTGTTCACAGTTCCTATACAAGAATCGAAATCTGTTTCTTGTTTTAAAGGGGAATTTAATGTTTGACAAACACGAAAAAAGAGTCAAAAGCCTGGCAAAGATGCTCCAGAAAGTTTAATCCCAGGGTTTCTTTACACTTATGCCAAGTTGGGTAGCTTTTGAGAGTAGGTTCATATTTTTCTACATATACTTGGGCAGTAAAGTTCTCCTGGTCCCTCAGCTTTGGTCAGTCTTATCCCTTATATATGATGGGCACCTGCCATCATTTAAAACACCCTGGTCACCTGAGGACCTTCTGAAAATGCAGATTTATATTTCATAGTTGTTTTTTGAGGCCTGATATTCTGCATTTCTAAAAATCTCTCAGGCGATGTCACTGAGTAACAAAAATCTAGCATGCACTTCATGATAGGGAGAGAAGAATGACCACGAATCTTGTTGAGATCTACCTGGTAACTCACACGTCTGGCAAGGTGAATGGCACCCACCAGATTCTCAATATATGTCTATTGAATGAAGGAGCTCCCTGTGTCTAAGTTTACTATCAACTAGAGCAGACATATCCTAGAAAAATCCAAAAATTATTTTCTAATAAAAGATAAAGCAGAGAGAAACTTATTTCAGTCTTCCCATGTGACTTTCATCCTCCTTGCTGTAGTTCCTGCACTCATGGGCTGGTGCTAATATTCACGACTGGTTGAAGAACCAGCAGGGTAGGAGCATTGGGTAGTTCCCTACTAGGGGCTCAATTCTGGTAGTTTACTTATTAGCTTCCCATCAAATACCTATTCTTTATCTTTTGAATGACAGATGTAAAATAGTCTTTGGTATGAATCTTTAAGGAGTTGTGATCTGCAATTTATGTCTCAAATTTTTACAAGTATTATTTTATAAATATGTGAAAGGAAATTACTTGGAAGAGATATTCAATTCAGATATTTTTTCTAACTAATGGGGAATGAAGCAAACACCTTTCAGTTGTTTTTTTTTCTCTCTAACCCCCCCCACCACATTCTTACAGTTTTAATCATAAGATAGTATAAAAGAAAAACAGTTTCATGGTTGTTGTATCTCAAGACTATTTGAAAAATACAACCTGAAACAGGAAGTGGTGGGTTCCAGGAGCATGGGAGCCTCAGTATTCTTCCGCCACTCTGGGCTCAGAGCAGAGCTGAGCACACCACTTTTGAGTGACAGAAGCTGACAAGGTGATTTGGATATTTAAATCCCCAATTACTTTAAATTGGATGTAATCATGGCAAGTTTCCCTTGAAGAATCCAAATTATTGTTTTGACTCTTCACTTTTATGTATTACTGTGAGCTTAATGTGATCATTCAAGTCCTAATTTATTTTTCCTAAGAATTGACTACTATAGGAATAATAGTGGGAAAATAAAATAAAATAAAATACTTTGCTGCAGGACTTCCCAGAGCCATGAATACTCATATGCACTGGGAATCCCCAATGGGTATTTCTCAGACTCGTTTGACCCTGGAACCCCCTTTCAACAGAGCATTTGTATTCGGTGGACATAAAATCTGTTCTGCATTGTGTTTCACTTTCCCCATGTCTGAGGAAGGCCTATAGTTCTCTGCTTTGACAGGTTGCTTATTTGTGAAACATTATCAAGGTATCTGAAAATCACTACATATATTATGTAAAAATATCAGTTGTAAACAATATTTAAAGATGTTCAGATGAAATCTCTGATAATTGGGAGTAAAATGTCACTCTGCCTTCTAAAACTTTCCTTTTCATGATGTCACAGTGTCTATTTCATTCTTTAATCTCTATTCCAGGTCAGTGCTTAGAGTCAGTGAGCATGCATATTTAGTGTCTTTCCTGAAAGGCAGAATCCATCCAAAGACCACATTAGGCATGAAGACTTATGAAGTAGTTTCCTTTAATGGTTCTACTTAACTATAAGTTTTCAGACATATCTAGTTTTAGAGATTTTTAGATTTTATTCACTTATTTATTTTTTCTTTTTTAAATATATTTTATTGATTATGCTATTACAGTTGTCTCATTTCCCCCCTTCATTCCCTCCACCCTGCACACCCTCTCCCACCCACATTCCCCCCTTTAGTTCATGTTCATGTGTCACACTTATAAGCTTCTACATTTCCCATACTATTCTTACCCTCCCCTTGTCTATTTTCTACCTACCATCTATGCTACTTATTCTCTGTACCTTTTCCCCCTCTCTCCCCCTCCCACTCTCCTGTTGCTAACCCTCCAGGTAATCTCCATTTCTCTGGTTCTATTCCTGTTCTAGTTGTTTGCTTAGTTTGTTTTTGCTTTTGTTTTAGGTGTGCTTGTTAATAATTGTGAGTTTGCTGTCATTTTCCTATACATGTTTTTTGTTGTTTATCTTCTTTTTCTTAGATAAGTCCCTTTAACATTTCATATAATAAGGGCTTGGTGATGATGAACTCCTTTAATTTGACCTTATCTGAGAAGCACTTTATCTGCCCTTCCATTCTAAATGATAGCTTTGCTGGATAGAGCAATCTTGGATGTAGGTCCTTGCTTTCCATGACTTTGAATACTTCTTGCCAGCCCCTTCTTGCCTGCAAGGTCTCTTTGGAGAAATCAGCTGACAATCTGATGGGAACTCCTTTGTAGGTGACTGTCTCCTTATCTTTTGCTGCTTCTAGGATTCTCTCCTTTATTTTTACCTTGGCTAATGTAATTATGATTGCCTTGGTATGTTCCTTCTTGGGTTCAACTTCTTTGGGACTCTCTGAGCTTCCTGGACTTCCTGGGAGTCTATTTCCTTTGCCAGAATGGGGAAATTCTCCTTTATTATTTGTTCAAATAAACATTCCACTTGTTGCTTGTCCTCTTCTCCTTCTGGGACCCCTATAATTAGGATGTTGAAATGTTTCAAGATGTCTTGGAGGTTCCTAACTCTCATTTTTTTGAATTCTTGTTTCTTCCTTTTCTGTTTGGTTGTTCCTTTCTTCCTTCTGGTCCACTCCATTGATTTGAGTCCTAGTTTTCTTCCCATCACTATTGGTTCCCTGCACATTTTCCTTTATTTCACTCAGCATAGCCTTCATTTTTTCATCTGACTTGCAACCAAATTCAACCAATTCTGTGAGCATCCTGATTACCAGTGTTTTGAACTGTGTGTCTGATAGGTTGGCTATCTCTTTATTGCTTAGTTGTATTTTTTCTGGATCTTTGATCTGTTCTTTCATTTGGGCCATTTTTTGTGTGTGTCTCAATGCCCCTGTTAAGTAGTAAGGGGTAGAGCCTTAGATGTTCACCAGGGCAGGGCAACCCAATCACTGCGTTGTGATGCTATATGTGGGGGAGGGGCCAGAGAGGGAACAATGGCACTTGCTCTGCTCTCTGCAAGATTTCAGTCACTTTCACTGCTTCCCCCAAGCAAACTGGGCCCTTCTGGTGCTGATTTCCATGTGGGTGGGCTTATGTACATTCTAGGACCCTGTGGGTCTCTCCAACAAACTCTCCTGTGAGGCTGGGAGTTTCTCCCAGCATCTCAAGCCCCAAAGGTGTTTTCAATCAGTGTTTTGAGGCTTTGTTTCCCCAAGCTGGAGCCCTGGGTTATGCGGTCTGTCTCACTCCCCAGTTTCACCTGGTTTATCTGTGTGTGAATGTGGGACCACCTGGTTCCACAAGCCACCTTGCGAGCTGCGCCCATGCACAATCCGCCTCCTCACTGGGTCTGCTCAATGCCACTCTGCTTGCTGCCACATCGTGCGCCTGCCGGGGTCTGCCAGCTGCTGCTTTGCACGCCCTCTACACTACGCTGCCCGACTCCACCCCTCCTATGGGTCTGGATAAGTATGTCTTCTTTAACTCCTTGGTTGTCAGATTTCTATACAGTTCAATTTTCTGTCAGTACTGGTTGTTATTTTGTTTCTAAATTTTTGTTGTCCTTATTTCAGTTGTGCAAGGAGGTACAGTGTGTCCACCTACACCTCCTTCTTGGCCAGAAGTCCAAGTTTTGGAGATTTTTTGAAAGGAAAAACTCTCTTCTCCCTGAAGTGCTCAAAGTGAGTCAGTTGGGAAGCTATGCCCATGGCAGGCATGTTGTTCAATTTTATTTTTCATGCTTGTATCTCCTCACGTCTTTCTCTGATTCGGCATTTTGAACATCTTCTTGGGCACAATAAATACACCATCTAATATGTTTATGTATTTAGTATCTGTTCTTCTCTCTAGATTTTAATGATATTCTCCTGTCTCCTTTTCTATATGCTCATAATTTCAGGTATGAGTTCTGTTGCCCTTGATATTGACTTCCAATGTAAGAAGAGAAGTATTAATCAGAACAGAAAACAATTAACTCTTGTTAAAGTGACTTCCACAATACCCACTTCTCTCTTTTCTTTTGTTTCCTCCCCCTCCTTCTCCTTCTGTTTTGGGACACCTATAGTTAAAGGAAGATAGAAGTTTGTGAGGAAAAGGAAAGTTGGTTAATTTAAGAAAATTAATAAAAGTTAAAGGTATTATTTTCAAAATGTGTTTCACCATTTGATGAAATTTTAACTCAGATGTTTATAGATCCAGGGGATTTTCTATGTTAAGATATTTTCTAGCTTAACTCAGTTCTGATCTTTCTTTAGCAGTTGTGATTTTTTAAAGTTCAGTGAAAAGCTCCTTCTAACCCATTTAGAAGTCGGCAGTTGTGGTCACTGCTAACTATATAAAGCATCCAGGGTTGTCTTAGAGGAAAACTGAGGGGTTCTTCTTCTTTTGCCTATGTGATTGAGACCTGAAATTCAACCATATGCTATAAAAATGTGAGGTATGAGATATGAGGACTACAAAGGTTATTGCAGTATACACAGACACGTTTATACATGTCCATGTGTACACACATACATATAAATATGGTCACTTCAGACTTGGGTCTGAACTTCTAGGAGATTTATATAGGAAATACAGATACTTGCCCTTCCTTCCACACTTAACTTACAGTAAACTCATAAATATTCTACTTAGATATTTGTAAATCCCATCAGTAGTCAACTTAGAGCTTAATAAAGGAAAGATATTTATATCATATTGATATTTTCTATGTTGCAAAGTAAAAAATAATCTTAAGGCTTTTATGGGTATTAAATAAAAATGTTAATTGGTATATCTGGGTTGTGGGATATTAGACAATCATAATCATCTACAGTTTTTCAAGTTTTCTATAATGAGCACATCTCAATTTTGTAGTCAGGAAAAATATTGATTTAAAAGACTTGCTATTTAAGAAACCTCATATGAACTTTTAGAAGTTCTTTTTTATAGCCTTTTTATTATTGCTGCTCTTTTTATATACAGAGCTCTCATAGCTCAGAACTCAAGTGAGTCACTAAAGATGACTCCCTAATTTGTCATCTTGGGCTGCCATAACAAAATTACCACAAACTGGGTGGCTTAAAAAAGCAAAAAATTTTAAAATACAATTTCTATCTTTCAGTTAAAGTTTTTGTATAATATTATATTAGTTTCAGGTGTACAACTCAGCGATTAGACATTTATATAACTTACAAAGTGATCACCCTGATAAATCTAGTTTGTATTTGACATCATAGATACTTATTACAATATTATTGACTATATCCCCCATGCTGTACTTTATATCCTCATGGAGTATTCTGTAACTACCAATTTGTACTTCTTTGTCCCTTCATCTTTTTGGCCCACCCCCCTGACCACCCTTATATCTGACAACCTTCCAAATGTTCTCTGTAAGTATGAGTCTGTTTCTTTTCTGCTTGTTGGTTTATTTTGTTTTTGGATTCCACATGTAAGTAAAATCATATGGCATTTGTCTTTCTCTTTCTGACTCACTTCAGTCAGCACAATACCCTATAGGTCCATCCATGTTGTTGCAGATGGCAAGATGTCATTCTTTTTTATGGCTGAAACATACTTCATTGTATATATGCACCACTTGTTCTTTATCCTTTCATCTAAGTGATGGGCGCTTAGGTTGCTTCCATATATGGGCTATTGTAAATAATGCTGCAGTGAACATATGGGTGCATATACCTTTTTGATTTAGTGTTTGGGGTTTCTTTAGATAAATGCCCAGAAGTGGAATTGCTGGGTCCATCTTTATCTCTTCTTATAGCCTTTGTTTCAAAGTCTATTTTGTCTGGTAGAAGTATTGCTAGCCTAGCTTTTTTTTTTCATTTTTATTTTCATGAAATATTTTTTTCTATCCCTTTGATTTCTGTCTCTGTGTGTGTCTTATGATCTTAAGTAGGTCTTAAAAAAACAAAAATGTGGATAGCATATATAAAGTTCTTGCTTTCTTATCTTTTCAGCCAGCATGTGTCTTTTGATTGGAGTATTTAATCTTACTTGCACTTAAAGTAATTGTTGATAGATGTGTATTGATTGATATTTTATAATTCATATTTTAAATCTTTTTTTCTTATACTTTTTAAAGAAGATTGTTTAACATTTCTTGTACTACTGGTTTGGTGGTGATGAATTCCTTTAGCTTTGTCATATCTGGGAAGCTCTTTATCTGTCCTTTGATTCTAAATGATAGCTTTGCTGGGTGGAGTAATCTTGGTTGCATGTCTTTGCTTTTCATTTCTAAATATTTTTTGTCCATCCCTTCTGACCTGCAAAGTTTCTGTTGAGAAATCAGCTGAAAGTTTTATGGGAGATCCTTATAGGTAACTAACCTCTCTTCTCTTGCTGCTTTTAAGATTCTCTCTTCATCTTTAACCTTTGCCATTTTAATTATGATGTTTCTTAGTGTGGGCCTCTTTGGGTTCATCTTCTTTGGGATTCTTTGTGCATCCTGAATTTTTGTCTTTTTTCCTTCATCGAATTAGGGATATTTTAGGTCATTATTTCTTCAAATAGGTTCTCAACTCCTTGTTCTCTCTCTTTTCCTTCTGGTACCCCTATGAAACAGACATTGTTACACTTGATGTTGTCCCAGAGGTCCCTTATATTATCCTTACTTAATTTTTTTTCTTTCTGCTGCTCTGATTGTTTTATGCTGTCTTGTCTTCCAATTGATGATTTGATCTTCTGCTT
Organism: Phyllostomus discolor; assembly: GCF_004126475.2. Lineage (NCBI taxonomy): Eukaryota > Metazoa > Chordata > Mammalia > Chiroptera > Phyllostomidae > Phyllostomus > Phyllostomus discolor. The sequence goes on along the minus strand of NC_040909.2, from coordinate 49,636,210 downwards.
CGTCTGATGACTATTGATTTTCCTTAATGTACTCATTTCAGTTATTGTATTCTTCATTCCTGATTGTGTGTGTGTGTGTATTTTCTATGTCCTTTTTAATGCTGTTGAAGTTCTCAATAAGTTCCTTGAGCATCTTTATAACCATTGCTTTGAATTCTGCATCTGGTAGTTTGTTTGCATACATTTTATTTAGTTCTTTTTCTGGAGTTTTGTTCTTCCATTTGGGACATGTTTCTTTGTCTCATCATTTTGGCTGCCTCCCTGTGTTTGTTTATTATGTTAGGTAGATCTGCTATGTCACCAGTCTTGGGAGAGTGGTCTTGTGTAGTAGGTGTCCTGTAGGATCCAGTGGCACAGCTTCCCCAGTTACCCAATCCAGGTGCTCTGGGTACACCCCCTGCATGGACTGTGTGCACCCTTCTGTTGTAATTGAGCCTTGAATGCTGTTGGTGCATCAATGGGAGGGATTTATCCCCAGACCTATTGGCTATGAGGATGGCCACAACTATAGCAGAGTAGCTGCTATGCAGGAGCCAACCCCAAGATACAAAACTTGCTTCAGTGAGGCTCCACCCCTTGATCCACCCCTTGAGTGTGTCACTTGTTGAGGTGGTTGGGTGGCACTCTGTGGTCTGAGGCTAGGTTTGGGTTCACTGGGTCTGGGGCCTCTCAGGAGGTACAGGCCAAGGTCAGCGGCCACCTGTGCCTTCCCAGGGCCATGGGTCATGGGCTATAAAGCAATGTGAAGATGGTTGCTATTTGTGCTGGGTTTGGAGGTACCCAAGAAAGGCAAAGGTATGTACCAAGTCCAGCTGCCACTAATGCTAGTCGTGGGGCCACTGAGCAAGAGGTACGGAGCATGCTACAGTCAGATGCTGCTTGTTTTGAGTTTTGTGAATTCTTGAGATATTTAGGAAAGATGGAGCCTGAGCCAAGGCAGGCCATTTGTATGGAAAAGCCACTAGAAGTGGCTTGGGTGGATGGGGTCTCAGGGAATCACCAGGGCAGGGTGAATAGTGTGAGCTAGGTTGATGGAGACTCAGGTAAGTTTCCCATCTGCATCTGAAGCAGTAGGGCTCAGCAAAGGAACGATGTCTGGGGGAAAGGTGCCCCTCCAGCCCCCACCTTAAAGCAAGACAATTCAGTTCCACCTCGTATGTCCCCGGTGCCCTTCAAGCTGCTGCTCAGTGCCGGAGCTCACAGTGAGTGAATCTATCAGCAAGTAAGTCAGTGAGCAGGCCTTTTATGAGGAATGCCTGGGACCCCAAAAGTCCTTTGTCTCACTCAGCCACAATCTCCGCTGGTTTTCACAACCAGAAGTTATAAGGACTTCTTTTTCCAACACTGGTGGTCTAGATTGGCAAGACTGGTGTAGGGCTCAGACCTCTCATTCCTCAGTGGGGAACCTCAGTGGGGAGATATCCATTCTGACTTTTTACTGCCATATGTGGGTGTGGGACCAAAGTGTTCCATATTTCTGCCCCTCCTACCAGTTCAGTGTGGCTTCTTTTCTATAGCCTTTGTTATAGTACTTCTGTCAGCTACATTTTAGGTAGTTCTCAGTGATGGTTGTTCTGTTGCTTAGTTGTAATTTTGATATGGTGATAGGAGGGTGCCAGTAATGCATTTTCCTAGTCTGCCATCTTGATCAGAAGCTCCAGAAATTTTCAGAATTCTGGAGGCTGAAAGTCTAAGATCAGGGTGCTGGCATGGTAGGATTCTGTAGAGAGCTATCTTCCTGGCTAGCAGATGGCCCCTTTCTTGCTGTGTTCTCATGTTGGTGGGGGGGGAGAGACAGAGAGAGAGAGATATCAAGCTTTCTAGTTTGTCTTCTTGTGAGGGCATTAATCCCATCATAAGAGCTCTATTTTAATGACCCATCTAACCTTGGTTACTTTTCAAAGGCCTCATTTCTAAATATCATCCTATTAGGACATACAGTTTCAAAATATTAATTTTAGATGCATACAACACATCCAGTCCATAACACTCCCCTCACTCAAACTAGAAGTACATAAGACATCAGAAATTGCATCTAAAATACAAAAAGACTAGCAGGCTATACATAAAAGCATTAATGATGGTTATCTCTGGATGGTGGGATTAGAAGAGATTTTCTCCATTTTCAATAAGTTTAAATTGTATTACTTTTATGACTGGAAAAAAAATGCAGTAAATGCTGTTTTAAAAGGAAAATGGAATACTACAGAATGTAACAGTTTGTACTCTTACAATTTTAGCATCTCTTTATTTCATCTTCTTGGTTTTTTTTTCTGAGAATTAATAAAATTTCTCCAGCACTGTGAGCACTTACATCTTGGCACATAGATAGTGGAGCCCAATAAGTAGTTGTTGCTGTTCCTTGTTTTCCTTTTAACTATGATGATGGTGTTAATGATAATAATGATTACATACTGCAGGAAAATAAAATAGAAAATAGCCACAAAGTCAGGACAGACTCATTTGTTTCTAAGTTATTTTAATGAATTAGTTATGAATTGAATAGCATATTCATTGTCTTTATTTTTGGAACTCGTATTGTTTTAGATCTTAAAAAATTAATTGTTAAAAATTGAGTTGGTATTATAATTATTCAGTTATAAATGTATATAAACTCTTGGAATTGTACAATTAGGTGGCAGTTAGATGGTGATGGTGAGAAAACTTAAAGTGAAACTTTCCACATGTTTCATTCACAAAATTGATTTGAGTCTAATAATCAAGTTTGGGAAATTTTTTCCCCCTTATAAGAGCTATCTTTTCTCTACTTTCTAATGCATCATTTATTATTATGCTCTATCTTGTGTGTATAGTCTATTATTTCCTTTTAAAAAATGTGTGTATGGTTGATTTTTCTCAATGAATCCCACATTCTAGTTGACTCTGTAAATGAATAGGTTAGAGATGCCCTTCAAGGCAGTAATGTTTTTTGTCACACAGGAAGCTGACTGCTTGCCAAATAAATCATAGCATTGTGATATATTATTTCTAGTTGCTATACATTTTTAATATTTAATATATCAGTCAGGATTCTGTTATTTAATTTTACTTAAGTATTTTAAATGAGAATCCTTTTTCCCATTAGTAGATTTTAATTTCCTTTCCTCTCACAGTCAAATTCCAAGCATGCCTTATAAAACCAGCCACAGAATACACACATGAACAAACTATTTTTGTGTTTACAAAGTAGACTCAAGAATATAGAGTAGTAAACTATATCTTAAGTTACCAATTTGGTCACTTAAATGGTGTTTTATTTTTCTACACTTTAGATCACTTTTATCGCTTGTTTTGGTAATTTGATTCCCAGATATTAGACAAACACATCTGGGTAACTCTATTATACTGAGATATGATTGTTATTGGGAGCTTAAAAAATAATCTTATAAATGATCCTCAAAAGAGAAAAAATATGTCCTGAATTCAAGGCTATGTCTACATCATAGTTAATGTGTTACTACCAGAATTTCTATATGAAATTCTGTTTTGATGACACTGAAAAATAACTTTCTTTCTTTTCCTTTCCTTTTTTTGAACTAACAGGACACAAAAATTGCTTCATTGGAGCGAAACATAAGGGATCTTGAGGATGAGATCCAGATGTTAAAAGCCAATGGTGTGCTGAACACTGAGGACCGTGAAGAAGAGATCAAACAAATAGAAGTTTACAAAAGTCACTCCAAGTTCATGAAAACCAAGGTATGGTCCAGAGTTATAAACTTTTATACTCTTAGTGTAACTGGAAAGTTATGGTTTACATACATACTTTTTCCAAATACCCATGTAATCTGCTTTATGTGATATCATGAAATATACAGACAATAAAGATTTTAGTTCAGATGCACAGGTTCTGAAAAGAAATAGGGGAAAACCTGTGGTAGAATTTCTTTTTAAAAAGGGATTCAGGATTTTCTAATGAGTTCCTTTGGTGGTGTACTGTCTTGGGAATTAACATTTACTTTTAATAGTGCCCTCAGTTCCAAATTTTCCGAGTTTTCTTAAGTTTTTTATTTTTTTGAAGTTTCTATCATTACCACATTTTTGATCCATCCCTAGAAGGAATTGTTTCAGAGGCTGTTGATCTGAGAGGCCAACTTAACTGATTTCAGTGGTATTTTGAAGACATTTGGGTTTTAGCATAGTGTTTAAGATAAGAGTGATTTTGAGTCCATTGCTATTTGCACAAATTATTTAACTTCTATAAGCCTCAGTTTCCTTGTCCATGAAATAGGGAAAGAAAAAGAAAAGTACTTATTTCATTGGGTTCTTTGATTATTCTAAGACGTTATGCATTTAAAATACTGAGTCCATTGTGTAATCCCTACAAAGCATTCGATAAATGTAAGGCATTGTTGTTGACAGTGATTATTAATATTATTGTTATCTGTTGCTGGGGGATATTTATAAGATATTATAGTAATGTGTTCCATTAAGTTATTTTTCATTGTCAGTTTTGAAGAACTTGTATTTTTCAAAACTGAACTAGGCTACAGATGGATCATGCACCTGAATATACATTATTTTCACATATGAATAATCACTAAATTGATGAATAGCCCAAATAGGTCTTATGAGACTTTGAGATGCTTTTATCTATTCCTGTCTTTTAATCAGTTTGCTTCTGAAAATAATAACCACAATAATTAAAAAAAATTTTTCTACTACTTGCTCTTAAATACTCCTGTTCTTGCTCTAGGTTTTACTCTTGTTTATTGCCTTATGAAATGCAGCAGATTTAAGGGTAATGCAGCTTTTGACGAGAAAGTAATTGGAGTAGGGAGAAGAATATTTAAATGATGGTTATGATTTTTATAAGTTGTGAAATAAATGCATACTCATTGCAGAAAATTTGCACATTATAGAGAGGAAATAGTATCTAGCATCTACTCCACCCCATATTTATATGTGTGTACATGTGTGTATTTCTCCAGGGGAAAAAACAAAAACTGTACTTACTTCTGCCAACTTTTCATCTGTAAGCTGACATTGATATTATGAATCAAAATTTGCATCAAGGAGTGGAGGTTAGAAAGAGGACTGGAAAGAGAGTGCCTAGCGAACTTGAATCTAACCCCTTCCTTTCAGGGACAGCCTCAAAATGTAGAATGGGTTTTCCTGCTCAGCCCTGCCTTCTGGTTTCATTTTGGCAGTCCTTCCCTCTTAAGACATTGAGCAAGCACAGTAGGAAGGTGGCCTGCAGATGATGACTGAATCCCTCTGGGAATGAAGACCAGAGGCACAGATATGAGTGAACTCATGATGTTTGGGGGAAGTTACTAGTTCAGCTTAAACCTTTCCTCCGTACTCTATCATTGAATGGTGGGAGATAGTGCAAGCCTCTTCTACAACTGAGACTCCCATGCAGTTTGTAAACTTCATCCCTCACCATGGACTCTGTCCAGGTAAATAAAACATTTATATGGTCTTCAGCAAGTAAGTCATGACCTTTATTGGCCCACAGTTGTCGGAAAGATTTACTTTGAAGGGTTCCAAAAGTGGTCAGGTCAGAAGAATGTTTGAGGAAAGTATTGGAGTCTGGTGGAAAGAGTGCAGGCTGAGGACAAAGGCAGACTCTGGCAAGTCTCTAGCCTGCCCTTGCTAGCTGCATGCCCCTGGGGAGTAACTTTAGTCAGCCTACCACACTTTCATCTTCCATAAAATGGGGCAGCACTACCAACTGTAGAGGTGTTCTCAAAGGATTAAATGAAGTAATGTAGTTTAAGTGCCTGGCTCGAAAAAAAAAAAGCTGTTGATTTTTAACAGACAGCCAAATATTTCTCTAGCAAAATAGTTTATTTGGGAACAGCAAAGAATTGTAATTTGGGACATGCAGTCCAATGGTAAGCCACACACAAGTAGAGAGAAACAAAAGAGAAGAATTTTATAGACTTGGAAGGGGCTGTTGTAATGAAGAGTCCACTGGAAGAAACTGATAGTTCAAAGTATAGTGACTTTTCATTGCTGAGCTATGGCAGTCTCCCATTGGCTGAGCTGTTACTGAGTAAGGAGGAATCTTCCTCCTGCTGTAGTAATATAGTGTTACTTCTGGTTGGAGATGCAAGGTACATTTCTTCCTGTTGGGGTCAGATTGTCTACATGTGCATGAGAGATTTCTCTCCTAGCCTCTTGCTTCCCTATTAAATCAGGTTTTTTGTTTATTCATTTCCACATAGTTAATAATTATACCCATTATTATTGAAATCTAACCAAAGATGATGATGATGATGATGATAGTAATAATGATAAAATACTAGTAAGAATTAGCTTTTCATATTTTCTCAGTTGAAAGAATGTTTTTATTGTATTGAACCATAACATTTATTGCTCATACTTCATATCATGGCTTCAATTACTTATTTTTCTTATTTCTACTTTGACAAGGGAGTTTGATTCTTTATTTAAACCTAGGAATGGTCATGCACATCTATTAAGACATAGCTATTGCTAAATATTTAGTCTTGAGTGCTTCTGTTTTGTGTTTTGTGGGATCCCTTAGGCTGCATGAATTGGTTCCAGTGGGTAAATTATTTATCATAGAACTTGTTAAATTGTAGAGGCATGGATTGATATTCACTAAAATTGGATCACTACATATTTCATGGTTTATTATCACCTACTTGGATACTTTTTAAATGAAGTTTACATGACTATATTGCTTGTCAAAATTATCAAAGATATGTGAAGAGTTAATTTTTGCAATATTTGGTTATATATTGACAAAACAATTAAGTATCAACATTGGGGTCTCTTGAACTCTTTTTTTAAAAAAGATCTTATTTGTTTTTAGAGAGAAGGGGAAGGAGTGAGAAAAGGAGGGAGAGAAACATCAATGTGTGGTTGACTCTTGTGTGCCTCCTACCGGGGGCCTGGCCTGCAACCCAGGCATGTGCCCTGCCTGGGAATCAGACTGGCGACCCTTTGGTCCTTAGGCCAGCACTCAATCCACTGAGCCACACTACCCAGGGCTCTCTTGAACTCTTTAATGTTGCAGAGTTGTATGAATGAATGCTGTCATTGATGGAGTTTGAGTATTGCAATCCCCTTAGATATACTGAACATTGTTTCTAGCACATGGCACTGAGAGACAGGAAAAGTAGTGCATATTCAAAGTACCTTCCATTCCCACATACTGACCACTTAGTTGGTAATGTAAGAAATATACTAAAAAAACTACCCTGAAGATTTGATGGGAGGAGAGTTTACTTCTGGCTGGAGCAATGCAGGTTGTTTAGTTTTAGAGGTAGTACTTTTTTTTTTGTCTAAATATTCGGATTGGCAACATGGCAATGACAGGTCTGGTGAAGAATGCATATTCAGATTGGTGCCAGATCAAACCTAGAAGGATAAGTAAAAATACCATTCCATCCCCAGTTTCACACAGATGAGGAAGTAGGAAGAACTCAAGTCTATGTTAAAACACAGATTTTCCAAAAAAGAAAAGAAATATGAGATTTAAATTGCAAAAACCTAGAGGCTCTGAAACTTAGTTGAGAAATGGAAAAGTAATTGTAACTCATTTGGTTTAATGAGGCAGTGATATGAATGGAAATCATAAAATGACTTTGGATCCCAACTAACAGAAAATGCTAGATCTGAGGCTGGGAGAGCTGACTTTACAAACTTTTGTTTTAATGGTTTATAAAGACTCAAAGAATCATGGCAGAACATTTCAGAATTTTTTATGAAATGCTGCATAAGGAGAGAAGTATAATTCTTTGGAAACAAAGGCCAAAATTGCTTCTAAACATTGTTACCTCTAATTGCTATTTGTAATGAAGATGTAGAAAACTTTTAAAAGTGTCCCAGAGAGCTTGTCTTTTACCAGAGGTTTTTGGAGAGGCATCTTCAGAATGACCACTGTTTACAAAGACTAGGTTTGGAGGTGCTGATTGATCTGAGTATTTCTTTAACAGAGCTCAAAGCTTGTTTTATCGTGATTACCTGGAAGCTTACTAATTTTTAAATACAAATGATAAGATGAAAAATTCAACCTAACATGAAAAAATAGCCCCTGAAATTATTCCCATATCAATGTTCTCATTTGCTTATATTTTTGAAATATTATTTAGCTGAAAATTATTTTTATAATACGTTGGTGATAAAATTGACTCAGCATTTGATTTTTCTTCATTAATAGGATATCTCAAATCAGTCTTCATCTTAATCTGTAGTAATTTGCTCTAAATAAATAATAAAAGCATCTAATAATTCTTGTATATAAACTCATTATTTTATTTATTTATATAATTTTTTAACAATTTTTAAAAATTGTTTTTCAAGTACACTGTTCTGCCTTTTCTCCCACCCCTCCCCACCATCACAGCGCTTCCCGCCTCCCTCCCCCATTTCCATCCCCACTTGTTGTCCATATGTCCTTTATAATTGTTCCTGTAAGCTCTTCACCCTTTTCTTCCTTTATCCCCTCCCCTCTCCCATCTGATCACTGTTGGCCTATCCTCAATTTCAATCTTTTTGGCTATACTTTGCTTGCTTGTTCGTTTTGTTGATTAGGTGCCTGTTAATGGTGAGATCATATGGTATTTGTCTTTCATTGCCTCAGTTATTTCACTTAGCATAATGCTCTCCAGTTCCATCCATGCTGTTGCAAAGGGTAGAAGTTCCTTTCTTTCTTTCTGCTGCATAGAATTCCATTGTGTAGATGTACCATAGTTTTCAGATCCATTCATTTACTGATGGGCACTTGAGTTGCTTCCAGCACTTGGCTATTGTAAATTGTGCTGCTATGAACATTGGAATGCATAGGTTCTTTTGGATTGGTGTTTCAGGGTTCTTAGGATATAATCCTAGCAGTGGAATTGCTGGGTCAAAAGGCATTTCCATTTTTAGTTTTCTGGGGAAATTCCATACTGTTTTCCACAGTGGTTGCGCAAGTCTGCAGTTCTACCAACAGTGCACTAGGGTTCTGTTTTCTCCACACCCTCTCCAACATTTATTGTTTGTTACTTTGTTTATGATGTCCATTCTGACCAGTGTGAAATGGTATCTCATTGTGGTTTTAATTTGCATGTCTCTGATGGCTAGAGATACTGAGCATCCTTTCATATGTCTCTGGACCCTCTGTATGTCCTCTTTGGAGAAGTGTCTGTTCAAGTCCTTTGCCCATTTTTTAATTGGGTTGCTTGTCTTCTTAGAGTGGAGTCATGTGAGTTCTTTATATATTTTGGAGATCAAGCCCTTGTCGAGGTATCATTAGCAAATATGTTTTCCCATATAGTTGGTTCCCTTTTCATTTTAATGCTGTTTTCTTTAGCCATGCAGAAGCTTTTTACTTTGATGAGATCCCATTTGTTTATTCTTTCCTTTATGTCTTTTGCTCTAGAGGACATATCAGTGAAAATATTGCTGTGTGTAATATCTGAGATTTTCCTCCCTATGTTTTCCTCTAGGACTTTAATGGTGTCATGACTTATGTTTAAATCTTTTATCCACCTTGAATTTATTTTTGTGTATGGTGTAAATTGGTGGCTGAGTATCATTTTTTTTTTTTTGCACATAGCTGTCCAGTTCTCCCAACACCATTTGTTGAAAAGGCTATCTTTGTTCCATTTTATGTTGCTGCCCCCTTTGTCAAATATTAATTGACCATAGAAATTTGGGTTTATTTCTGGACTCTCTGTTCTGTTCCATTGGTCCATGTGTCTGTTCTTATGTCAGTATCAGGCTGTTTTGATTATAGTGGCCTTGTAATACATTTTGATATCAGGTATTGAGATTCCTTCTACTTTGCTCTTCTTTCTCAAAATTGCAAACTCATTTTTTAGATATAGAAGTTTCTTGTAATAGATAATTTTTTCAGTGAAAATTTGACAGGAACAATGTAACAATGTTGTGGTATGAAAGGCATTTCTGCTTGCATTAACTATTGAGATGAATAAAACAATGTAGGTTGGAGAGAAAGGCAATATTTTCAATAGTCACATAAAGGGGTGTGCAATTTTATCTTGATACTAAGCAGATGGCTGGGACTCTTGAAAGTGCCATGATTAAATTAAGTATTAGTGAAGACCTAAATTGCTTTAAAAATATGATATCATAGAAAAACTATGATGTAGCATTTTTGGTAGGCTGGAGGTGAATTGTCAAAATGTAAAAGTAGAGCACAATATCGCAACCTGTGCAAATGCTGGGGGATACTAGACATAGTCAGCCTGGGTGGAAAACCTGACATCTTGCAAGCTCTTTGGCATGTGTGTAGTCTCCCCGAGTACTGAAATACTGAGAGAACTCCTGACCTGGGCAGCTCTCACCTGTTTGAAACTTCAATTTCTACCCTAACTCAGAAGGCTGAGAAGGGCCATGACCAATGTAGCTCAGTTGGTTGGGCGTTGTCCCACAAAGCGAAAGATTGCAGGTTCAATTCCTGTTCAGGGCACTTGCCTGGATTGTGGGTTTGGTCCCTGCTCAGGACAAATACAAGAGGAAACTAATTGATGTTTCTCTCTTATGCCCTCCCTTCCTGTCTCTAAAAAATAAATAAATAAAATCTCTTTTTTTTTTTAAAGAAGGCTAATAAGGATCAGACTGTGAGAGCAGAACTAAGAGGCCATGAAAAGCATAAATTTCTTTTAGAAGCACTATCAAACCTTTAAGAAAGAAATGTAGGACTTTTGATCAAGATGGTGATGTAGACAGACATGGTTCCGCTCATCACACAATCACATCAAAATTACAACTAAAATATAGAACAACTGTAATATAGAACAACCATCACTCAGAATCATTAGAAATCAAATTAAATGGAAGTGTGACAACTACATAATTAAAAAAACTACATCCATCTAGACTGGTAGGAGGGGAACAGACATGGAACAGGCTGGTCCCTTACCCATGTGTGCTGGATAAAACTTTGAGAGGGATATCTTGAGAGAGAGGGTTCCTAGCTGCACACCAGGACCCCTAGCCTAGGGTTCTAGTGCCATGAAGATAAGTCTCCACAATTTCTAGCTACAGAAGCCAGTGGGATTTGAGTCAGTGGAAGAAACTGCTGAAGCCCCAAGCAGTTCCTTTTAAAGAGACATAGAAAATCCTATAGACTCCACCAAAAGACTACTCAACCTAATAAGTGAATTTGGCAAAACAGTGGGATAAAAAGTCAATATTCAGAAATCAAAGGTATTTTTGTACACCAACAATGAAATACCAGAAACAGAAACTAGGGAAAAAAATCCCATTTACTATAGCAACAAGAAAAATAAAGTACTGTACTACCACTATGGAAAACAGTATGGAATTTTCTCAGAAAACTAAAAATAGATCTGCCTTTTGACCCAGCAATTCCTCTGCTAGGATTATATCCTAAGAACCCTGAGACACCAATCCAAAAGAACCTATGCACTCCAATGTTCATAGCAGCACAATTTACAATAGCCAAGTGCTGGAAGCAACTCAAGTGCCCATCAGTAAATGAATGGATCAAAAAACTATGGTACATCTACATAATGGAATTCTATGCAGCAGAAGGAAAGAAAGGAGTTCCTACCCTTTGCGACAGCATGGATGGAACTGGAGAGCAGTATGTTAAGTGAAATAAGCCAGGCAGTGAAAGACAAATACCATATGATCTCACCTTTAACAGGAACCTAATCAACAAAACGAACAAGCAAGCAAAATATAACCAAAGACACTGAAATAGAGAATAGGCTGACAGTGACCAGAGGGGAGAGGAGAGGGAATTTCAGGGGAAAAGGGGAAGGGTTTGCAGGAACAAGTATAAAGGACACATGGACCAAAACAAGGGGCAGGGGTGGAAATGGGAGGGAGGTGGGGAGGGCTGGGGTGGGGACTGGGATGGGAGTAAAAGGCAGACAACTGTAACAAAGGAGGTAAAAGACCTGTACTCAGAAAACTATAGAACGCTGAAGAAAGAAATTAAGGAAGACACAAATAAATGGAAGCATATACCGTGTTCATGGATTGAAAGAATTACATTATTAAAATGTCCATACTACTCAAAGCAATCTATAGATTCAATGCAATCTCTATTAAAATGTTAATGACATATTTCACAGATATAGAACAAATATTTCAAAAATTTATGTGGAACCATAAATGACCCTGACTAGCCTCAGCAGTTTTGAGAAAGAAGAACAAAGTAGGAGGGATTACAATACATGACATCAAACTATATTACAAGACCACTGTAATCAAAACAGTCTGCTACTGGCATAAGAACAGTTACATAGATCAATGGAACAAAATAGAGAACCCAGAAACAAACTCATGTTTCTGTGGTCAATTAATATTTGGCAAAGGGGACAGGAGCATGAAATGGAGTAGAAATAACCTTTTCAAAAAATGGTGTTGGGAGATCTGGACAGCTACATGAAAAAAAAATGGGACTAGACCACCAACTTATACCATAAACCAAAATAACCTCGAGAAGGATAAAAGACTTAAATATAAGTCATGACACCATGAAAGTCCTAGAGGAAGACATAGGTAGAAAAATTTCAGATATCCCATGCAGCAATATTTTCACTGATGTATCTGCTAGGGCAAGGAAGATAAAGGAAGAAAAGGGAAAAAGTGAACAAATGGGACTAGGTCAAATTAAAAAGCTTCTGTATGGCTAAAGAAAACATCAGCAAAGTGAGAAGGGAACCAACCTTATGGGAAAACATATTTACTAATGATACATTGGACATGGTTTCATCTCCAAATATATAAAGAACTCATATGACTCCACACCAGAAAAACAAACGATCCAATTAAAAAATGGGCAAAGAACCTGAACAGACACTTCTCCAAGAAGGACATACAGAGCACCCGTAGACATATGAAAAAAAAAATGCTCAACATCACTAGCTGTCAGTGAGATGCAAATTAAAACCATGAGATACCACTTCACACCAGTCAGAATGGTCATCATTAACCAATCAACAAACAACAAGTGCTGGAGAGGATGTGGAGAAAAGGGAACCCTAGTGCACTGTTGGTGAGAATGCAGACTGGTGCAGCCACTGTGGAAAACAATATGGAATTTCCTCAGAAAACTAAAGATGGAACTGCCTTTTGATCCAGCGGTCCCACTGCTGTGATCCTAAGAGTCCTGAAACAACAATTCAAAAGAACCTATGCATGTCAATGTTCATAGCAGCATTATTTACAATAGGGAAGTGCTGGAAATAGCCTGAGTGCCTATCAGTAAATGAGTGGATCAAGAAACTGTGGTACATTTACACAATGGAATTCTATGCAGAAAAAAGAAAGAAGGAACTCTGACCCTCCACAACAGCATGGATGGAACTGGAGAGTATTGTGCTAAGTGAAATAAGCCAGGCCATGAAAGAAAAATACCATATGATCTCACTTATAAGTGGAACCTAATGAGAAAAACAAACCAATGAGCAAAATAGAATGGGAATAAGGAACAAACTGACAGTGACCAGAGGGGAGGGGGTTAGCAGTGGAAAACAGGGGAAGGGCCAGTTAAAGCACATATATAAAGGACCCATGGACATGAACAACAGGGTGGGGGGGTGATTGTGGGAGCAAGTGGGGGTGTGGGGCATGGGAGAGCAATGGAGGAAAAATTGGGATGAAAAAAACCCCACACAGACTCACTTTCTCACACTGACTCCCTCTGACCTCCAGCATCCAGGTAGCAGCTTGAAGGGCACCAGTTCTATACAGGGAGAAACTAAAGTGTCTGGTGTGAAAGTGAACAGAGACCATTGTCTTTTTTCTAAGCATTTCCTTGGCTGAGCAGGGAGGCTGGTGCCCTATCTGAGCTTCCATCAACCTGGCTAACACTGTTTGACTCTCCTTGAAGATCCTAGAGACTTTGCTCTGCCTAATGTACTGGCCCACTCAAGCTGCTTTTCCATATGAATAACTTGGTCTTGGCTCCTAAATCCTATCAAACAATCAATAGCTGGCCTCAGTGAGCATCAGGCCTAACACTAGCAGCAGCTAGCGTAGATTCACAGCTTGGCTTCATTTGGGAATCTCCAAGAACAGCACAAGTAGCAGCCATCTCAGATTGCTTTATAGCTCATGTAGGGTGGCCCCAGGCAAAACACAGGTCGGGGCTGACCTTGGCCTGTACCACCTGGGAAATCCCAGGGCCAGTGCACCCAGTGGACAGCTACAGACCAGGTTGGAGCATGACAGTACTGCACTGGCACAGCTGATTCTCCATGGTGAGTGGATGTAGGTGGTAAGTGGTCACAGCCAATCCTGCCAGCTTACTGGCCTGGGTAAATCCCTACTATGGGTTTGCCAACAACAACTAAGGCTCAACTACAGGAGAGGGTGTACCCAGCCCACAATAAGGGTGCACTTTGAGTATCCTGCTTAGGTGATATGGGAGGCTGTGCCACTAGATCTTACAGGACACCTTCTACATTAAGCCACACGACCAAGGAAGGCATGGAGTTAACGTAACTCTACCTAACACATAGAAACAAACACAGGAAGGCTGCCCAAATGAGGAGACAAAGAAACATGTCCCAAATGAAAGAACAGATTAAAACTCCCCCCCTGCCCCCCCCCAAATGCTAAACGGAATGGAGATAATCAATCTATCAGATGCAAAGTTCAAAAACACTGGTTATAAGGATGCTCAAGGAACTTAGTGAGGACCTCAAAAACACAAAAAAGATCCATTCAGGGCACATGGACAAAACCAAGGGGGAGGGTGGAAGCAAGGGAAGGAGTAGGGGGGAAAATGCAGACAACTGTAATTGAACAACAATAAAGTAATTAAAAAAAAGATCCAGTCAGAAAAGAAGGATGCACTAATTGAAATCAAGAACAATTTGCAGGGAAACAGAGTGTATGAAGTTGAGAATGAAATCAATGTTATGAAATATAAGGAAGCAAAAAAAAAACCAACCAACCAATCAGAATAACAAGAAGTAAAAAGAATCCAAAAAATATGAGGATGGTATAGGCAGCCTTTGGGACAACTTCAAGAGGCCCAACATTCACATCATAGGGGTGCCAGGAGAAGAGAAGGAGCAAGAACTTGGAAATCTATTTGAAAAAATAATGAAAGAAAACTCCCCTAATTTGGTGAAGGAAATAGACATGTAAGTCCAGGAAGCACAGAGAGTCCCAAACAAGATGGATGCAAAGAGGCCCACTCTAAGACACATCATAACTAAAATGCTAAAGGTTACAGATAAAGAGGGGATCTTAAAAGCAGCAAGAGAAAAGACGTTCATTACCTACAGGGGAGTTCCCATAAGGCTGTCAGTTGATTTCCCAAAAGGAACTTTGCAAGCTAGAAGGGATTGGCAAGAAATATTCAACGTCATGAAAAGCAGGGACCTACAGCCAAGATCGCTCTACCTAGCAAAGATGTCAAAGGGCAGATAAAGAGCTTCCTATACAAGAAAAAAAAAATAAAGGAGTTCATCATCACCAAACCATTATTACATGAACTGTTAAAGGGACTTATTTTTTAAGAAAAAGAGGAAGATCAAAACTATGAAAAATAAAATGGCAAAAAAAAACCCACCGCAAATCTATCAACAATTGAATCTAAAAAAAAAACTAAGCAAACAAGAAGAACAGAGACAGAATCATGGATCCAGAGAGTGTTTTGATGGTTACCAGATGAGAGGGGGTGTGGGAGAATGAGAGAAGAGGTGAGGGGATTAAGAAGTACAAATTAGTACCTACAGAATAGCCATGGGGATGTAAAATACAGTATAGGAAATGGAGTAGCCAAAGAGCTTTATGCATGACCCATGGACATGAACAATGGTGGGGGATTGCCTGAGGGAGTGGGGATTGCTGAGTGGAGGGGGGCAAAGTGGGAAAAATCAAGACTATTGATTATGTAATAGCATAATCAATAAAATATAATTTAAAAAAGAATGGAATGTAACATATAAGTAATTGTTTTTATGGTAGGGAAAGAATGATGGCATCCCCTATTCTATATGAGACTTTGTAATATGTGTAACACATTTTTCATCTTCCAATCCCAGTTCTTCTATATTAGCCACTCCCTCTGTTTTCAGAGTTCACCAAAGATGCTATTCCATTGCGTTACATGTCTCCCTTTATTCTGAATTTGTAACACATTTTCTTATTAATCTCTGACGGATTACAATCTTATAACCCAGACTGCATGATAATAAACATATCATTTGCTATACATGAGGACCATATCTGCAGTGAAAAAGAAGCTGTTTTCCTTGGCAGAGTGGTTTTCTCAGGGTGTTGGTTGTGTCACAGACATAAGTGGTGGAAGAACTTTCAGACGAGATGAAGTGTTCCTGATGTCCACATGGACTTCATATAAAGCATGTGATGTAATTCCGATTGGCTTTTCTTCTTGCCATCACAGAGACAGACCTCCCCCCAGCCTCAGCTCTCATGTATGTTTGATTACATCACTTTCCATTTTTATTGAGTTTATGGCTATAAAAGAAGCCAAAGGCATATTTTTATGGAAGAATATGATTTTTTTACCCAGTAACTATATTCCCCTTAGAAAAGCCTTTTTTTCTGTTATTGTCTGCATGAAATATTTATTGAAAATTTATCTCATGGCAGTAACAGTCTGAAATCTATTTAAAGCAACTGCCTATTTAATATTTATAGACTGAAGTAGTTTTATCATTATCAATGTATTCTTATTGAATAAGCTAGGTATACATAGAACTTGCCATCTTCTTCCTATTAAATACCATTTTGTTGATCAAGTTAATTTCATTCAAATTTCTCTCTTAATACCCCACTCTTACCATAGATTTCTGGTCTGGCATTTGTAAAACTTAGCACAAATGAGTTTTTTCACCATAAACATCATTTTTGCTTAGAGTTGAAAGATTTTTTTAGCATTATTTTCAGATGAATCAGTTTTGTATGTGGAGTCAACTGTATATGCTGTCAGGTACAACTGCATAAGATTTGGAGCCATATCCCCTGAGAAGAGTACTGATCACAACAGATTTAATTTCTCTTATAATTGTAGGTAATCCTAATCCTGATTTCCCCTCTGTTTATACTGTTTTGTTGTTGTTGTTGTGTGAGTGTTAGAGAGAGCTCTTTTATTTTTATTCCAGATAAAAATGTTCATAGACTCACAAATGATTGAATAGTACTATATATCATGGACTACACATACCTGAGCACGCTTACATATACTAGAGCATGTTGGTAATCCATCATGATTCTCTCCTGGTGAACTTTTCAGCAAACTCAGAATCATTTTCAAGACTACTTTTTGGCCAGCCACTACCAAACCTTTGGATATGACAAGAATGATAACCTATTTGTACCCTGGTCAATCTAACTTCTCTTTGCAAATGGGATTTCCTTCCATATAAGCATTCCTAGTAAATTGTTGCAACCCTAACACTTCTGAAGATGGGGGTCTCACTTCTTTTTGGGTATCTCATTCTGTTCATGCTCAGCAGTGATTGTCAGTAGCTTGGTTCTCGTTTATGCGTTTTGTTGTTGTTTATGCTGAAAACAACAACAAAAAATACTGGATGAAATATATTTTAGAAACATACATTTTAAAATGTATTTGTGAACTGTCAAGTTAGAAAAAATCTCAAGGG
This sequence comes from Phyllostomus discolor, assembly GCF_004126475.2. Taxonomy (NCBI): domain Eukaryota; kingdom Metazoa; phylum Chordata; class Mammalia; order Chiroptera; family Phyllostomidae; genus Phyllostomus; species Phyllostomus discolor. The sequence continues at coordinate 49,618,667 of NC_040909.2, read as the reverse complement.
CCAAAACTAAACCAAAGCAGGGAGCTGGAGTGATAAATAGAGCACAGATTATATCTTCTTGTTAGCATTTACTAGGCAGATAAACTTGAGCTTTCATTTTCATAGTCACAAGGACCGTTAAGAAAAAAAAACCAAAGCCTGGTCCTGCTCAAGATCAGGAGTCAAATAGGAATCCCACTACCAGTACCACATAAAGTGGGATCCTAGACAGCTTAACTTTTTAGTGTGAGGGTAAACTAAAAATAACCTCCCTACTCTACTCTCCTCCCACTCAGACTAGGGACTCCAGGGAAAATTATATATTTTAAAACTTTGAGCCAAGGGGAAGATGAAAAAACTGGCTTTGAGAATCTATAACCACAGCTGGCTCTTGCATAGATGTGCAGTGTGAGGTGATCCAAAACTCTTCAAGTAGAGAATGTAGTTTAAAGGTGGGTGCTTGGTTGATAGTGCCCCAGGTATTGGCAGAGGCAAATGCTCTGGAAGGCCACATGCTAACTTAGGCCTCAAAGTATTTATATAGATAAAGTTACAAAAAACATGAACACACAATATATATTTTTTAAATTATAAAACCTTCAAGAAAACAAATCACTCTAAGTGATAGCCAGTAGAAAGAACAAACAGCAGAAGCAGATGGCAAGGACTTCAGAAGCTGGACGTTTAAGACAAACACTGTAATATAAGTATGTTTAATATTTTTAAATAAATAAAAGACGGTATTGGAGTACAAATAAAATGCAAAGGACTATAAAATGCCATAAAATACCAATCAAATTTAAAGAGCGCCAAATAAAACTTCTAGAAATGGGAAAATAAAGGGGCAAATTTCAAAGCTGAATCAATAAATACAAAGTGGTCACAGAGGAGAGTCACAGAAGAAGAGAGACTTAATAAACTAGAAAACAGAGCAGAGGAAATTAAGTAAAAAGGTGCAATAAATGAAAGGTAAGATACATAGAAGATAGAATAAGAAGGTCAAGCAAAAGTATAGAGTTTCAGAGGGAAAGATAGAGTAGGGATAGAATCATTACTCAGAAGCAATATTTGAAGAAATAAAAACTGAAAATTTTTCAAAACTGATAACAAGTACCAGCCTACAAATTCAGGAGGTCCAAAGAATCCCAAATAGTGTGAATAAAAAGAAACCTATCTATTTCTATCAAATAAAGCTATAAAATCAGAGAGGTAAAGAAAAAGTTTAAGAAAGCAGGCAGAATATCTGTCTAAAAGAAATATATGAATGGCTAATATATATGTGAATATATGCTTAATGTCATTAGTTGTTAGAGAAATGCAAGTCAAAACTACAAATCAGATACTACTTTATACCCACTGAAATGGATATAATTAAAAAGACAGATAATAACATGTTCTGGTAAGAGTATGAAGAAATTAGAGTCCTTATATATTTGCCGGTGGGAATTTAAAATGCTGTGGTCACTTTGGCAAAAGTTCTTCAAAATGCTAATCATACAGTTCCTTATGGTCTAGCAATTCTACATCTATGTATATACCCAAAAGAAAAAATATATGTCGCCAGAGACTTGTACATGAATATTCTTAGTAGTGTTATTCATAATAACCAAAATATGGAATAATGTAAGGGCCCATCAACTGGTGAGTTGATAGACAAAATATGGTATGTTCACATAGTGGAATATTATTCAGCAATAAAAAGGAATGAAGTACTGATTTATGTTATAACATGGATGAACCTTGAAACATTTCACTGTATGAAAGAAACCAGTCACAAAGTACATACATTATATGATTCCATTTACAGGAAATGACCAGAATAGGCCAATCCAGAGAGATAGAAAATACATCATTGTTTGCCTACAGCTGCTGGTAGATGTTGGGGAATGGAGAGTGACTTCTAATAGTTACAAGAGATGTAATGAAATGATGGGATCATGAAAATGTTCTAAAATTTTATTTTGATGACAGTTGTACACTATGAATACACTAAAAACTGTCAACTGTATACTTTAGTTAGGTGAATTTTATGTCATGTGAATTATATTTCAATAAATCTGCTAAAAATGCAGCTAGTGAAAACATTTCATGGTCTTTAAAGGAATGAATTTGTTGTAGACTTTAAAACAAAGAAACAATTTTTAGAGAAATTGGCAGAACCATAAGGAAGAATGTATTATTTCACCATTAAGTGGGTGATTTCAACCCACCCATAAGTAATTAACAGATGAAGCAGATTAAGAGACCAAAATATGAAAGACTGAAACTACCTAATTAAAAGTGTTATCAAGTGCCACACACATATGTAGAATATTGCAATCAACAACTGATGGTACATATTCTTTTCAAGTACACAGTATACAAAGTACATTTTTGATAATTGACCATGTACTATGTCAATAATAGAGACCAAATTTTAAATGATTAGTATCAAATACACCATGTTCTCTGTTCACAAAAATAAAGATAAAAAGCACAAAGATAAATAGGAAACAAGCATGTATTTAGAGATTAAGGAACATACTTCTAAATAATAATTGATGTCCTGACAGGGTTTGCTCAGTGGGTTTGGATATCATTCTACAGAGTGGAGGGTCACCAGTTTCATTCCTGGTCAGGGCACGTGCCTGAGTTGTGGGTTCTGTCCTGGCTGGGGCATGAAGGAGAGTCAGCTAATTGATGTTTCTCTCCCTCTTTCTTTTCTTTTTCTTTTTCTTTTCCTTTCCCTTTTTCTCTTTCTCTTTCTTTCTTTCTTTCTCACCCCCCCTCTCTCTTTCTTTCTTTCTTTCTTTGTTTCTTTCCCTCCCTCCCTCCCTCCCTCCCTCCCTTCCTTCCTTCCTTCCTTCGTTCCTTCTTTTTCTTCCTTTCTTTCTTCCTTTCCCTCTATCTAAAAATAAATAAATATAATCTTTAAAAAATAAATAATGGAGATTAGAAAATATTGAGAACCGAACAATCATGTCAATACTGTATATCAAACTAGTGGACTTGTGCTACTGACAAGGAAATTTATAGTCTTCAGGCTTATTATGCATGGGAAGAAAAAAGACAGAAAATTAGTGAGATAGACATCCAACTTTAAAAGTTAGGAAAAGTAGAATAACCCCCCCCCCAAATAGTAGGTAGGAAATAATTTAAAAATAAGAGCAGAAATTAATGAAATAGAAAATAAAATGTTGGATGATCAAGATAGCCACAATTGGAGTATTTAATATGATATCCTCTGCTGAGATTCATCAAGGAAAAGGATAAAAGTAATACACATTGAGAATGAAAAAGAAGACATAATCATAATTGCTGTAGGTATCAAAGATAAACGGGTTTTATGAAAACTTCTTGAGAATAAAGGTAAAAATTTAGATGAAATGAAAAGTTCTTAGGAGGGAAACTTTTCAAAATTGACTCAAATAATTAGAAACACGAATATTCCTATAAGCAACAGAGACAGATGAAGTAAGTAACGGTTTTTGGAAAGAAAATACCAGCTTTAGATGGTTTTGCTTGTGATTTGTAATGAACATTAAAGAGAAGAATTTTCAATTTTATAAAAATCATTTCAGAACACATTAAAAGAAGGAACACTTTCTGTTTTACTTGGAACACTAAATTGATACTAAAACCTGACAAAGACAGCATAAGATAGGAAAGTTACAAACCAATCTCACCCATAGATAGAAGTTCTGAACAAAATATTAGCAGTATGAACCCAGTGAAATATAAAAAAATATAACACATTGACTAAGTAGAGTTTTTATTGTAAAGCAAGGAGAGATTAATATTTTAAAATCCCACTAATATAATTCATTACAATAGTATATTAGAGACAAAAATGTGATAAATCATGAGATGCAAACATTTGATAATATTAAACATTCCTTAATGACTTAAAAAAAACCTCTTGCTAAAGTTGTAATAAAAGGGAGCTTTCTGAAACCTAAGAGTGCCTATAAAAGGTAAAACAAACATGAATGTTAATGATGAAACATTGAAATTCTTCCCTTGAACACCAGAAACAAGACAAAGGAGTCATCATTTCCACCAGGCCTCTCTTGCATTCCCTGGCTGTGCAGCCGGGGTGGGCTTCCTTAGAGCACAGTGGTTGGAGGATAATTGGACTGCTAACAAGTGGCTGGCCTCCAGCAGGAGAAAGGTGAAGCTGCCATTCCTTGTACAGTCTAGGGTCAGAACATTCCGACATTTTTGCCACATTCAGCTGGTAGATACAAGTCACTGTCCAGCCAGGTTCAAGAGGAGGGTAAAATGACTCTACCCCTTTTTGGGAGAAGCAGCATGTGTACACAAAAAAGAAGAAATGGGTGGCAGTTATCTTTGGAGATCATCTATCACTTCTCCAATCAGACTGGCCAAAATATAAAATGCTGGCGACATAAGATACTGATAAAGTTGTGGAGTGGTTAGCACACTTACACCGTGTGACTATGAAAATTAATATAACTGCTTTGGAGTCATTTTGGTTATCTAGTGAAGTTGAAGATGTGCATACCATGCGGTCCACCAATTTAACCCTTAGATTATTTCTGCTATGTGTACCAGGTGATATGTATAAGAATGTTCAGAATAGCATTGTTGTGATAACAAAAAAACCTGGAAATGACCCCAAATATCTATCAGCAGCAGAATGAACAAATAAATTGTGGTGAAGTCTTACAATGGAATACTGTTCTTCAATGAAAATGAACAAATTGCATATACAGCAACACAATATAATCTCTAGTACATAAGGTTGAATAGAAAAAAGCATAATATTGATATACTAAAAAATATACAGTGCAAACAAAGTTAAAAACCTAAATAATATACAAAATTAAATGGTATATCATTTACAGATGCAAAAAGTATACAGTAAACCTAAAAGACAAACAAGAAAGTGACAAGCACAAAGTTTAGAGTGGTAATTGTTTCTGAAGGGGTAAAGAAAGATTTAGAGATGGGTTGGAACACAGACAATTCTAATAATCATTTTTTGGTGAATTGAATGGTGGATATTTCTTATACTATTTTCCCTTATACTTGATATATATTTTATGTTCTTTTGTGTTTTCTCACTATTTGACATAAGCCAAAAAAAACCCCCAACACATATCTTGAGGGGGGAATGAGGATTCTCTTTTCTCAAATAATGCCCTTGAATGATCATTTTCACTGTGGAGTAGTAGAGAAGATCCAGCTTATGTGTTGGATTAAGTACCTTTATTAGCTCCATGAGGATCTCGGTGAATGACTTTGTGGTTTCATGGATGAATAGTAGGTTTGGCCAGGAAGCCTTCATTCCTCTGTGAACCTTGGTTCTCAGAGGGGTGGAAGGTGGAAGGCAGTCTGCTGACCTTACCTACTCTACTCTTACCCACATGTACAGAGACTCTCCAGGCCCCACAGACTGTGGCTCCCAGGGCCATCTTTTAAGCAAACTTATAGCCTGCCTTGTGGGGATACTGGTCATTGGCCATTGAAAATAAAAATAATAAATAAATAATAAGTCATTTAAAGGACACACACACAAAAGAAGTATGAGATAAATGAGTAGTTCCCACATATAGAGTAGTAGTTGTGACTTCTAATGTCTTGCAATTTTGTTGTTTTACAGATTGATCAGCTGAAGCAGGAACTTTCAAAGAAGGAGTCAGAACTTCTTGCCTTACAAACAAAGCTTGAAACCCTTAGCAATCAAAATTCAGATTGCAAGCAACACATTGAAGTGCTTAAAGAGTCGCTTACTGCCAAAGAACAGAGGGCTGCCATTCTTCAAACTGAGGTAAGGTGCTGTCTCAGGATTCCAGACAGCAGACATTGAGTTGATAGAAAATGTCTTACCTGAACAACTTTCTTCACAAGATTCCTTATCCAAACCCTTAGAGCCAGAGGTATTTTGTATATCAGATATTTAGGGGACTTGGGAAAGGTAAAACCCATTGCATGTATCATAGACTACAAAACATTCCCAGTGGGGTTGCTGGAAGTGGTCTACAAACACGTGGATATTTATGCAGAAAAAAAGTTTCTCACCCCAATGTAGGATAAATAAAGGCTATATAAATAGCCTCTCAGTTAGTGTCAGATTGTGCCACTAAAGGAGTTTGCTTCATGCTTGGAAATTTTTTTTTCATTTTTCAGAGCTTTTTGGGTTTGGGAATTGTGTATAAATGATTGAATCTAGAATGGCTTTATTTTATCAAAAATCATTTAAAAAATCAGAATGTCATTTACCTTTCTTTGTCATGTATCCATATTGGTCCCTTTCCTGGCACCTGTGGTGCCAAAGGTTCTTACTTCCTAAGGAGTATCCTCAATTTTCAAAATTCGCTTACTCATTGAAGAAAGTTGGTGTGTTTCTTAAAGAAAATATTGGTTTGTTATTCCTTATTCATACTTGGTGAAAAGGTAAATATATGTTACTATCCTATTCCCTTGCTCTCTCCAATGGATTATATCTTTGGGGCTGCTAAGGAATGCAAAACACAAACAAGTTGTTGTGTAAATAAAGCAGTGACAGAAAATAAATTATTATATGTGGGCAGTAACAAAGAATGTTGTGCATATCTCTGATTTTTGCAGAGTGGCAGTGCATTATGTGGATCACTTTAGGACAAGGTGATCTAATTAAAGTGCATGTTTCTTCTTGTGTGCTTTGAGCCATGTCTTTCAATATATATATATTTTTGGGTCTGTGGGAAGATTTGGATTTTCCTTAGGAGTTAATGGGGCCATTCAGCAGGTCTGTGCCCTCAGTGGAGATGCAGGACAGTGTTCACAGGCGAAAGGAAATAGGTTCCAGGTTGGATAAGTCTGGGCATACACCCGACTTAGCTCCTAAGCACTTGACATTGGCTAATAGTTATTTGATTGATTAAAACCAGAATGATCATTTTAGCTTCAATGATGTATATACTCCACATTTAAGAAGTATAATTTCCAGTTGTGTGTAGTCCCACTCTGAATTGGAAGCATGGATATTTTCTTTTTTAAGGCAAAAATTTAAACTATTCCATAAATTGGAAGGTGGTTTGTATCTCCTTTGAAGAGGAGCAGCGAATAGTATCTACCACTATGCTATCTAATACAGCAGCCACTAGCCACATGTTTATTCAGATTTAAATTACTAAAATTTGGTAAAATTTAAAATGTAGTTCCTAGGTAAAGGGGGGTCAAATATATGCTGACAGAAAATCATTTGACTGTGGGTGGTGGACACACAATGCTATAATACAAATTAGGTGTCACAGAAATGTACACTTGAAACCTATGTGATCTCACTAATCAATATCACCACAGTAAATTTAACTAAAGAAGAAAAAATAATAAAAGTCAGTAAAATTTAAAATGTAGTTCCTTAGTCACATTAGCCACATTTCAAGTATTTAATGGTGAAATGTGGCTAATGACTGCTGTATTGGACAGCACAGCTACAGAACATTTCACCCTCTAGCACTTGTCTGGAATAGGGTTTGAAAACTATAGCTTGTTGAACAAATCCTGCCATCTGCCTGGTTTTGTAAGTAAAGGTTTTTTTTTCCTTTCCTTACGTGAGAACATTTTTTCATTGCTTTTGGAGAGAGAGGAAAGGAGAGACAGAAGCACTGATGTGAGAGAGAAGCATCGATTGGTTGCTTCCAGTACATGCCTGGGCTGGGATCATATGCACCTGAACCAGGGACTGAACCAGCAACATAGGTATGTGCCCTGACCAGGAAGTGAAACCGTAACATTTTGGTTACTGGATGATGCTCTAACCATTTGAGCCACACTGGCCAGGGCTGTAAGTAAAGTTTTATTAGAATGCAGCCACTATCCTTCATCTATATGTTGTCTTTAGCTATAGCCACAGATTTTAGTAGCAACAGAGATTATATGACCCACAAAGTTGAAAATATTTACTCTTTGGCCCTTTCCAGAAAAAGTTTGCAAACTCACAGCATTGTGATTTTGTGGGAGGAGGGCTGAGTAGGAATTGGAATACCTGGCCTGACTTCTGTGCAGTAGTCTTACTGTGAACAGGGACAGATAGTTTGCTGATCCTCATTCTAGAGCACAAGTTTTTCTTCACACAGCAACTGGGTTATTTTCTTCACAAAGCAACTGATTGTACCACAGCTGTCTCAAGTTGGCAATAATACCAGCATTACTAATCAAGTTAGTATAATCATGTTGCAGTGTATTGAGTAGGAGGAAATTTGAGTAGCAAGGCAGTCTGTTGAGGTATTGCTCCAATAGGCAGTCAGGCATCTCGGTAGGAAGGAATGAGAAAAGTCAGCGCAGAAAGGCTTACTTCCTTTCTCTTACTACCTTGTACTGATAAGGGCTATGCTCCCAGCCTATTTTTCTTTTCTTATTCTTTCCTGTGTGTTTTACCTCTCTTGAATTAATGTAGTCAAAATTAGACCTATGTATATTTCATGAAAAAGACAGTGGTGACATTATGTGGATAGCTTCCATCCCACATTCAATTCAAAATGACCCAGTAAAAAGACAGTGCTTTGATGTAGAAAAAAAAAATTATCCTCCATGTGCAGAGAGAGTGAGATGATTTTCTAGTCTTCTGCTTTGAGGTTGGGAGTGTGTGATTAATGATTTTATCGGCTGGAAACATCTGAGGAATTTTCTTTTGCCTTTTTTCTTCTTTTAAGATCTATGTAAATGAAAATGGAGACAGTTACCCAATGATGCCCATCTCTGTTAAAATTTGATCTAATTGTTGGATCATAGGCAAATGATTTTTGGCAAAAGGGTAAAATATATTAAAGTGATTTTCCCACTTCTAAAGAGTCTCCCTATCTTAGTGGGCAAGTATTCAGTAGATGAGATATGTTCTGTACCGTTTTGCCGTACAACAAGAGACCTGAGTTTAAGTTCGTGTGAAAGATATGGCACTCATCCTTGGAGGAGGTTACATGTGATTGCTCCTTCCAATTTTATTCCTGAGTCATTCCTTAAAAGCTTTTGCCAAAACAGAAGATGGTTCTCTCTAAAATTGGAAGAAATTTTCTGGTTTCTTTGGAAAATCTGTGCTATCAACTGGTTTTAGCTATTCTTTTAGAAAATGACAGATGTCACTGGCTTTAAAGTTCATCTCTGCAAGGAAGAAGACTCTTGCTACCAGAGAGCTTGCATTTGGGAGGTAGCAGGATTAATAGTGGGGCAAGGGGTGGGGGCAAGTTGTCCGGGTTTGCAGCTATGTGGCTTGGCCCTTGGGTTGGTTTGTTTTAACTTGAATAAATGCCCAGACGCTCTTTGACATGTGTGCAATAAATCAACGGAATAATAGTTACACACACAGAGGGAATACACCACATAGCTCCTAACATAACATTTTACTTTTTAAAATAGCTTCAAAGGACCCCAAAGCCAAGTTTCTTATTTTGCTACCTCCCTTGATGTTTTTATGTACCAACTTACTCCCATCCACCAACACATTAATTACTATGTGGCAGTACAGATAATAAATTAGCTTTCTCTAGCACTTTGTTTTTTCTGGATTCCAACAAATAATTACCAACATATCCAGAAATTAAAAAGAGAAGGCTAGATATTATTCCATGGTCTGAAGTAAAATGTATGAAGAACACAGCATTGAGAAGTGTGAGATGTTTGTTGCCCTGACTGGTGTGGATCAGTGGATGAGCACCATTCTATGAACCAAAAGGTTGCTGGTTCAATTCCCAGTCAGGGCACATGCCTGGGTTGCAGGCCAGGTCCCAGGTTGGGGACGTGCAAAAAGCAACTGAACAATGTTTCTCTCCCTCTCTTTCTTCCTCACTTTCACATTCTCTAAAATTAAAAAAGTAAAATCTTTTTAAAAAGAAGAAGTAAGAGGTATGTGGACATACTTCAGCTTCCCCACTGAATAACTGTGACGGGAGGCAGACTTGAATTTGTCTGAGCTTCCATGTCTTATCTATAAAATGGCAGTCTTTGCACCAGCCTGGCACACCTGTGTGAAAAGTGCTGCAACTCTAGTAAATGGTTTCAGCTATAAATTGTGTTGATTATCATCTTGCTGTTATTATTATTTTTATTGTACATCAGGGCTGTTTGTTTGGGGAGTACTCCATCATACTTCTTATTTCCATTCTGTGTGTTCTACTTTTGTGGGTCTCTGAATTTTTGGTGTCTGCATTTACCAAGTTCAGGCTTTTATATTTCAATAGAGTCATTATTTTTAATGAAGATACTATAAAAGTACCATCTCTTTTGTTCTATCCAAAATTAAGAGATTCCTTTTTGTTTTCTGACAAGTACATGTTGCCCCAGCCCAGCATGATTTTTAAATGGCCAGATGTGACAACTCTTTTGCATGGTTTCTGGAAGTGTTACATGACAGCTCTTATACTCATTGCTGTTCTAAAAAGGTCAGGGAAGAGTTATACTTGTTTAAGGGTAAACACTTGAGCACCTGTTAATTAGGACAGAATGTAGGGGTTTTGTGTTTATGAAGGCAAGGGGCAGTGCATGCAGATTAGGTTAGCAGCAGCTCCTAGCCAGGGTCCCTAACATTTTTGGTTTTGTTTTTTAAATGAAATCCATAGAAAAGAGAATATCATGTAATTTATAGTCTTAGTCCCTAGAAGAATTCACCTCAGCACATACACACTCAAGTTCACATGCAATAATGTATATAATTTCAGGCAGTTTATAGATGCCCCAAAGCATTTCCAGGAATTTCCCATTCAAGATTCCTGCCCCATAGATTTCATACATTTTTGCATTCAACACACAGTTTTTGAATGACTACTGTGTGCCAGATATTGTTCTTGCCCTCATCCAGACAATATTCATAGGATACAGAACTGATTTATAGTGCCATCAATGCTCAGCAATTTCTGGTTATTAATAATGTCACACAAAATTTTAATTATATACCATCTTCCTTCTGTTGTTTAAAAGTAGGTAAGTAAAAGCAGGAGAGAAAATAAAAAGAAATAAATGTTTAGCTTTTTTAAAAACTAAAGTATGTAAGCTATATGAAATATCCATTTGTATCTCTTTTAATGGAAGGCTAATGTTGCTAAGGTGATTACTCTGACACTTTTTTTTTAAATGCATGTCTGATTTCAAAATACTTTTTTTCTTTTTTTCAAAGATTTTATTTATTTATTTATTTTTTTAGAGAGGGAAGGGAGGGAGAAAGAGAGAGAGAGAAAGGAACATCAATGTGCAGTTGCTGGGGGCTGTGGCCTGCAACCCAGGCATGTGCCCTGACTGGGAATCAAACCTGCGATGCTTTGATTCACAGCCTACACTCAATCCACTGAGCTATGCCAGCCAGGGCTACTCTGACACTGTTTTTATGTTTTGATTAAAGCCGATCATTTTTTTAATGTATTGATTTGCATTTTATTTTTTAAATATATTTTATTGATTATGCTATTACAGTTGTCCCATTTTCCCTCCTTCACTCCCCTCTACCCTGCACACCCTCTCCCACCCACATTCCCCCCTTTAGTTCATGTCCATGTGTCATAAGTTTTTTAGCTTCTACATTTCCCATACTATTCTTCCCTTCCCCCTGTCTATTTTCTACCTACCATCTATGCTACTTATTCTCTGTACCTTTTCCCCTTCTCAAAGCTGATCATTTTTGAGTCTGCACTCAAGCAACCTGAGTCTCTTTGAGACAGGGAAGGCTATTTATGGGGTTACAGATGCTCTGCTGGTTTGATTATTTCAGGAGTTACCTCACCTGCTTAGAAATACTTCAGTAGGCTGTACTTCAGAAAGACCCTTCCCTTGTCTTGTTGAAATGAATGAGGTATCATTTGATAATATTTTATTGATCATGGTGATGGATAAGATGGGACCCATAATCTCAGGAGCTATTTGTCTTAGACTTTTTTAATTTAACTGTATCGCACAAATGTCTACCAAGTGTCTTGTAGCTGCCATACTGAATTCCAGGAACTGTGGCTAAGTGTTTGACATGCAATGCTTTATTTTAAATCTGATTTATAACTTGTGAAGTTGGTATTGTTGACCCATTTTTTTAGATGAGAAAATAGAGATTCTAAGAGTATGTGTAACTTTCTCGAGCTCACACAATGATGAGTGACAGGACCTGGGTTTCCAAATCCTGAACTCTTAACTCTAAATCTAGGGCCTTCCATGAGTCCCAGAGAATTGAGGGTTTCCTTTGTGTCAAGGAACTGACATGCTTTATCACATTTAATCTTCATGGCAAAGTTTGTTGTAAGGTTTATGTCTAAATAGGTGAGTTCTTTGGGATTGCAAGAAGGCTTAGTAGGCGCAGCCCTGTACTGGCTATGAAAAGGGGTAAGAATGAGTAACTCTGGGACTTAAATCCTCATAGTATCATATGGCTATAATAATATTAACACTGTGGCCATAATATTTAAGGATAGTGCCCAAACTCTAAAGAGGGTGACATTTTTCATGAAGTCAAGAATTCTAGTGTATTAAGAATTCATTATATAATATTTCGTTTTTATTTCCTTAAAGATGCTTTATATTATGCATTTATTATTATGCATATTCACACATGCATGCATACTTTGTGAAAAAATAAGTAAAAGAATGGAAAATAGTATCTTACTATGTTTTCTCTTTGTGTTGAAGACTCAGGTGATCTTTATTTTTATTTTTATTTTTTTTATTTTTTAAAGATTTTATTTATTTTATTTTTAGAGAGAGGAGAAGGGAGGGAGAAAGGAAGAGAAAAACATGAATGTGTGGTTGTCTCCCAGGTCACAGATCTCCAACTGGGGACCTGGACCACAACCCAGGCATGTGCCCTGACTGGGGATTGAACCAGTGACCCTTTGGTTTGCAGGCTGGCACTCAGTCCACTGAGCCACACTAACCAGGGCTCAAGTGATCTTTAAATCGTCTATGATTCACATATTATACATTTGTAATGTACAGAATTAAGCACATTTTTAACAGAAGTGGTGATGATCATTTCTTCAGAGAGATTGTAGAAGGTACTGGCAGCAGAGACAGTGTTATCTGAGCCCATGGCAGCAATTTTTGGTATCTGATAATGCAACCAGAAAGCAGACTTGAGCTGTCAGTTTTCAAGCTGCATCGTACAAACCAAGCTTTTGACAATGGAAATGTTGTTGTTACTTGGAGAAAATAAATTTTATGAGCCCTTGTTTCCTGGTTTATTCATACTGAGATGAGCCCTCCACCTCACTTTATGGTGAGGTTAGATTCTTGGGTATAAAGGTCACCATGACAAGAAGCCTGAATGCTTTGCTTCCTTTTGGGACTATTCATACAGGGCTTTGTGAACTGTTCCAGGTACTTAAGGAATATCTCTTTCTTCTGCACTCACATGTTTTCAGCAAAAGAGGTTTTTTAATGGATGGAAATAATATTTGCCACAATATATAAGGTGGAATTTACATGGAGAGCTGCCTTACTTTTAATCAGTAATTTCAGTTTTCCTTTTTACCTCCTGCATTGGTTGACCAGCAAGCAGTGAAGTCCTTTTTAATCACTTCAGTTCAGCCTTCAAAGAACAATATGTTAAATGTCCTTTCTGAGAAAGATTTTTGTTTAATGCTCTTCATAATCACTACATTTAAAAGTGAGGTGCTTTTTTAAAAAGTTAGTAGCATACGACAGAACCAATTTTTAAGATTGTCAAATTACCCTGGTGCTTTCAAGACTTGCAAGGAATGTCCTAAAAATTAATAAATTAAGGGACGTGGTGAAAAAATACACAAAACAACATCATAGTGTCACTTGTATTTTTTTTGTTCTAATCCCATCGTTGGCTTCACGTTTTAAAATGTTTTTATTTGACCAGGAAAGGCATCATTTGAAATTTTTATTGATAACACTCTTAACTGCAAGAAAAAGACATAAACCCACAAGTTGTAACTATCATGGTGGCCACAATTGGGAGGTCTGCAAAATGGTTTATTACCAGTAGAAAAAAAGTGTTGGGAACCACAGTCATTACAGGGGTCACCAGCTCTGCTACGTACGTTCTATTTTTTCCCTTTTCATTTTGAGGGTATGTGTGATGGCAGTGCCAAACTACACACTCCCCCACCCCTGATGTCTGTGCGCTTTGTTTTGATTCTCTCTTTATTAATGATGTGAAAACTTTGGGGTCACATAAAAATGAGCCAGGGTCAGGTGTTGTGGGCCCCAGAATACTGAAAGTGTCCTTGTATCTAGCTAGAGAAGACATTGTTTAAAGGGGCACCATTTTACTTCCTGAAATTTTTAGCTGTTTTGCAGATTTTAGGTATCTGGGTAAACTTTGCAAGGCAGCCTCATAGACTTACTTTTTTGAGTAAAACATGAAAGACTTCTGGTGTAGAAATTGAAATGTGTTACGCTTGTTGGATGCAGTTCCAAGGCAATTTCTTGTCTATTAAAGGATGATGCAGATAGCTAGACATTATTTTGTTCCCTAGGCCAAGAGTCTAGTACTTTTGTTGTTGTTATTGTTGTTCAGGCTTCCAGAGAATGCCATATTTAACACCTTGTTAGTATAAAATTGCTTTTGACTTCACAAACACAGGTGTTCAGTTTGAATGTTAATGAAGTGTGAAATAGGTAGATGTCTAAAAGGAAATTCTGTAAATTGTGAACCTGGCTCTGTCAGCATACTAAATGGATTAGGAAAATTCATTGTCTGCCCTGTAACTGAATGCCAGTGTGATGCATGGACAAGAATTAGTCCTGAAAAGTCAATAAAACGAAGGGAAAAGTTGAGCCTAGGAGATGACGATTGTGTGGGTACCCTGCCCCCCTCCCCCACCACAAATGAGTGCTGGTGCAGAAGGACTGGTAAATCAGAATAGCTGTTCAGAAGACAGCCAAGAAGGAATACATATGAGCAGACAACACAGAATTTATAGAGTAAAACCACAAACACCTTATTTTCCATTGTACTAAAATAATGATGTTTTACAGTACTCGTTTTGTATGTAATTCTGCTTTCAATTTTATATTGTTACTATAGCTCAAATCTCATTATAAGTGTTCCAACAGAAATCCGTTTTTAATAAAAAACTTTCCAATGCTTAGCCTATTGTCAACTTATTTTGAGCAACTTATTTTTCTAGTGAAACAAAAGAATTTGGTCTTTCTTTTTGTATTCCTTGGGATGTTATTTGACCTGGGTGGCTAAACATGTAATTAAGATCGCTGAATCATTTTCATTTCTACATTAAATCCCATCATGATCTGCATCCATTGTTTTGGCATGTGGAGATGGATTCAGAGCCCTTTATCTCCTTTGATGGAAAATAAATACATCATTAGTATTTTTATTTGGTTTTACTTCCATTTGAAAAAGTCATTGTCTATAATATATTAAGCTGCAACTGGAAGTGACAGTGTCCAATTAGCAAATCATCCATGAGAAAGTACATGTCCACTGGTTCATGTTACTTACTGGTGAATGGTTTGCAGAAAAAAAAAGAACATATTTCTGACATATCTGTGGGAAACTGAATTTCCACTTTAAAAAGGAGATGACAGAATTTAGAAGGAGGAAAATCCAACAAAACTCTCACTGACCTCTGAGCTAACATTCCTTCTTTTTTTGGGAGTATGAATTATATAGAAAACAGAATTTATTAAGTACTTCCATTCATTTTGTTTCCTTCTGGGGGGCACCATTTGGAAATAACCAGTTTATATTGTGATTATGTCCTCCTGACACAGGACCCACATTTGTAACACTTGCCTCCATTCCTCTGGAAAAAGGCTAACATTTGCTGTGGTTGGGTTTCTTTATGTGTATATTTACATAACAAACCAAAATCTACAGAGTGAAGTTAAATTGTAGGGCTTCTGCAAGAATCTTTTACCCATTTTCATTGAACTTGATTCTTTTTAAAATTAAATACAGATATTTATCCCATACAGACATATATTCCCCCCTCTTGTTTTATTACAAAAAGACAGAGAATATACCTGGCTGGCGTAGCTCAGTGGATTGAGCGCGGGCTGGGAACCAAAGTGTCCCAGGTTCGATTCCCAGCCAGGGTACATTCCTGGGTTGCAGGCCATAACCCCCAGCAACTGCACATTGATGTTTCTCTCTCTCTCTCTCTATCTCCCTCCCTTCCCTCTCTAAAGACAAATATAAATAAATAAATAAAACCTTTTAAAAAAAAAGACAGAGAATATAACTTGAGGTAATAAGCTGTGTGGATGAAGATCATTTTAACCCTACAAGTTTGTTTTTATTGCAGGTATTTCTATCTTGAATAAAGTGCGTGAAATTTATTTTCTTGCATTATTTATTTTTTATTTTATTATTTTGTGAAATGTAGGTGATTTCTTAAATCTTTATAATAAAATGACATTTGGCCTCTGAAATACTGTCAGTTGTTAATTTGAAACTGGACAGATTGTTAAGTTGTATCATTAAGATCTGGCCAAATGTGAAGGAAAAAGGAAAATCCAACTGCTCATTTACTGAGCATGACTTCTTAGCTGAGGGCCAGCAAAGGCAGTATCAGAGGGGCCAGCACTCTCCATGGTGTGCCACCTGTGGCTGCCCTTCTGGGAGTAGTACAGGGAGAGGGAAATGCTTGGCTTGGGCAACTGCTTGGACTGCCAGAGATCTAGATGTCAGATTTTGTCAACTCTTCAACCTCAGTGTCATCCAAAGTCAAAAAATACATTTGCAGAAAGATGCACATGACTTTTAAAGATTTAATTTGGAAAAGTATAATCATATTTGCACTTTCCTGTGTGTGTAGGTGTATGTAAGGCAGAAAGAGCAGAGAACTAAGATATGGAAATTAGGTACACAGCATAATTTTGGTAACATTTGTTGGGTCTCCAGTAGGTTATTTACAAAATATATACTGTTTGTTAGGCAAGGTTCTAGGTGGCAGGAATATAGAAGTAAACAAGAAATAAATGTTGCCAACATTATCATCCATGATTTTATTGAAAAAAGTTTAAGAATTGTTTGTAGCTCTTTTTGTCTCTGAGTATCCGCTAGGATTGATTCATGAAAGATTCAGTAGGGTGGCCTGTTGGTTGCTTGACAGAGAAGCCCCATGAAGGCCTTGCATATATAACAGACTCTGAGTAAGTGCATGAAAGTACCCGACCAAAAGAACAGCTTATTTTAATGCTTACAGCTCTTTTCATTTACAAACCTTAAATTTTCAAGGATAACTTTCTGGGATAAAGTCTCTGATATTATGGGACACAAAAATATAATCTCATTTCTTAGGGGCATTGTGGCCTCACTGGGGTTTTTATTACTGTGCTGCACTTAAGTATTTTAACCCTTTACTAACCTAATATTTATATAGAAGGAAAACTATCACAATATAAGCTTCTTAAAAAATGGCTTTTTCACTGGGATGTGTGACCTCTGAGAGCAGTGCCTAGCACAATATAGGAACTCCAAAAATATTTATCGGATCTGTTGCTGCTCTCCTGTATCATTGGAGGTGTAGTGAGAGAATTAGATGAGATATCACATCATGGTAGCAATGGAAACATCCAGTCTTAGGTGATGCTTTAATATGAGTATTAGGAGAAAACATGGATTAACTCCTTTATAACTTAGGCACAGGGAAAACTTTCTAACTATGAATCAACATCTGGCAGCAATATGTATAAGATTGATAAATTTGATGCCATAAAATAAAGAATTTTTGCATGGCAAACATTATAGGCAGAGTAAAAGACAAATAACTTGGGTGATATGCTTGCAAGATATATTGCAATTAAAGAGTTCTTATCCCCAATATGTAGTTTTTAACCAAAGAACCAACAACCCTATAGAAGAGTGGGCCTGATATGTAGATAGTATACAGAAAAATATATGTAAAGGTGCTTAATTTATGATGCTCAACCTAACATATGATAAGAGAAATACATATTAAAACTATACTGAAAAATAATTTTCACTCATTAGACTGGCAAAAATCCAAAAATTTGAACTCTACTCTATTTATTGGTAGGGCTGTAGGGAAAACTAGCTGTTTAGTGGCATTGCTGGTAGGAATGCAAATTATATAGCACCTTTCAGAGGGGAATTAGGCAACATTTAGCAGGTTACATGTTTACCTTTGACTCAGCAATCCCAACTCTAGGAATAGATCCCAAAGATACACTGACAAAAATACAGAATATTCAAGACTGTTTATTGCAATGCTATCTGTAATACTAAAAGACTTGAAACAACCAAGATGTTTACCAGGAGAGGATTGTTTGAATAAATCGCTGTGGTCCAAAAAGTGGATTAATATATAGCTATGTGAAAGATGAAGAAGCTCTCTATATACTGATATGGAGTGACTTCTAGGATATATTGTTAAGTGGAAAAAGAAGAGAAAGTAGTGAAAGTACTTTCACTACTATGCTGCTTAAGAGATTTGCATATATACATGAATATATATCTCTGTTTATATATTTTTAAAAATTTGTGGATAAACTATAATATTAAAATAATATGTTACTTGTTTTGCAATAGAATGAGTCAACAGGGAGAGAACCTAGAATTCTTTGAATATTTTGTTTTGCAGATTTGACTTTGGAGCCACTTAAATAGTTTACATAATTATAAAGTAAAATTAAACCCAAAAAGGCAATCCCTAAAATGTTAAAAGGAAAATTAACCTGCCCGTGTATCTGAGTGGCGGTATACACACCCAGGGAGGTTCCATTCCAAGTGACTTTGAACCATAGTACTCTGAGCATATATTTCTAGTGGGATATAATCCAGGACAAAAAAAATCTACAAAGAATCTTAATTTTTTTCAGTACTTATATTATTGGTTATAGTGTAAGTAATATTATTCTAAGACATAATAGAAAAGTGTGTGTGGAGAGTGGAGTAAAACAAATGAGTGTTTCTGTTAGTATCAGTAAGAGCTTGGATTTTAAGAGCTTGGGAGAAAGGAAATACAGATGCTAGACTGAAATTAAGAAAAAATACTGTAGTTCTAGGATGTCTTTCATATTTAAGAACAGGTATATGTAAGTAGTCTAGAGCATCTTGTCATACCAGATTGCAGGGAAGCTAAAGACTGATAACACATGTCAAAAGGACTCAGGAGCAAATAAAAAATGTGCCTACTGGATACAGAATCTGAGTATCAGTGACACATAAAATATGCTTAAATCCATGAATTCGGAGTTATAACTAAAGTAACCCCAAAACCTTTTGTAGATCCTAGAGAATCAATGCATTATTTTTGAAACTGGTAAATAAGGGAAAGAAATGAGTAATCATTGTAACACTCTTGTATAAATTGTATCTCAGGATAGTCAAAGGGTTGACAAAGAGAAGATTCTTTTTATAGAATTATTTCAGCTAACAAATGAAGAAAGAATACTAGACTCTTATCATTTTGTAACTTCTGATGATTTAGTAGATCTGGGGATTGAGCTTTAGTGGCTGTCACATCAAATATTATGTGCCTCCTGATGGAAGTATGCTCTATTATCAATGAAGCAGTCTCACTAGAAATTCAAACCAGAATCTTACTAGAAATATAGAAGACAGGGAAAACTGGCAAACAACTCCAAATGATACAGTGAGCAAGCTCCCCATTATGGGAAACTCTAGAGTACAGATGACTGTGTTTTTTGGGTTTTTTTTTTCCGTTTTAAACAACAAAAGTCATCAAGGAAAAAGAGAGACACAGAGGTAGAGGGGAAAACTGAAGATTAAAAAGCTTATGAGACATATTAACCAATCATAGTGCATGAACCTTATTTGGATCCTGATTCAAATAAGCAAAATGGTAAAATTGTGAGGCAGCTGGGGAAATCTGACAGTTGAAATGATGATAGTGAGAAATCATTGGTAAATTTTTCTAAGGTGTGATGATTTTTTTCCCTTTAATATAGAGTACTTATCTTTTAAAGATACATACTGAAATATTTACAGATGAAATGATATGGTATCTGGGATTTGATTTAAAATACCTGGGGGGTGGGAGAAGGGGAGTGATTGGGGTTATAGAGAGACAAGAGTAGCCAGCCATGAGTGGATACTTGTTGAAGAAGGGGAATGGGTACATAGAGATTTATTATATTATTTTCTGTACTTTTACATGTGTTTGATACTTACACAAGAAATTATTTAAAACAAAGTAAAAATGAATGACTCAGTGGCTTTCATGGGCTCTTGGGATTTTTTTACCAGTGACACCGATATGCCACAAGATCTCTCCCACCTACCTTTGGAATTCACGTCCTCATTTTTACAAATGCTATTGCTGCTCCATGACTCTAATTTTGATGGTGACCCTGAAGATAATTTCAGGCCTTTTATTGAATCAGCTGAAGTACACTTTTCAGGAAAAAAAGTACTGTTTTAACTTTTTGTAGTTTTTCAAAGTCTTCGTTTTTATGAGGGAGTAATTTGGATATAAACAAGAAGAAAGCATTGGGAAATCTGATAGGGAAGCTGAATCTTATGTTGGAGCTTTTAGAAATCGTTTTTCAATCTAGCCAGTCACTGTAAGACTTTGCAGCTGGCTGATGTCAGGGACCTGCTGATGATTCACACCATTTAGGTAAGGTCGATCCTTGATAACATCCCTGGAAACTGCCAGGCAGACACTGACCACATGATTTTTGCTTGACATCATTCTTTTACCCACAGTGGTTGGTGTCAGTCATCAGAGTATCTAATTTCTATTTTACTCACAGTCTAGAAGTTTAGAAAACCTTATTTTGCCTGCTTGGATTCTTCTATTAATCTTACAGTCTGGATGTTTTCTGATGAATAAAACATAAGTTTGACTCAAGGAATTCTAAATATTTATCTTACATAATTTAGAAAAAGAAAGTATCTAAAAGATGAAATACAGGTAGTAAAATCTTGTTAATTTTATTCTTCCTCCATGCTAACTTTTTGAAGCCTCTTAAATACTATAAAAGGTGAAGCATATTCAATATGGATTTGTTAGAATGTGCCAGTGTGTGTTTTGTAAATTAAGTTCATTTAAATTCTAGTCTAGAAGAAGTAAGCCAGTTTTCTCTAGTCTTTCTCTAGAAAGTGAATTTCAAAGTAATGCCACATGTTATATGAAATATAATAGAACTAAGATTATTATCAAGGTATCTTAATGTACTGTAGAGTGTATTTGCAGACATAAAAAAGAAAGGGTTAGTCATTAATGTCTGTGAGACTGAGAGAATTAAGACATGGGTGACTTGAAAATACTTTTGTTCAGTTGTAGAACTTATACAGATAAGTTTTTGGCAGCTTATTTCCAATTCTTTCTTTCCTTTGGATCTATATTTTGTTCATTTATGCACACTTGTTTAGTTGTGGTAGACATCCATGTGTGCTCCTGATTCCTGGATGACCTGGCCTCTATCATTTTTTCTGCTCTCTCTTTCAGCATAGTTCTTAATATTGAGTTTTCAGAAGTATTCTCTAACTTGACTTACATTTCTTGAGGATCGAGCCATCTTATCTTATGTTTTTACCTAGTTCTGCAATGTCTTGTCTTGGTCAACTTACTCTCTTTAGCTATTGTAGGTGTGGGTTTATATCAAAGAATCTTTACAACTTTTTGGAATGTTTCAGAACCTAGGAAGATGTAACATTGACTACTATTGAAAAGCGAATATATTGGATTGGCCAAAGAGTCCATTTAGTTTTTTTGATAAAATAAAATACACACTTTTCATTTTCACCAATAACTTTATTGATTTGGATATTTTGAGCATGTTGGCTGTCTCCCACTATTGGCTTCTAGTGGGTAGAGACCAGGGGTACTTCTAAACATCGTCCAATGTATAAGACAGCCCCACTGCAAAGAATTGTTTGGCAAAAATGTCAAAAGTACCAAGAAATTTCACAAACATTTTGATACATTTGATCAGTCACAGTACCTTCTCTATACACTGCACAAATCTTTTTTTTTGCATTTCAGTTGCATCTTTACCTTTCTTGAAATAATAAAACATAATGCACCAAAAATGTTGACTACCTTCTTCCCTCTTCAATATTAAAATGGCTGCACAAAAATTCACCAATTTTGATAAGTTTTTTTTTAATGCACACTGGTATGACAGCTGTCACAATACAATCTAACAAAAGTGTTTCAAATGAAGTTAAAAACAACTAAGGGCTACTAGAGCTAACCCAATGGTTTTGCACTTATTTTCAAGTTTATATTTGCTATAATGCCAGTCTTTTAAAGATAAATGATTACACAAAACCATATCTGGGCATTGCATTACCTATAGGCTGAGTACTTTCTATTTATTTATTTATTTATTGCACACTAATACTTTATTACTGATGATTAACATAAATGAAGTGAGTTTTTTCCCCCTTAGGTACTTGCAATTGAAAAATCAGTAGAACGAAGTTACTAATGGCATTAATGCATCTTGACATATTTTGCCAACAGCAGGTCTTATATATCAGTAACTGACACAGTAGTGGCATATCATGTTTATTAAACATACCCAGTGCCCATTTGTGATGTCAAATAATCCTCATATCAATCCTATGAGGTTGCTACTACCTGATTCTGATGGACATTTTTATTGTACAAAACTTTTATACATGCAAAGTGGCATAGTTAAAATAGATTTTTATTATTTTAAATTTTAAAGTAATGCAAGAATGCATTTGTATTGTCAATTAAAAATTCTTACAATAAAAAATTTTAAATGTAGAACTAATTCCTCTTTTATCTTTCTGAACATACTGAAGTTCTTTCCCTCCCCTGGGGTATGCACCCTGACCATTTGGGGATGTATTCTTTCATATAATGCTTTGTATGGTTGCATACTTATCAAATATATACACATATTATTGTGGGGATTTTCCAAACATAAATGAGGTCATACTGGGGATGAAAAACAGTCATTTCCTTTTTTTCATTTACTGTCTCTTAGAGATCTTTCCATATCAGTACATGTAGACCTGCCTCACTGTCACTGGCTGCCCATTACTCCATTTGCTATGCCTTAGTCAGTCATTCTCTCATGGATGAACAGTTAGGTTGTTTCCACTCTCTCTATTACAGACTTGTTTTAAGAGCTGGACTTTGTTACTGTGTGACCTTTCACTTATTTGGGCAAAACCAATGTAGTCTTGGTGAAGTCCTTTGTCATTGCCGGCTGTGTGGTGTATGTCAGCCCTGAGGTTGGGCTGAGGGAGTCGGTGGAGCATGTGTGGATCACGGGCCAGGCACATGTGGCAGTAATTTTCCTCGTTTCTCTTGCTGCAGGGAGGAATGAGCACTGCCGGGCAGGGTGAGCCTCGAATGTTGCAGTCTCCTCTAGAAAAACTTGAAGTAAACTACCCTGTTTATATTAACACCTAGTAAAAGAAAATATTAACTTTCCTAAAATAGTCTTCTAAAGAGAGCTTTAATGAGAATTTCTGAGTTAAATTTAACAGTTTTAATTAAACATGCAAAGGATAAACAATATCTTCAAAGTTCAGCCTTAAGAAGTAATAACTATTTCTTGAGAAGGAAAAGTATTTAAATGTACCAAATGCCTGGATGTTTGAGCTTTGAAAGTTGGAGCATTTGTGTTTTTGAAAATTAATAGAAAAACCTGAAGTAACTTAAGTCATAAAGGCACCCTAGATTTGTATGCTTTCTGTAGATAGGTTTGTGGGAGGCATGGGTATTTTTGAAGTAATACAGCTCTGTTTTAGAGAAAGCATTGTGCTTGAGGAAAATCAATGAGTGTTCTAATTGTCTTGAAACTATATATTTTGTTAATACTCTCAAAAGTAAAGACAATTAGACAATGTAAATGGTTAACCTTTTGGTTTCAGGGAGATGGGAGGGCTGGGAGAGGAATTTGTGTGGTACACACTTTACAGACCTTGTTTTAATAAATTGTGAATAGCAATCCTACAAAATAGATGGTGCTAACCTATTTTACAGGTGAGAAAACTGAAGTCTAGAGAAGTAAAGTAAGTATCTGAAAAACATCGATTGCTAAAAAGTGGGAGGGCTGGATTTCAACCTCAGGCTGGCATGTCTTCATTGCCCTTTCAGCTGTGTGATTCTGGTATTGTTTATTTTTTTGTTGTTTTGTTTTGTTTTCCTTTTTGAATTCATCAATACATTTACTACCAAGAACTGAAACAGCCTTCATTCCTTATGGTATATAAAGTATCATGATTAATCTTAAATTCACTGGCCAACTGTGACTCTAAAATAAACCTTAGGATTCTGAAGGTTAATTCCTAAGGTTATCAGAGGTCAGGGCAAGCAAAATGGTGGACTTTTTCCTGAGCAGCCTCCTGACCCCTGCTCTTAAACATAGCTCCCAGATGTGGAGGGTTTGGATGAAGTAGATGCTGAGATTTCTGCATGTGGATAACTCCTCAGCTGTACAGAACCCCTTGCAGCAGATGATACTAAATCAGGTCATTCTAACAGGAACCACTGTGGATGTTCCCTTCCACTGTCATGTGTTCCAGGAACTGCTCATTTCTTTTCCCACCTGGTTCTTTATTTATACAGTCACAAAATTGTGGCAAAGGTGAAAACTTTTCACCTCCTTAGTATTTCTGCTTTGGCTTCTAATTTCAACACTACAGTTTATCTTCTTTCTTCCTCTCTTTTTCCCTCTCTCTATTTCTCCATTCATTCCTTCTTTCCTTTTAATAACCTTTCCAAAGGAAAGGAAACAATCACTTTCTCTTGTCTTTCTACTCAGCTTACAGCCCATTTCCCTTAAATTGCCTCTATTGAACTTCCCTATAACCCAGGGGTTCCCATATCAATGTGACAAGGTCCAGGCAGGTTTCTTAACTCAGAGAAGCCGACTGAGAGGAGACTGTTGTAATTGGAGAGCAGACACTCAATCTCAGGCTGATTCTTGCCCTCAGGAACTAGGGGGCCATTGTTGCCAGATCTTCTGAGTTTTAGAGAATCAGGAAATCTAGACTTTTAGGGGGAAATTCCCATTTTTTTAAATGCTGACAACTAATTAAACATTATTTACAATAGTGTACAGCCAAACAAAAGACACCCAAAAGACATTTGTTAGATATCACTTGTAATCTCTTAGTAAACCAAAGAACAAATTTGAGATTTCTTATTTTGAAGGTAGTTGCTCACCTCCCTCCAAACTTCCCTACCTTTTGGCTAAAGCAGTCTTTTCTTTGATACTTTTATTTCCCACAGATATTATCCCTAGATTTTTGGGAGGCAGGTGATCTGCTTAAGATCAAAGCTTGAGAGTATCAGCCAAATCTGTATTGAATTATAGCTCTATCGCATAATAATTTTGTTACCTTGGATGGGTCATTGCTGCTTTATGACTCACCTGTAAAAGGTGACTACTAATGATCTGCCTTAAGTGCTTTATGGCACAAGAAATATTTATTGAGTATCAAATAAATACCAGGCACTGGGCTAGGTATTGGGGATGCCACAGTTAATAAAACCAGACATAGCTTTGACATTTCTGGAGTTCACTGTTCAGTGGAAGAGAAAGATATTAATCAAAAATCTCAGTAACATAATTAAAATGAGAAAAGGAGGTTAACTGATCTGCCCACACCAAAGGTGGCTCTAGCCTGGGCTTCCCGGTGGCAAGAAATACTTGACTGAGATCTGAAAGATGAGCTGGAGTAAACCCAGTGAGAAAAAGATGGAATAGCATTTCTGGTCAAAGGTCTAGGCAATGAAATCACACTGATATTATTCAACCTCATTAAATCATGATCTGAATCTAGGTCAATTTTACATCGTTCAGTTTTGACAAATATTTTCATTGAGAAACATGAAAGTGCTATTGTTTCTATGCAGCTCTCTAACAGGATTCCTTTGTCAAGTGTAGTAATAATTACATCAGATAGCGTGGTCTAGGACCTAGACTCTAGGTTATGGTGTGGTAACAACCTCAAAATTTGCAGTTTAAAGTATAGGTCTACCATCTATGACCCACAGACAAGATTCCCACTGCTGCCTGCTTTTGTAAAAAAGTTTTGTTGGAACACAGGTATGCCCATTCATTTATATTGTCTATGATTTCTTTCCCACTACAATGATAGAGTTGATTACTTGTGAAAGAGACTATACAGCCCACAAAGCCAAAACTATTTACTATCTGACTTTTTACTAAAAATTTTGCCAATTTCTACTTAATAGTAATTGGTAGGAGTCTCCACAACAAAAAACTGGAAATTATATTACCTATGTGTGGGGCTGTATAAAGAAACACCTTAGTGTGTGGAAAAAAGCTAGCTTGCTACCTGGCATGTAATATGCTGCTGCTGCTACTATTTATTACTATTCCTAATATTATCCTCTTTCTTTTTGTTCTCTTCTTAAAAACTCCTGTTCTAATTGCTGAGCCTTGTATGTATTATATCAATATTATTAGTACCACTACTACAATAATACTTCACATTAATTGCTCACCAGTGTTGTTTTAGACATTATGCTGGGAGCTGAAATCGAGGTATCCCTACTTTATAAGACTCTGCTCATATCAGTAACAAACACTATCATTCCATTCTCTAAACATTTACTCTGTGCCTGAGCATGGTGCTCACATAAGTAATAGGTCCCTATAAAGCTGTCTTTGATGTGATAAAGTTGAGATTCTAACTCCAGCTGGTCTAACACCAAAGCCCTTGAACATATTCTCCATCACTATGCCACACCATGGCCCATGAGTAATCAAGATAGAGTGGTTATAGGGACTGTGGTCAGGCTAGCCCATTTCTTTTTCCTGGTACAGCATCTCTGTTGAATTTTTTTTCTGCTCAGAGTAGTCATGACTTTTCTTTCCCACTGTCTAAAATCTGCTCACCTCTAAACCTCTGTATCTTAGAGAAGCCAGTTCTCATTGCCATAGCGACCTCTTCCCCACCATTTGGACTGCTCATTGGATGCTGAAATGACAATACAGTGTAGACTAGGAGGAGCCCCTTGCTCAGAGCAGGCACTCATTTAGAATGTCTTTTCCTGTGTATTTAGTGAGTTGCCACTATGATTTCTTCCTTCTTCCTTTTGAATATATTACTGAGCACTTTGTATGAGGCAGGCCTTATGCCACAAACATCATGCCATTTTCAGAGCACCCGTTTGAAGGGGTCCTCTTATTATCCTGATTTACAGATGCAGAAATTGAGGCTGGCCAAGGTCACTGGTCTGGGGAAGGTAAAGTGGGTGTGAAGTGCAGGAATGTTCTCCGGGGCTGAGCTCTTGACCCTTTCACCTTGTGGTTGTCAAGGGCTTCCACTAAGGACAAAGTTGTCCATTTGGCCAATTGTCTTTGTCTTGGCAGCTGCTTGTATGGAATAGAGACCAAATGGTTCCATTCTAAGGATCATATCAAATTGACATCATATCACTTTGACATGGAGAATCTGGGTGATGTCCCATTACCAAATAAATGACAAAGCATAGTGGATGAAAAGCTACAATTTAAATTTTCAAACATAACCAGAACTATTAATTCAGTTTAACAGACATTAAGCACCCATTATCCACTGTGAGTGAGCACTGAGCTAAGTATAGCAAGGGCAAATGCCTGAGGCAGTCTTACTCTCCAAGGCAATTTATTGCCCAAGAAAAGGCAACACACCCTATTAAGAGCACAGGCTTTGTGTCTGAGGGACCCAGGTTCTAATCCAGGTTTTGTCACTAGGTTAATGCTATGATCTTTTGCAATCTGCTCAACTTTTCATAACCTTAGTTTTCTCTACTGAATAACAGGGTTAATAGGAATACCTGCCTCAAACATTAGCATCAGCATTCAGTGACAGGAACAGATAAAACATTTAGCACTGTGTCCATAGATGTTATCTAGAGATAAACTGTTTATCTAGAGATAAACACAGCCCCAGAGAAGGACCAAACAAGGAAATATAAAAGAGGTATTAGTAGGGGAAGACTCAATTTCTTCAGGTTTGGGGGTGGAGGGCGTGTGGGAAGGCTTTATAATGGAGGCAAATTGCAAACTGAAGGATAATGGAATCTGATGGGCAAAAATGGCCAGGAGAAGGCATGGCGCTTCAAGCTGAGGGAACAATTTGAACAAAGATAGACAAGACAGGAAAAGGTGTGTTCATGGTGTTAGGTAGCTAGAAAGGGAGGGCAAGTGGAATGATGTGGAGAGTATGACTTTCTGAATGTTGAATAAAGTATTTCTGGAACTCGTGACTCTGAGAACATGGTGGTGTCCCAATGAATGTGCAACCGCTCCTTCTGCGGATGCCTGCCATTCCTGGAGGCTACAAAGTGATCCCCTCCTCCTGCAGGAAGGTATAAAGGCTTGATATACTGCTTTCAATGCCTTTACTCCACATTATTGGTAGGACACTTTTGTCCCTCCCACGTTCAATACCAGAGTTACATCTGCCCTTACAATGTGTAATTCCTTGGCAGAAAACATGCCCCCGATCTTAAATGTTCCTGAAGCCAGGTTCCTGAGCCATACTTTCTAGGTCAAGGTAAAACAGAGTGAAGCATGGCTTTCTTAATGTTTTAAAATGTAGATTTTATTTTTTTCAGGTCTGGTGAGGTCAACAGGTCAGGAGAAGACTACTGTGGAAAAGATAGTTTGTTATTCGTAGTTCCCAAGAAGGGGACATACCATGCCACGGTGGGGGAGGGAGGCACATGGGGAAGTACCAGAGTGGGTCAAGAGGCAGAGGGAGTGGGGGGAAACATGGGAAAGAGGCTTTTCTGTGGTTTCCATGGTAAGGAACAGATGAGGCTGGTTAAGCAGGTTTAGGAGTAGCTTGTTGGAATAATGTCAGCTGGCTCTGGGGGCACAGAGGTGTTGTCCCTGGTTGCCTGGTACCTGGCCATGGAGTGATTAGGGCAGGGGAATAGTGGGGCTCTGGTTTGATTGGTTTGCATATGAAAAGCACATTTGCAGGTGAGTCCTTTACTCTCTCTGCTAGTCCTGTACTAGCAGAGGAGTTGCATACCGCTGAGAGGGGCAGTCTCACCCGGTTCAGTAAGGCCACACCTGACAAAGATTTATAATACAGAAAATAAAAAGACATGATTAATATATTTACATCCTTGATAATGTAAAAAAATTGTGTCTTCAGGAATTTAAGTAAACTCTGATATTCCTGAAGAACACACACACACACACACACACACACACATACACATACACTGCAAAGCATGTGATCAGGAGCTGCATCACAGATGGCTGCTACAGAAGGGCATCTTCTCATCCACGTGTTCAACACCAGGCAGGAGGCTTCTTTATGGTGAGAGGGGACTGATGCTCAAACCCCATAAAAACACTCGATTCATCTTTCCAATGCTATTTACATGGCTGATTTCATAGAAGTTTTTCAGAATATTGTTTTAAACTTCATTGCTTTGTTTTACTATTGGCCTTTTAAAAAAATGCACCCCTTCTTCCTATATGCAAGACATTAAGAAAGAAAACTTGTGTTTACACAAGGCTCTGGTATAGTAGCAGATGTCTCCTGGAGACTAGAGCTTGCATGCTGAGCCCTGTCAAGTAGTTTAATTCTCAAAACAGATATTAACATCCCCATCTATAAGATGGAGAAATATATATATTTAGAGTTATTTGTCCAGGGTTTTATACCAAGAGAAGCAAGAGAAACTTTTACTGATTTTTCATAGTGCCTCTTAATAACCACATCCCTCAAAAACCAAATGGCTTTGTTCTATTTTTCTTGCCTAGGTAGCTAATACCTCTGTTGATGGGCTTATATAAGATACCCCTCAGGTTTAATTTTTAGGTCATGTTTGCAGGCATCTTAGGATTTTACATCAAGAGGAATGGGGTGGTGACCTGCTAGTAGAAGTGGTAAATTTGGACTCTCTCCTCCCATCCCACCCCCAAATATTAAACATGTATTATTTTCATCATGGTAAAGTACAGTGCTTTGTAACCATTCCTACTGGTTTTCTCATAATGTATGGAGTTAGTTAAATACCTGAACTCTGCTTTCCATTTTATCCCTGAACTTACATATTTTAAATTGTGATTTTAGAACTTCAGGATCATCTTTTAATAATGACAACCAGCCAGAACTAAATTGTTTAACATGATACTCCCCTTAGAGATTAAAGAGAAATTGATAGCCTCTCTAACAGCCATTCTGTACCGTTCATAAATGTGTGTGTGTGTGTGTGTGTGTGTGTTATTCTCTTGCTCAAGGCTTATTGCTCTCTACTAATATGCTATTGCCCAGGATTACTTAATTAAACATGACTTAAAAGTTTGCCTTACTTTTAAACTAGTGACAGAAATTGCCTAACATGATTTCTTGGCTATATGCTGCTTTTGGAATGTCAAGAAAGCATAGTCAGAAAATACATTTACTTTGTTAAATCTTTATTTATTTTCTAAGGAGTGAGAGAGCATTTTTATCCAAGTGATGAGAACCTCCTGGAATTGATTGACTTAAATTAGCTTGATTGCTTTTTATCAATCGCAGCTGCTCTGTTTAGCATAAAAATGCAAAACATCTAAAAAGCATTTGCCTTGCAGCATACTAGAAAGATGTTTTTAGTTAGTTTTAAGATGTTTCAAATTTTTATTCTGCACAGATTCTCTGAGAATGTATCCAGAACATATCTAGTTACAGAGAATTAGTACAGATATTGTAAACTTTGAGAAAATGAATTAAAGAAAATATGCTGTTTTATGAATTACATATTTAGAATTTGGGCTTTTTAGCTTTTAAATGTCTCTCGTTAAGTTAAACAGTTCAGCAATATTTGTTGCAGTGGCCTAGCCAAGCAAACCGCTGCTAAACATTAAAAAACAGTTGTTGGAACTTTTCACATCATAATGAGCCATTTGGCCTTTCTTATAGAGCCGTGACAGGGTTCAGGGGGAACTGGGTGTTGTAAAGTTAGGTAAAATTGGCTTTGTCCTGAAATCCTATGAATGAATTTCAGACCATCATCTTCATTTTCTCCCTGGCTTAGACAGTTTAATGATGATGAGTATGGCTGTTTAAACTGACTGACTAAACGTGTTCTTGTGCGGGTACTTCGGAGAGGGGTCTGCTCCGAAAGGCGCTCCTGCTCTCTTTCTGAAGCAGCCGCCGTTTTTCTGATTTCCCCTTATTTGGCAGATTTTCCCTTCGGTTCTTTGGACATCATTAACACCAAAATCAGAAGGCACATCCTAGGAGCTGATTGGAGAGAGGGGCAGGGAGAGAAAAAGAGAGTAAGCTGGTTGTTTGTCTTCTTGTTTTTGTCAAAACGTACTGGTCTCGGTAGATAAGAAAGTGAAACTTCAGCAGACACCGGAAAAGAAGGCAGGACTCCAGCCCATGGAACAAAACCTCACGGGCACCACAGGGACACATCCCTTCAGCATGAGCTCTGGGTTACAATTCACACCTGAAAAACAAACTTTCTCCTTACACATGTTTTTCGAATGGACTACCAACATTTCTTTGTTGGACATTTTGGAAGTCGCGTGTGTGAGACTGGCACATGCCTACCTTTACTCCGTTGACTTTCTCCTACTTTAAAGGGTGTGAAGGGTTATGGTCCTAAGTCTGTAATGAGGATGTAAAGGTCCTGTGCCCTCAACTGGAGAGCGAATTGGAGTCCTTGAGTCATTGTCAGGCTGTGGGCTCCCCCCACCTCTGTGAAAGCATCTGGTGGGGAGGGATCAGTTCAATAATCAAAAGAGACAGGGTATTCCACATGAACAGGTGGGACCCTAATAATAGCAGATGTGTGTCCTGGACTCCAGAGGTGACCTTGGCAGATATGAGATTACCCAGTTCAAAGGCTTTTCCATAGCTTTTCATTCTGGATAAGTCTCTAATTATCCGTTTAGATTTGTAGAATCAAATAAGCTTACATTTGATGTGTCACATCATTCTAAATGCTAACCCGTTTCAGTGCTGCCTCCAGGCCACTTTTCAAAAATCCTCATTCCTCCCACTTTTAATGTACTATTAATGTGCTCTAATGATACTATTAATGTTTAAATCAATCACAGTTTTAACCTTGTGACAGAATTTTAAAAATTGTTTCCATATTCCCTTCTCATCTTTGTTATGCTGTGTTCACATTATTTCTGATGTAGTTACTTTTATAAATTTTTTACTATAATTTAGGGTTTTGAGATTTTTAACATATTGTCATTACAAGTTTGCTCATGTGATTATAAGTCTCCTGATTTTTATTCTTAATCATACTGGGTGGTGTGATTTTCCTAGCCACTTTCCTACTTTTGGTCGTTGGAGTTGTTCCTACAAATTTTCACTGATGTAGACAAATTTCAATGTGAATGTGGTTGAACGTTTGGATTGCTGGATCAAAGAATAAAACCATACACCTAAATTGCTTTTTTAAACGTACTCATGTACCAAATATAATGCCTCAGTAAAAAGCCGATATTAAATTCCCCACAATCTTGCTAGCACTGGGTCTTTTAATGTTGAAATGTTTAGCATAACATTATTACGTTTTGATACTATTTAAATTATTTTACAGGATTTATTTTCATGCTGTGTTTACTGTGTGTATTTTCTCCATGATACACTTACATGGTGGATTCTTAGTGTAATTGTACATTAGAGATATTATGTCTTTGTCTTAGCTGATGCATATATTTACCCCATTTTATTGTTTGCCTTTTGCATTTTGGTTTTGTAGGGTTCATATTAAGTTTTTGGCTGTAAATGTAGTTGAATCTGTTAAGCATTTCTGTCTCACTTCTTGGTTCTTCCAAAGATCAGAGAAGTACTCTGTTCTGATTTCAGTATGTTGTCCTATACCTTAATATTTGACCAGTTTTAAATACAGAGTGGGGCAAAAGTAGGTTTGCAGTTGTTTATATGGCAAATAATACAATAGTTAATAAATAAGAATACAAGATTAAACTGTATTTCATGCACTCACAACTGTAAATCTACTTTTGTCCCATCCTGTATGTTTGTTTATGGTTTGTTCTTTTTGAAAACATGGTACAGGTACAAGGTCAAAATAATTTAAACATTGAAGTTGAACTGTCCCACGTGGGTCCATAGTTATGTGCCTTCATGTTTTTCAGTGAGCAATATGTCTAAGGACTCATTCCACCCAAAAGCGGTAGCTGACCTATGCCTTCAGTACTACATTATATTTCATCAGTTTCAGGGAGTATAATTTATGTGTGCAGCTAGACTTTATTTGAAAAATCTTGCTCTTTAGCATCTATCCAGAGTCTATTTTAGCATATGTTGCAAAATATAAATCTAAGTTAAATCTTTCCATTTGACTGATTTATCCTAATGCAATTTATTTAATTTCTTTTCTTCCTTGTTTTTGATTCAATCTTCATGTATTTCCTATAAATAATTGGCACTACTTTTGGGCCCTTTCTTCTGTCAGTCAGAACAATAAAATGTTGGTGCTGTATCCTGCATCAGTACTCCCTACTCTGTGTTCTAGAGAGGGAGGTAGACTGTTCTCCCCAATC
Organism: Phyllostomus discolor; assembly: GCF_004126475.2. Taxonomy (NCBI): domain Eukaryota; kingdom Metazoa; phylum Chordata; class Mammalia; order Chiroptera; family Phyllostomidae; genus Phyllostomus; species Phyllostomus discolor. The sequence continues at coordinate 49,585,328 of NC_040909.2, read as the reverse complement.
CAACATTCCTTTTTCTAGAATTATGTTTGATATGCTTATTTGACTTTTTCCCAGTTTATTTCCAGAACCATTTTTCTTTTCTTCATTTCTGAAAATAATTATCCATGTGTACACTTGATCTGCAAATTAACTTGGGGACAATTGATTAATTAAAAAAATAAGTAAGTAATATATTTTGTTAGAATTTTCTTGACTTTCAGTATTTTTATGACCCTCAAGTTTATTCTTATGTGACTTATCTCTTGTGATGTTTTTATAAAATATATATTTATATAAAGTGTATATATATATATATGTGTTTGTATATACATGTTTTTGTGTTTGCTTACTCTTTTATTGTAAGAATTATGAAACATTATTGGTCATTTAAATTTTCATATTATAATGTTAAGGCAAATAATGTTTTTATCCTTTTGTCACTTTTTATTCCTTGGAAAGCCTTTTTATGAGATCTTATGTAATAGTCAAATTTCAAAACAATATCAAATCATTTTTGTTTCTATTTTGTGTAAGAATGTCTGAACAGTTTCTCCAGTAATGGTATTATGATTCTTTGCTATGGGGATACATTTCTAATATTGAGAGAGCTCAGCTTCCCTTTAAAAATGTTATTGGAATGAAAGTTGCATTTTCTTAAATAATGTTTAAATATAAATTAAAGTGCTCATTGCTTTTTCCTACTTTGTTTTTTATTATGGTGTTTCCATTAACAAAATTTCTTTTGCTGAAGGATCCTGGTAAAAGCCTATTTGCTGTAGTGTGATTTTTAAAGTATTTTAAATTTCATTTTAGTTTTAGTTTCATTTTAGTTTTTCAATTTCGTTTTAGTTTTATTTAGGACCTTTGTATTTATACTACTAAGAAAAATACTACACACACAGCTAGATTGGTTTTAAGATCAGAATCACATGTCTTGGTAGTACAAATTAATGTTTCCCCCCTATGTTTTTGAGTAGTTTATTTAATATGGAAGTTATTTGTGCCTTGAAAGTTTGACAAAATTCACTAGTTGTCATTTTAGAAGGAATAATTTTCTGTCAATTTAGGTTTTCTTCTTTTTGGGTGATATCATATCTTAAGTTTCTCCCTTATTTTGTTAGAATGAGAATTTTGGACAGTTACTTTTTTAGTAAGTAATTTTCCTTAGTAAATTTTATTTTACTTAGGTAAAGATTTTTGTAGAGTTAAAAAATCAGAAAGGTGGCTTTGGTGATGGGAGTAGTTTCCCAGTACTTCAGCCCTGTGTCTGCCTGCATATTTAAGGCAAAAGCAGACTATCAGAGGTAGAGGGTCATTGAGATCCCCTCAGTTTTCAGATGTGGAAACTGAAGCACAGATCAGTTTTGTGGCTTGACCAGAACAAATCAGTACGTGTATATCCTGGGAAAACTGGGACTGGGACTCTTGTGAACTGAAGGGGTACAGACTTGGATATAAGGTCTACCACAATGTAGGGAGAGTGAACATAAAATCACATGTTGACCTTGAGCACTTAACCTAGGTGTCAGAGATTATTGTATTAAGCTTGAGGATTTAAGGTTCATTTTAAAGAAGGGTTGAAAAATATAATAGACTGTGGTTTAATGGTTACGTTAAGTGACTGCAATCTGTTTTAAATTAGTTTAAGCAAAAAATGGTACTTAGTGATTTGTACAGTTGAGGATTTCAAGATTGTTTTGACTTCAGGCATAGCTGAATCCAGGACTGTTGCGCTTCTTTTGTTTTTCTCTTCAATTTCCTGGCCTTTTTTTTTTGGACTGTGTTCTGTAAGAAGTTGTGGCCATCAGCAAACCCAGAATCACATCCTTCCATCTTTGCAACCTTAACAGAATAAAATAGGTTTCCCTATTAGGTGTGTTCGATGACTATAAGGAAGACTGTAATTAGCTGGGCTTAATCACTTGATCATTTCTCAGCCAATCACTGCATTGATTGGGTCACAGTCAGTGACTTTCAGCCAGCAAGTTAATTAGAAAGTGATCTTTTCTCACAGTATCTCTTAAAGAATATTACATACTCTCCAGTTTATGAATAGCAACATTTCTCCCATTTTGAAAGAATATCCAGGTCTACTGTTACTCTCTCCTCATTATCCTCCGAGTTCAGTGGATTTTCTCTCTACTCTCTTTGTCCTTTCAGCAATTTTTTAAAAAAACATGGACCTAATCTGGGGCTGTTTTTATGTTCCCTCCATTTGCATTTCCTTTGGAGTGCAGGAGGGCCCAGAGACAGTCCAGACAAAAGGCTGCTCTCCCTTTAATGCTGGGACACTGGGCACATTTATATTTTGTCTATGCAAAAACAATAATTTTGGTCCCATATTCATGGTTGTAGACCCCCACAAAAGAGAGATCTAATAATGTATAATTGAATTATTCTGGTTACAGGTGAACCCCTATCTTTTCTCTTCCTTTCAGGGGCCAATGTAATTATTCTGTGCATCTAGAGGTGCTGCCAGGCTGTGCTTGGCTGTGTTCATTGTGGTTCCTCTCTAGGGAACTTTCATCTCAAGAACAGGCCCTTCTCAAGGTTCCCACTCTCTCCTACTGCAAAAGGGACCCTACTTTCCTAAGAAACTAAATGCCATAGAGATTATAGTAAAAATTAATATACAGTTTGGAACTGCATAAAAGAATTTTGAAAAATTCTCTTAGTGAACTAAAATAATGCCTTGTAAGTTTCTTTATCAAAATCACCCAGTTTTAAATTGTATATTTTTTCTATAATCACATGCCAGCTTTGGGTCATTTCCCCATTTCTTTTGGATTTTGAGATTGTATTTTAAGGACAAGAACTGCCTGTGTCTGACTGACCCAGACAGTCAGGCAGTCATATTAAAATGCCCGCTTAGCTTAGGTCTCTACTGCTTGTTTGCTAGTATATTTCTTAACCAACCTGTCAGTGCATCATCCTCTTGGCTCTTCCTGGTCTTGGTCCACTGCTCCTCATTGTCACTAAGGATTGCAGACACTGTCGTCTCTTGTCAGGATTGTTGCAATTGCCTCTTCACTAGTCTTCCTGCCCCTCCCGTGCCTCCTCATAGTGACCCTGTTAACATGTAAGTCCAGTCCTCTCTCTCCTCCACACACAAAAAGGGCTCTTTATTTTACCCAAAGTCCTCACAGTGACATCGAGCTGATATGATCTCTCTTCACCCCTACCCTCACCCCATTATTTCATGACTTTGCTGTCTAACCCTTGTCCCCTTGGCTCACTCCACTCTAATATGCCAGGTGTGTGCCCACCCTTGGTTTTTTGTACTACTTCCCTCTACTGGGACCACTTTCCTCTGGCTTGCCACATCGCTAACTCTCTTCACCATCTTTACCTTCTCAGAGAGGCCTGAGGTCTCTCTCCTCTTCCCTCCTCCTATTAGACAGAAAGCTATTTTATTCACTGATTTCCCTAAAGTATAGAAAACAGTAAAACATCCTATGAATATTTTTAGATAAATAAATGAAGTTCTGAGGGGATGTTTTATGAAATGGTGCATCTGGTACTTTAGCCTTAGTTCAAAATCCCAGATAGATCCTAAAATATAATTTAAAAAAAATCTAGGATCTCATGTAACCCAGTCCTGTCACATTAAAATACACATAGCCCAATAACTAAAGTAATTAAAAGTAGTTCCATTCTGTTGAACTCCCCAAAATACCACCAGCTAAATTTATCACAACTTATTTTAGTGACGGAGCACACTACTTTGAAAAAACCTTTATAGTTTCTCAGAGGGGAAAATTAGAAGTGGGGTATTTATAGGGCTTTGAGTTTTGGGTTCAAGTGGTTTAAGATGGGCCTTTTGGACAGAACTCACTAGAGGTGGCAACAGTTTATGATATAATAATTTAGGGTTGGTGGGCACAACAAAGTAAGGGTCTTGAAGAGTCACGATAGATAACTGTGGTTGGTAAGTGAATGGTTTGGCCAGATGAATAGGTTATTGTCACCAATAAAACAATCAATGAGTATTTTCTGAAGCTAATAGTAAATTTATTTATTGGTTTACAGCCTTGTGATTCCTGGGCAAAGATTTCCTGGAAGGAAGAATGGAGATGTTGACGTGGGTGGGTCAGCAGTCATATTGAAGTCATAGTAACAAAGATAGCCTCCATTCTCAGTTCTTTACTTGTGACTTATCAAAGGAGGTCCAGTTCATTCATTCTTCTGTTTGTTTATTCATTAATTCATTTATTTGAAAAAATACTTATTGGTTTCCTACAGTGAGTCTATACCAGAAGAACCTCGTACAGAAGAGGTTCCTATCAACCATTCCTTACTTTTAGCTTGGGTTCCTTCTTTAACACTCAGTTACTCTGTATCTTCTCACCTCTTTAAAATCCCTTCAAGCTCCTTTTGATGCCAAGGTGTGGTAGTTTTTTGGAATCTCTACCCCTCTCATGTCCTCTCCTGCCCCCTTTAAAAAATATGTAGATTGACTTTTAGTATCTTTTAGCTTAGAGTTTCTAAATCTTGGCACTATTGAAATTTTGGGCTGGATAATCTTTATTTGGTGGGGGGCTTCTCTGGATTCTGTGTACTTCCCTGTATCTTAGTCTACCTCAGTTGGAGCCTCTGGTGCCCCAGTTGTGATCACCAAAAATGTTTACAGATGTTGCCAAAATCCCCCTTGGGAAGCAAGAATGCCCTGGTTGAGAATCACTAGCTTAGTCTATTGCTTGGTTTTGTACAACAAAGGGGAACCTGAGAGCTGACCCAGCAAGTGAGCAATCCTCTCTTTCTGAAAGAGGAGGGAAGGGTGGGTCTCTGGGTGCAGTAACACTTTTTGGCCTCAGTGCATCCTTGCTGAACGTTCCTTCTAAGGGCGTATCTGATCATGTCACTTCCCATTGCCATCAGGATAAAACCCAGAATTCAGAACAGAACTCAGGTCATCTTTCTCATATCTGCACTGCCCCCCACCCAACCCAGTCAATTAAAGTCTCCAGGTGCATCAAAGTCTTTGTAGGTTTCCTGCAGACAGGTCTTTTCTGTCTCAAAGTTTTTCTTTCACTGACCTCTATTTCTTCAGTTTAAGTTTTGATATCTCCTCCTTCGGGCAGTTCTCACTAATTCATTTTAAACTGATCAGGTGCTCCCACAGCACTTTCTATTCTCCCTATTGTAACAGGTAGTGAGGCTTTATTGGAGTTGCTTGTTTAATTGCTCCTCTTTCTTGCTAGGTTATCAGCCCACTGAAAAAGACAAGACTATGTCCTTCACCATAGTTTCCTTAGAACTCTGCATAGACCCTGGAGCTTGACCACGATCCCCCCTGCACCCCTTGCAAAAGGTATAAAATAAAATGTTGAAAATAGTGTTAGTATATCAATTTAGTGAATAGTGCACATGTTTTTTGACAAGTTTTCAAAGTCCTCTCCCCACCACCTACCCCCTCTGAAGTACCAACTACTTATCAGTACAAATAGGTTCATTGGAAGAAATTCAACTTAACAGTTCCCCCACAACCCTTTAATTTTAGAATATTAAAGTGTTAATAAAAAGGACACAGAATTGCATATTTCTTGTCTTATTATATATTCATAGTAAATCTTTTCTTAGGAAAACATAAAACTGTTAAGAAGCTGTCTCTGCTGTTCTTTTGAATTAAATGATCTTCACTTATTCCTCATTCTTTAACTGTCTTGTTTGGGAGAAGTTATACAAGCTGGAAAACCACAAGGTACCAATCCACAGACTTAGTTTTCTGTTCTCACCCAGTTTTTTGTTTGGGTCTTATTTTTTTCTTAAATTAAAGCAAATATTACTAGAAATAAAAGATCATACCATATCACATAATAATTTAGATTATTTAAAAAGATTTATATATTTTTAGAAAGAGGGGAAGGGAAGGAGAAAGAAAGGGAGAGAAATACCAATGTGCAGTTGCCTCTTGCATGCCCCCAACTGGGAACCTGACCTGGAAGGTAATCCAGGCATCTGCCCTGACCAGGAATTGACCTCAGTTTGCCAGCCTGTGCTCAGTCCATTGAGCCACACCAGCCAGGGCAATAGTGTAGGTTTCTTGTTTCTCCTGAGTAAGGTGAGGCTCTGTAGTGCTGCTATGGTTTCCTCTGGCAACCCTGAGTGGGGGCGGCAGGGGCTACCTGCTGTCTGGGGTGACACTTGTGGCTGCCAGGTGGCCCCGTCCCCATTCAGCCACAGTTACCCTATATTGCCACTGGCCTGACCTCCTTGGTGCTTGTGACTCCTGTGTTTCCTCTGCTTTGTAAGTGAAGTTATGGGAGGGAAAGTTTAGCCAGTGAACATTTGAATAAAATATGAGTGTAAGAACATCCAGGTGACAGGGATACGGTAACAAGGTAGCAATTGCTTTTGAAAGTTCACCATTTTACTGGATTAAAGTTGAATTCTGGAAGCAAGTGTAATCCGAGTCTATTGTTATGCTCCAAACACCAACACAGGTTGCAAGAGGATGGATGAAAGGGAGTAGAGGGAACAGCAACACTCCTTAGACCAGGCAGTGTAGTCTACCTTCCTCAGATCAGTGGGACTGAGCCTATGCTTTCAATTCACTCCTCTGAGGCTCAGCACTACCCAGTTTCCTGTTGCTAGGTGGAGTATTTCCAACCCAGTGAATTCTATTCTTTAATGAATGGCTTTCTCCCTTACATTACTGGGACACTAACACTGTAGTAGCTTTTCTGGGCCCTGATTTGGGAGGCATGAACCTGAATTGTTGGATCTCCTTTGTCTGTTACCTGAGTCCTTCAGGTCCCCTAGCGTCAAGGCTATTCTGATGGGCAGATGAGACTCAGTTCTGACTTTTAGTGGATGTGGGGTCATAGGCTGAGTTCTTCGTTTTCCTGATGTTCACCTTCATTCTCTGAAAACAGGAGGGAATATTCTCTCTACCTCATCGTCACATCCTTAGGCTGGCATGTAGTGCTTAAAGCATTCACTAAATAGCAGTTGGTTTTGTTATTATTAATTACAGTGTGGGTGGGGGTGTAGTAAAGGTTAAAGGAGGCCAATTATTTGGTAACAGAAGATGATTTGACTTTGGGTGGTGGGCACACAATGCAATATACAGATCATGTATCATAGAAATGTATACCTGAAACTATATAACCTTATCAATCAATGTCACCCCAATAAATTTAATAAAAAATTAATTACAATGTTTTTAAAGAGTGATGAGAATGAAGCCCCTCAAAAATTACAGGAATAGTGAAGGCATGTATATGAATAATGTGAACTATTTGAGGGAAAAGTCCCTCTTTTTAAAAATATAATATTACTGTTGTTGTCTGCCTTATAAGTGCTCTTATCTTCACTAGTGTCAGCAGCTCTATGGTGTCTGTCACCATAAGGTGTGAAAAGGATGCTGGAGGTACAGTTTGGAGGCCCATGTGCCCATAGCTCAAAGAGTCCAAGTCCTGCCCACTCATCTCCAGTCATGTCAGTGTGGCTGCTTTTCAGAGTGGATCATCCTATCCAATGAAATGGATCTTTACGTTCACTCTCTTTACAGAGATTAGAAACAGCAGAATTTCATTCTTTGCCTGGAAAATAACTTTGCATTTAGAATGGTCCCAAGAAGAGAAAAACAGAGAAAGAATGTCTCTTTTCTCTTTAATTTGACTTACCCCAAAATTTCTGTGTTGATGACAATTGTCAGAGGTAAGAGAATGAGTTTTTAATTCTTTAGTTTTCGTTTTCTTTAATTCCATTTTTCTTATAATTTTTATAGCATGTGTAGTCATGAAATAACCAAAAGTTTGTTTTGTATAGCTTTTACTGTACTGTGGTACAACCATAAATATGTTGTAACCTAAAGCAACTAGTTATGAACTAGAAGGGAATGGCATAGAAGTATACTGGAATACCGTCCTCAGTATCTTCTGAGGGACGATATTTAATTAAATGCTTTGTTTTCTGGCAAGTTCATGGGGATTTTTTAGTGTGGCAAAATTTGGCATTTGAAAAATGTAAATTTTTTAGGTATTTTGCCCCTTTGTATAAACTGGTGATTTTCAACAGGTGTGCTGCAAAAATTTTTACAACATGCAATAGCTGACTCTTCAGTCAGGGGCACTGACTTCTTTTCCCTTACACTGTCATATTTAAAAAAATGACAACAGCCAACATAACAATGGCCATCTGGTGTGAGTATTTTTTTGTCACATCAGCAAATAACATTTTTTGGTGTGCTGCAGAATTTTAGTAATTAGTTTATATGTGCCATAAGATGAAAAAGGTTGAAAATCACTGGTATAAACAATACTTAGAATTATCAGTAATCAAAATGAAACATCTTCTGTTTTTTCGATATGTCCATTTTGTCATGTGTAGAATTAAGTCATACTATATAATGTGTGGCCATGTAGACTTCTGAGGGCAAGGACACTGTAGACATAAGCTTCCAAACCTATAAGAAATTTTATGAGTCTATTTGAGCCAAACTGAGGACAATGGCCAGGAAGCAAAATCTCAACAGGCTGAGAAAATGCTCTAGAGGATGGCAGTTGTGTACCTGATAGCGTCCTGTCCAGAAATGTTGCAGAGTCTTTAATTAATGTCTTTTCCCATGGACAAAAATTTTCTGGTTGTAAGTCATGGTCTTTGAAGTCTTCTTCTCCTGGGAGCACACTGACATGAATCAGGTACTAATTTATCAATTTATTTAAGCTGGTTAATAAGTTCTTGGTAATAATGTAGAATGTCTCCTTTTAGTAAGATTGGCTCATATGCCCTTTATGTAGATGTATAGGGTGACCAGTGACTATTTAATGTGAAAAAGAGCTATGTGTTTACCAGAAGTAGATTTCAGGTTGGGGAGAAATATAAGGAGATCTTTTGGTTAGGAGATCTCCTAACCAAAGGAGAGAGATTAAAAGCCTCTGAGAATTTACCTAGTTGAGTTTTAATTGTACCATTAAATGTACCATTTGTACATTTCATCAATCCAGGGGACAGGGGTAATAGGCACCATTAAAATGCTGTTGAATAGGCCAAGTATTACAAATGGATTGCATTATTTGCCCAATGAAATGAGTCCCTCAGTGACTGTGACTCAGAGAGAATTCCCCAGTTGAAATTTTTCCCCCCTACAACTGCAGTTTACCTATAGTTCAGGTTGTTGCTCTCCTGCAAGATAATGTGTCAACCCAGTGAGAAAGCATACAAACCATAACACATATTTGTATTATTGAGATGGTGGCATTTGGATAAAATCCAATTACCATTCCTCAAATAGATCTTAAGGAAGTGGGAAATTTCCTTGGGTCCTGTGGATTGATTTTCCAGATTAATATTTTGGACAAATAGAACATCTGCTATATACTTTACAAGCTACAGCAGGAGAAGGTCTCTGATAATACTGTTTACATCATAAAATCATCTTCTTAGGACCCCCATTATGTTAGCTCATGCACATGTTAGGTTATAGGTAATTAAGTCCCTATAAGTAAGATTGGTTTCTTATTGGGTCCAAATCATATCTGTCTGGATCAAAGTTTCCCCCTTTTTATTGCTATATCCTCTTTCCTTCTTCTGCAGCTGTCCATTGGAACTGTGAAGTCTTTTATTGCTTTAATAGGAAGCAAGGAACATTCTAGGGTCTGAATAACTTGGCTGTTTAATGCTGCCTGTCTAGCTGCAGCACCAGTTAAATGATTTCCTTTTATTTTCATGGTGGCAGTTATAGAATGTTCTGGAATTTTGATAACTGCCAATTGTTTCAATTTCTGTATGACATCTGATAATTCTACAACCTATTTTTTAAATTCTTTATGGGCTGCACTGAGAAACTTAAGAAGTCTTGCTGCTTCCATAATATTCTAAACTTGTGAGCTATACCTAGGGTATAGCTGCCATAAGTGCAAGTATTGGTTATTTGACCTTTGGCCAATTGACAAGCCCGAGTTAGAACAATTAATTCAGCTTGTTGGGCTGATCTTATTCAGATACATAAGAACCTTCAACTATGCCCACCATAAAAGTTATTGCATATCTAACTCAGCAACATCTCTGTTCATCTTTTAAATATCAATCTGTAAGCCAAATTAAGTCAGCATTATCAATAGCAGTTTCCTATAAATTGTTCCTAGGAACAAGAAGGTGTTCAGTAAGCAAAACACACTTGTGGGTGTCTTCAACTTGTAAAGAAGGTAGTAAAGTTGTTAAGACTGTTATACCAAGTTAAAGTAATATTAGGCACAGAAGGCAAGAGCTGGTCAACTGACAGAAGTGTTGAGTGTGATGAGAATTTAATGTAGATTCAACAGAATGAGGAACATAAACAAAAGAAGAGCCATAACTATCTTCTCTTTTTGTTTGCATAACATGTCTATAGCAGAGATGGCTTTCATGCAGGGAGGGAGCCCTTTGACTACTGAGATCAATTGCTGACTATAATATCCTGTAGGCCTATGATGATCTCTGTGTTTTTGAGTTAAAACTTGTAAAGTATTTTCTTTATTTTCATGTATAAAAAATTTCATGTATAGAAAATTTATAATTAAGGTGTGCTAGAGTAGGAGCTTTAGGTAATTCTTTCTTTAGACTTTTACAGCTTGTTTACCTTCTGGGTTCCACTGGATTAGATTTGGTCAGTTTGATTTTAATAAAACATATAGAGTCTGAGCTATCAATGAAAATTTGGAATCCAATTGTGATAGTACCCAGTCAGACCCACGTACTCTCTAAGCTGTACCTTGTTTGTTTTTAGAAGAGGAAAGCATATTATTCCTCTGCATCTTTCAGGATTAATTAGTAGCCTGTCTTTAGATATTTAATAACCAAGATATACTAGATGGGGTAAACAGAATCAAAGCTTGTCTTTTGATGCCTTATGCCCCTTCATGGCTAGCTGTTGTAGTAGGTTAATTGTGTACTTTTGGGAGTCTAATGAGTCCTAGAGCAGCAGTGTCCAACCTTTCTGTGTCTCTGGGCCACACTGGAAGATGAAGAGCTATCTTGGGCCACAGATTAAATACACAAACACTAATGAAAACTGGTGGGCCAGAAAAAGGTCTGTGCACAATTTTCATGATATCTCCCATCATAGATAAGCAAAAAAGTCCTCACATAATAACCCTAATTATTCAGCGGCCCTTTCAATAATTTTTTAAAATTGTCGAGCAGGTCCCAAATTTGTGATCACTAATATAGAAAATGTATATATCTAAGTAATAAAACTAAGTAAGATTTTAAGTAAATTTCCGATTTGGTTTTGGGCTGTATTCATAGCCACCCTGGGCTGCATCCAGCCTCTGGGCTGCATGTTAGACAACCCTGTCTTAGACCATAAACATAAAGCATCTGCATAGTGGATCAGAGTAAAATCTCTAGAACATTCAACACCATTCAAATCAGCCTTCAGAGTCTGAGAGAAATAGGTGGGACTCTTCATGTACCCCTGGGGCCTTACTGTCCAAGTAAACTTGTGATCTTCCCAGGGAAAAGCAAAGAGGTATTTCTGTCTTTTGTTGTTGTTGTTGTTGTTCAGGAATGCTCAAAACATTACATAAATCTATCATTAAAAAACGTTGGCAGTCCACAGGACTAGCTGATAACAGGTTATGTGGATTTGGAGCCACAGGATGCCTGAAAATAACTATTTTATTTATAGCTATGATATTCTGTAGAAATCTCCATTCTTTCCCACTTGATTTCTATATTAGAAAGATATGAGAATTACAGGGGCTTGTACATGGAATAATAAGCACCCCACCTTTAAAGTAATGGCTTCAGTTCCAGTTCATGCATGAAGGATATTGGTAACTAGAAAAAACCTATAGTTGATTTGGAACATCTTGTAACCAATGTTTAGTTAGTCTCAAGATTAATTTTCTCTTGTGGAATTTCCTTTAAAGTCATTATTTTCCCAGTTGGTTTAATATCTGACTTATTTAGTTCTAAATAAATTTTACCCCTCTGGAAAATGGATATGTGGGCCTCATTGGTTTCAAGAAGATCTCACACTATCAGGTGAATTAGGGCAGATGTGACTAGCAAGAATATATATTGCCCCATAACATTTCCCTAGTTGGGAGGGAACAGGTGCTGATTTAAAAAGTCTTTGGATGGTTGGATATCCCTACCATTTGGACAGAAGCTTTACTCCAAGGGAAAGGGCAGCTTTCCCTTGGAAAAGGGGTATGGTTAAGAACAGATAAAGTAGCCTCAGTATTTACAAGGATTTTAGTAATTTCCCCTTTTATGGTAATTTCAGTTTCTCCTAAAATATTAGTAAGGAGAAGGGGAAATGCCTTCTCTTAGTCCTCAGAGCAACGCTGTGTTTGTTACTGTTTCTTTTTTTCTTTCTAAATCCCATTTTGTTTTTCTATTCCCTTGTTAAGGTGAACTGGCTTTTCACAATACAAACAGGCACCTCTACAGGAGTTTTCTATTGAACCCTATTAAGTAACTCTGTTGTTTGGCACCCAGAATCCAGTAGGTATATGGATTGGAATAGGTTAGAATAGCCAGGATCACACATTCTAACAGTTAAATTATTTTTTTTGCCAACCCATCAGAATCCTGGAGAAAGTTGGGGAAATCTTTAGGTAGGTTTCTTAATTCTGTTCTAGTCCAAGAAACATATGAAGTCTGTCTGAGAAAAGTCTAGCCACTGTTAATATAATGAGAATTGTTTGTACAACATCAATGTAACCTGGCAGCCAAGGAGAGTGGACTGGAATACACATGCATGAACAATGATGATTTCAGTACTCAATGCCAATGCCACACTTTTCCCACTTCTCCAACTGCCCTGCTGTACCCTTTACTTCATTGTCCAGACTTACTCTACTTTCCTCCTCCCCCTTCTCTCTCTTCTCTGCCTCCTCCACCACAACTCCCTACTGACCTAGGGGATAGTCAAATGGAAAACCAGACCAAGACAGACTAAGAAATGGGGTCGGTAGATGTCATTGAGTGAGCATGTATACTATGTGGCCATCACATTGTAAATGACTGAGCAAGTAACGCAATGAATCCACATCAGATTTTCATTAAGCTTGAACATTCCTCTGCAGAAATTTATTCAGATGATTCAGAAGCCCACAGCTATGGGCAACTGGTGATTGGCAGCTTCATCATGACAATGTGCCTGCTCATGCATCATGTCTCATGCAGTTTTTTGATGAAACATCAAATCACCCAGGTGACTCAGCCCCCCTGCAGCCCAGGTTTGGTGCCCTATGACTTCTGGTTTTTCCCAAAACTAAAATCACCTTTGAAAGGTGAGAGGTTTCAGACCATGATGAAATTCAGGAAAATATGACAGGGTAGCTAATGGTGATTGAGAGAACTATGTGAGGTCCCAAGGTGCCTCCTTTGAAGGGGACTAAGGTATCATTGTCCTGTGTACAATGTTTCTTGTATTTTGTATCTTCTTCAATAAATGTCTCTATTTTTCATATGACATGTGGCTGGGTACCTTTTGGACAAATCTCATATACAATTACTGGTTCCCGTCTGCCTCAGACCAGCTTTTCTTCAAAGGAAGCTATCAGAATTTCTGGAGTGTTTTTTTTTTTCCCCTAGTCTATCCTGATCTGGTTTTCCATTTGTCTATTTCCTAGGTCAGTAGGGAGTTGTGGAGGAGGAGGCACAAAATAGAGAGAAGTGGGAGGAGGAAAGGAGAGTGAGTCTGGACAATGAAGTAAAGGTTACAGCAGGGCAGTGGGAGAAGAGGAAAAAGTGTGGCATTGGCAGCTTCACACACTTCCCTTTGTTCAGAGACAGGCTCTTCAAGTTCTCATTAACTTCTTGTAGAGAAACTCCTAGAAGCTCCTAATTTTCAATCAAGAGATTCATTCATTCACCTTAATTTTAGAGTTGGCATTTTCTAATTGTGCATGCAAACAAACTAATTTAGGTGTCAAAAAGCTCCATTTGGGTCATCTTAATTTGACATCACTTTTAATTAAATCTTCCCATTTCTGTAAGTACTTGCAAGTAAAGTCTTCCTATTAATGTATGTCTTCAGGAATATTAATGGGGACTGGGGTCTGGGAGTTTTCAGCCTTGGAGGCACAATTTCCCATGTTAATTTTAGTTTTATTTTGAGATCTTTAGAGTCTGCACAAATTTCTAGGGATATTGTGTGGTAGATTGAAGTGTGCTGCTCATGAGTTGAGCTCCAAGGGACTGTTACCTCCTGAGTCATCTCAACAGTCCTACATGTCTTGGTTTCTCTCCCAGGTTGTCCAGTACAACTGTGAGAACTCAGAGCGTTAGGTATCCAGCCTTTATATGCCTCTCCCCAGACAAGTCAGTTATTTAATTACAGTTGTGCTGGAATTTCATATGGGGCCCCTATTCATCTTGAGGGTTACCCTCTGATACCTCCACAAAGATTCTTAGTCACCTAAGGATACTTAAAATTTGAGCTGGAGAGAATAAATGCCCCTTATCTTTGGAGCTGAATAAGTGCAGACTCTTATTTATCCAGCAAAAGCTTTTGTTGAGACTCTCAGTAAACAATTCCAATTGAAAAGCTAAAATTAAAAACCAGCCACCTATTTTTTTCCTTTTCTGTCTTGAATTATTGCAACTCTATTCTTAGCCTGGGTTATCTCAACCCTTAACCTTTAGTTCCACCTCAAGGATTTTTTTTTAAACAGCTTAAATGAAGTCAGGGCCTCTTACCTTAAAATGTGGAGGTCCAGAATTCCAAGAATCACTAAACCAAGTTCATCATGCAAAATGAGGAGTCATTTGGGGCACAATAGGCACCTTTTGGTACCTAGGTCTGGATCTGTGTCTGCAAGGTGGTCCTGGGTGGGCTTTTTTGGAAATCTGCTGCACTATGCCAAGTAAATGTCAGTGTAAGAAACATCCACGCCTGTAAGAATTTTTATGAATATATTTGAACCAAACTGATAACAATTGCCAAGAAGCAAAATCTCAATGCTGCAGAGAATGGCAGTTCTACACCTTATTTTATGCATTACAATCAAAGAAGGAGGCATAAGGAGGGTGACATGAAATTCAATGGTGGTCGATTAGGGAAGCTGGAGAAAGCAGAGTGGGTAAATCTCTCAGATTGGATAAAAATAAAATGAAGAGACAAATACTTCTTTTACATTGGTGGGTATACCTACCATTTATAGGACATAGATATGGTATGTAGAAGAACAAGATAATAATGAGGGATTGTGGGGGTATGTCTCGTGCTCTAGTGAGAGATTGTGCCCTGAAGGATCTGGAAAAAGGGGATTACTCTGACATTCCTAAGGTTTGTTATCTTGCAAAAAGACAATAGGCAGTCTCAGTTAAGGTAAAGATTGACCTCTGCGAAGGAAAATACTACCCTAGGACATGATTGTCATCCCAGACTAGTTTTTAGTTAGGAAGCTTTAATTTCAGACGTCCTATGTAGTTCCTTTAGCTGTCTGAGGGTTTTTTTTTTTTTATTTTTTTTTTAGTTATTTATTTTTTATAAATGTAAAAATTTTAAAGATGACATACATTATTATGTTAGTTTCATGTGTGCATCCCAATGACTAGACATTATGTAACTTATTAAGTGATCATCCGGATAAATCCCACACCCATCTGAACCCATACATAGTTATTACAATATTGCTAAGTGTATTCCCTGGCTGTACTTTACATCCCCATGACTATTCTGTAACTGCCTATTTGTACTTCTTAATCTCTTCATCATGATAATTTTTATAAGCATTTATTTGAGCAAAACTGATGTCAATGGCCAAAAAGCAAAATCTCAAATGCAATTGTGTCTTTTGTTTTTTTAATCCCTTCAGCCACTTTATGTCTCCTGATTGGAGAATTTGTTGAAAGATCTATTATAGCCACTTTGTTACTGTTTTCTGCCTCTTTTGTAGTTCCTTATTTGTCTTTCACTCTTGCTTTTTTTTGGTGATTTAATCCTTTTTTTTTATTTTAATCATTGTTCAAATACAGTTTTCTCCCTTTTACTCCCAATCCAGTCCCCCCTCCCACCCTCCCCACTTCCCTCCCATTACCATCCTCCCCTTAGTTTATGACCATGTGTCCTTTAAGTTTGTTCCTGTGAACCCTTCCCACTGTCCCCTTAAATTCCCTCTTCTCTCCCCTCTGGTCACTGTCAGCCTGTCCTCTATTTCAGTGTCTTTGGTTATATTTTGATTGTTTCTTTGTTTTGTTATTTAGGTTCCTGTTAAAGGTGAGATCATATGGTATTTGTCTTTCACTGACTGCCTTGTTTCGCTAAGCATAATGTTTTCCAGCTCCATCCACGCTGTTGAAAAGGGTAGGGACTCCTTCTTTCTTTGCATAGAATTCCATTGTGTAAATGTACCATAGTTTTTTGATCCATTAATTTACTGATGGGCATCTTGGTTGCTTCCAGCATCTAGCTATTGTAAATTGTGCTGCTATGAACATTGGGATGCATAGGTTCTTTTGAATTGGTGTTTTAGTATTCTTAGGATAGAGTCCCAGCAGTGGAATTGCTGGGTCAAAAGGCAGATCCATTTTTAGTTTTCTGAGGAAGTTCCATACTGCTTTCCATAGTGGTTGTACCAGTCTGCAGTCCCACCAGCAGTGCACTAGGGTCCCCTTTTCTCCACAACCTCTCCAACACTTGTTTGTTGCTTTGTTTATGATGGCCATTCTGTCTGGTGTGAAGTGGTATCTCACTGTGGTTTTAATTTGCATCTCTCTGATAGCTAGCGATATTGAACATTGTTTCATGTGTCTTTGGATTTTCTGTATGTCCTCCTTGGAGAAGTGTCTGTTCAAGTCCGTTGCCCGCTTTTTAATTGGATTCCTTGTCTTCTTAGAGTGTAGTCTTGTAAGTTCTTTATATATTTTGGAGATTAAACCCTTGTCTGAGGTATCATTGGCAAATATGTTTTCCCATACAGTTGGTTCTCTTTTAATTTTGATACTGTTTTCTTTAGCTGTGCAGAAGCTTTTAATTTTGATGAGGTCCCATTTGTTTATTCTTTCCTTTATGTCCCTTGCTCTAGGGGACACGTTAGTAAAAAAGTTTCTTCATGAAATATCTGAGATTTTCCTACCTACGTTCTCCTCTAGGACTTTAATGGTGTCACGTTTTATATTTAACTCTTTTATCCACCTTGAATTTATTTTTGTATATGGTATAAGTTGGTGCTCAAGTTTCATTTTTTTGCACGTGGCTGTCCAGTTCTCCCAACACCATTTGTTGAAGAGGCTATTTTTATTCCATTTTATGTTGCTGCCTCCTTTGTCAAATATTAATTGACCATAGAGACTTGGGCTTATTTCTGGGCTCTCTGTTCTGTTCCATTGGACCATGTGCCTGTTTTTATGCCAGTACCAGGCTGTTTTGATTACAGTGGCCTTGTAGTATAGTTTAGTGTCGGGTATTGTGATCCCTCCTACTTTACTCTTCTTTCTCAAAATTACAACAGCTATTCGGGGTCGTTTATAATTCCATATAAATTTTTGAAGTGTTTGTTCTATGTCTGTGAAATAAGCCATTGGTACTTTAATAGGTATTGCATTGAATGTGTACATCGCTTTGGGTAGTATGGATATTTTGATGATATTAATTCTTCCAATCTATGAACACGGTATATGTTTCCATTTGTTTGTGTCTTCCTTGATTTCTTTCTTCAGTGTTGTGTAGTTTTCTGAATACAGGTCTTTTACCTCTTTGGTTAGGTTTATTCCTAGATATTTTATTTTTCTTTTTGCTATTTCAAATGGGATTTTTTTCCTTGATCTCTGTTTCTGCTGTTTCATTGTTGGTGTACAGAAATGCCTTTGATTTCTGGATATTGACTTTGTATTCCGCTGTTTTGCCAAATTCATTTATTAGGTCAAGCAGTTTTTTGGGAGAGTCTATAGGATTTTCTATGTATACTATCATGTCATCTGTAAACAGTGACAGTTTTGTTTCCTCCTTTCCGATTTGAATGCCTTTTATTTCTTTTTCTTGTCTGATTGCTGTGGCTAAAACTTCCAGTACTATATTGAATAGAAGTGGTAAAAGTGGACAGCCTTGTCTTGTTCCTGTTCTTAGTGGAAAAGATTTTAATTTTTGGCCATTGAGTATGATGTTGGCTGAAGGTTTCTCATATATGGCCTTTATTATGTTGAGGAATGCTCCCTCTATTCCCACTTTGCTGAGTGTTTTTATCATGAATGGGTGCTGTACCTTATCAAATGCTTTTTTTGCATCAATTGATATGATCATGTGGTTTTTGTCTTTGCTTTTGTTTATGTGATGCATTACATTTACTGACTTGCAAATATTGAACCATCCTTGCATCCCTGGAATGAATCCCACTTGGTGATGGTGTATGATCTTTTTAATGTATTGTTGGATGAGGTTTGCCAGTATTTTGTTGAGGATTTTAGTGTCAGTGTTCACCAGTGATATTGGCCTGAAGTTTTCTTTCTTTGTTGTGTCTTTATTTGGTTTTGGAATTAGGATGATGTTGGCCTCATAAAAAGAGTTTGGGAGACTCCCATCTTTTTGGATTTTCTGGAATAGTCTGTGAAGGATAGGGGTTAGGTCTTCCTTAAATGCTTTGTAGAATTCTCCTGTGAAACCATCTGGTTCCAGGCTTTTGTGTGTTGGGAGTTTTTTGACTACTGCTTCAATTTCTTTTGTTGTTATGGGTCTGTTCAGGCTTTCTACTTCTTTTTCATTGAGTTTTGGGAGATTATATTTTTCTAGAAATTTGTCCATTTCACCTAGGTTTTCAAATTTCTTACAGTCATTTGTATTTCTGTGGTATCTGTTGTAATCTTTCCTTTTTCATTTCTGATTGTGTTTATTTGGGTCTTCTCTCTTTTTTTTCTTGATGAGTCTGCTTAAAGGCTTGTCGATTTTGTTTATCTTTTCAAAGAACCAGCTCTTAGATTCATTGATCCTTAGAATTGTGCTTTTAGTCTCTATGTCATTTAATTCTGCTCTGATCTTGGTTATTTCCTTCCTTCTGCTTGCTCTGGGCTGCCTTTGTTGTTGTTCCTCAAGTTCTTGGAGATGTAGGGTTAGGTTGTTTGTTTGGAATGTTTCTAACCTTTTTAGGTGGGCCTGTATGGCTATGAACTTCCCTCTCAGGACTGCCTTGGCTGTGTCCCATAAGTTTTGGGTTGTTGTGAGTTTGTTTTCATTTGTTTCCAGAAACCTTTTGATTTCTTCCCTAATATCATTCTTGACCCGTTCATTGTTTAATAGCATGCTATTTAATCTCCATGATTTGAGTGTTTTTGGTTTTTTTCCTTGGGGTTGGTTTCTAGCTTCAATCCCTTGTGGTCTGAGAAAATGCTTGGTATGATTTCAATTTTCTTGAAATTCTTGAGGCTTGTTTTGTGTCCTATCATGTGGTCTATCTTTGAGAATGTTCCGTGTACATTTGAAAAGAATGCATATTTAGCTTCTTTTGGATGGAGGGCTCTGTAAATATCAGTAAAGTCCATTTCATCAAGCGTATTGTTCAATGCCACAATATCTTTGTTGATATTTTGTTTGGAAGATCTGTCCATTTTTGATAGTGGGGTGTTAAAATCTCCCACTATAATTGTGTTGCTGTCCATATCTTTCTTGAAGTTCTCTAAGATTTTCTTTATGTGTTTGGGTGCTCCTATGTTGGGTGCATATATATTTACAATATTTATGTCTTCTTGATGGATTCTTCCCTTGAGTATTATGAAGTGACCTTCTGGGTCTCTCTTTATGGACCTTTTTTGGAAGTCTATTTTGTCTGATATGAGTATTGCTACCCCGGCTTTTTTTTCCTGTCCATTTGCTTGGAAGATTTGTTTCCAGCCTTTTGCTTTCAGCCTGTGTAGGTCTTTTATGCTGAG
The DNA here is from genome assembly GCF_004126475.2 of Phyllostomus discolor. Lineage (NCBI taxonomy): Eukaryota > Metazoa > Chordata > Mammalia > Chiroptera > Phyllostomidae > Phyllostomus > Phyllostomus discolor. The sequence continues at coordinate 49,565,546 of NC_040909.2, read as the reverse complement.
GTGGGTCTCTTGTAGACAGCAGATATGTGGGTCATTTTTTCTTATCCAATCAGCTATTCTATGTCTTTTGATTGGGGCATTTAATCCATTTACGTTTAAGGTTATTGATAGGTACTTATTCATTGTCTTTTATGTACATGTGTTCCTCTCTCTCTCTCTCTCTTTTCCCTCCCTTCCTTAAAGCAGTCCTTTTAGAATCTCTTGCAGAGCTGGTTTGGTCGAGGTGTATTCTTTTAGACTTCTTTTGTCTGGGAAGCTTCTTATTTGGCCTTCTATCTTAATCGAGAGCCTTGCTGGATATAGTAGCCTTGGTTGCAGCCCTCTGGTTCTCATTACCTGGAGTATTTCTTGCCATTCTCTTCTGGCTTGAAGTGTTTCCATTGACAAGTCAGCTGTTAGCCTTATTGGGGCTCCTTTGTATGTTCTTCCTTTTTCTCCCTTCCTGCCTTTAAGATTCTCTCTTTGTCTTGAAATTTTGTCATTTTAATTATGATGTGCCTTGGGGTGGGTCTCTTTGGGTTCCTCTTGATTGGGACTCTCTGTTTCCTGGATTTGTGTGACTTTTTCTCTCATCAAATTAGGGAAGTTCTCCTTCATTACTTGTTCAACTAGGTTTTTGATCCCTTGCTTTTCTTCTTCTCCTTCCGGTATCCCTGTTATACAGATATTACTATGTTTCATATTGTCTTGCATTTCTCTTAATCCCTCTTCATTCTTTTTGAGCCTCTTTTCCTTTTCTTGCTCTTTCTGGATGCTGTTTTTTACTTTGTCCTCCAGCTCACTAATCCGATCTTCTGCTTCATCAATCCTGCTTTTCATTCCTTCTACTGTGTTCTTCAGTTCAAAAATTCTATTCTTCATTTCCTCTTGACCTTTGTTGAGAGTTTCTATTTCCTTTTTCATGTTTATATAGTTTGCAGTGAGACTGATGTAGTTTCCCTCTAATTTCTGAAAGCTCATTGTGAGTTCATTGAACTTCCTGGTAATCATTGTTTTGAACTCACTATCTGATAGTTGAGTTGCCTCTATTTCACTTAGTGTTTTTCCTGAGGCTTCCTCGTTTCCCTTCAATTGGGGGTTGTTTTTTTGTTTTCTCATTGTTCGTGGGTTTCTTCTTTTTTCTTCTTGTTTGTTAATTTGATCTGTTCTAATTCCCTTTAATTATGGTGTGAACATCTGTGGTAGAATATTTGTGAGATTCAGTGGTGCAATCTCCTTCGTGTATTCTGGTGTTCACAGCTTCCCCCTACTCTTTTTTGTGATCAGTTGGAGGAGTAAGGCAAAATGGTTTAAAACAGCAAGACAGTATACTATGATATTTACTTTAGCAGCCAGTAGAGAAGAGATGGGTTATCCTTTGGCTCCTTATAGTGTTAACCATGATCCTCCACCCCACTATCTACATTTTGGAAAGGATGGAAAGAAGGTAAGACTCTTATTGGGGCCGAGAGGATTCTTAGTTGGATCTAGAAAGCTGTGAGAGTGTGGGAGGTCAGATTCTAAGGTAGGGTTGGACTAAAGATTAGTATATAGGAGTAGTAAGTAAAAGAATAGAGACAACCCCCACAATAGTATAGTGCAGAAAATTGCAAAGTGGGCTGAGATCAGGTAGGGGTATTGAGAAGTGTTTACAATTGTATAGACTAGGTCTTACTAACAGCAATAGTAAAGTGACAGTCTTGTGGCAGAATCGATGAGGTCTAGATAACAGGAATAAAGAGTATAGAATCTTGAGAGGTGTATTAATGGAACACAGATAGTAACTTATCAACACCTTGTGACTGAGATACCAGGGGGAACCTATCAAATGACAGTACAACCAGCCAAGCCAAGAAGATTATACAGAAAGAAAAAGAATACCAAAATATTATTAAAATAAAAAAAATGTCGGAAGAGTGAGAAAAAGATAATACAAATTTACAGTAACTTGCAAGATTAAAAAAAAGGAAAGAAAAGCAGAAGATGTAGTGCCGGAGAGATAAATTTGGAGTGGAAAGAATAATAGGATGAATGGAAGAGAAACATAAGGGATTGCGAGATAAAAATAATAAGAATTGAAAAATAAAATGTTACATAAAACACAAGATAAAATCAGTCAACCAACAACAGCCAGAGAAACCAAACCAAGCCAAAGAAAACAAAAAAAACCCCCCAAAAAACAACAAAAACAAACAAACAAACAAAAAACCAAAACAAAACAAAATAAAAACCTCTTGTTGGTTTTTAACTGGCCATACCAGTTTTTCTGATCTTGCTGGCTTAAGCTGGCTGAGGGACCTTTGAAATGCTTCTCTCTCTCCCAGCCAGATCTCAGCAAGTCTGTCAGGTACCCTGGGCGCTCCTGAACACACTGGCTCTCTGGATCTCACTTCCACATTCTTCCGGACTCCGGGGTCCTGCAGGTTTCCAGCTCTATGATCTCAGGAGGCACCCGCGACCTTTTGGGATTCACTGTGCCCTCCCTGGGGATCGTAAAAGGGCGCGCCCCCCTCCCAAAACTTTTGAGATTGGGGTCTAGGATCGCCCTAAGCACCTTGCCGCGACCCTTCTGGGATCAAAGCGAGAGAGAGTCAGTCATCCTGATGGTGCGTGAACCGAGCCGTTTCCAGCTCTGTGTTCCCCGCCGAACCACACTCCTACCAGGTGTTGGCGCCTTTCCTGGCTCCTCCGGTGGGGCTGGCTGGAGATTTCTGAGCCACTACTGTAGGAATGCACCAAGCGCCACGTCCCTCCCAGGATCGCAGCGTGAGATTCAGGCCTCCCTATGGGGCGGGAGCACGGCCTGGCTCTGTTCTCTCCACTGATCTGCACTTCCACCAGGCTAGGGGTGCAGGCGCCCTTCCAGGCTGCCCCTGGTCCTGTAGGCTAGAGTCCCTCACTCCTCCCAGGTCTCTGGGAGGGTGTTCATAGTCCCTGGGCGATTTTTTCCCAGTCCAACTGGCCAATCTGTTCCTTCTAGCAACACGTTCTCCCCTGGAGTTGCTCACCCCCCCTTTTTTAATTATTTTAAAATCACTGTTTAAGTACAGTTGTCTGCATTTACCCCCCACGGCTCCCCCCAACCCCCAGCCCAGACATCCCCACCTCCATCCCCTGATTGGGTGTCTGAGTTTGTAAGGCTGCTATGCCGGCCTCCTTTGAGCTCATCAGGTTTACTATGTGGCCCTTTTTTTCCTTCACAATTCCATCTTCTAAATGTTACATCTTCAGGGCCTACAACTCTGCCATGTACTTGAGTGCTTATTGGTGCTTGCTTGGTGGGCCAGAGGGCATTTGTTCAGGCTTATGTTTTCTGATAAAAGTGTTGGGTTTGGGTAAGAGAGGGGAAAAATGCTCATACTATGAGTTTAGCTATAATATACATTTAAACCTACTGAATATAGAAATTAATATTAAACTTACATTTGAAAAAGAACCTTATTCTCATGTAGCATTCTACCGCGGTATGTTTCCTAGGACATTAATGTGATAGTATAAAAAAGAGCATATGGGAGTTAAATAAACTTGGGAAATACTGATTACCCAAAGTTAAAGTGGACTTCTCAGAGTCTGCTATATTTCCCAAATTTATTTTATGGTTGCATGTCCCCCCTACTCCACTCACTCCATGTTTTTTCCCCCCAAATGTACTTGTAGAACTGATTTTCTCTGGAAATACTTTTGGGAATGCCAGGGTTACACATAACAAATTCCTGCCAATGTCCTTAGCAAGGTGGAATGACAAGATCCAGCACTAGGAACAGAAAGGCTGTATTTACATTGGGAGACAGTTTAGAACTTTGACTTCAATGTGACAGAGGTGGGAAAAGAAACCTTCATGTATCTTTCACATCATTAGAAAAGGCATTTGCTACAGATTATCTGTTTTTCCCACAGGAAAAAATGCCACACTCATTAACATGGTATACATACTTTTTAGGATGTGTTGTCTCACTTTCTTCGATGACTTCCTCTGTGTTTGTTTGCCCACCCCAGGGACACCCTGTGGCATCCTGTGTACCCCCCTCCTGTTGTGAACTTATTCTTGCAGACTGAGGTCAGATGTTACATTCTCTGCGGACACTTTAGCACTTGTTTGGGAGTGTTCTGCACTTCTCTCTCATAGTTTTTTGCTTGACATGACACTCTCTAGAACATGGATCTCTAGAGAGTGGAGATGGTATTTAATTTATCTTTGGATTCCCCTAAAAATAACCAACATCAGTTTGGGTGGTGAGTTAATGAATGAAAAAAGATATTGTATTATTTTTCTAGGGATGCCATAATAATTTACCACAAACTTGCTGGCTTAAAAAAACAAAACACTTTATTGTCTGACAGTTCTGGGAGCCAGTTATCCAAAATCAAGGTGTTGGTATTGTTGCACCCCCTCCAGAGTCTTTAGGGGAGAATTCTTTCTTATCTCTTCCAGTTTCTCGTGGCCCCAGGTGTTCCTTCAGTTGAGCTGGATAACTCCAATCTCTGCCTGTATCTTCAGGTGCCTTTCTCCTTTTCTGTGTGTCTGCTCAGTATGTCTGTTATGAGGACCTTTATTATTAGATTTAGGGCCCATCCAGGTAATCCAGGATGATCTCACCACAAGATCCTTAATTAAATCTGGAAAGACCTTTTTTTCCAAGTAAGGTTATGCTTACAGGTTCTGGAACAGGAACATATGTTTTGGAAGAACCATTCAACTCACTTTAGATACTAAATAGGTTTTTCAAGATGAGCGGATACTTAAGAAAAACGTAATGAAGTCAGCTATGTGTATAAGCGTGAAGAAGATTCAGGGTTGAGTGTTCTAATACAGAGAACCCATATAGGCATGCCAAAGCTCTCCATACTTGCATGGTAGATATCGCCTCTTCCAGTCTTTCACTAAGCTTGGATGTGGGATCAGCATTTTTAACACCAGACTCTATGAAGCTACCTCCAGTTGACTGAAGTGTGCATGTGAAGCAAACAGACACAATTCATCAGATGATAATCAGAGCAGGCTTTCTGAGAGAGATAAATAGAGAGTCTCATTAAAACAGTTCCACAAGAGGCCAGGGAATTCAAGCTTAATGGAAATGAGATGCAAATACATACACACACGTATATATATAAAACATATATTATTTCTGTCTAGCAAAACAGGTAGTCCTCTTAGGGAATGCTTTCCTATAGGGTGGAGATGTTTGTGCATGTTTCTTGTCCTGTATGTACATCCTCGCAGGATCCAAAGTGCCTGGTGAAAAGAAACTGAGGAGGGAAGAAATGCCTTCCTCTGAGCTCCACTTGGGAATCTACAGAAGAAATTGGGACAACTCTGGTTGATACAACAGCTTTTACAAGATGCAAGTTCTGCTTTCTATATGGATGTAATCCTTTAGATTGTTTGGCAATCCTGGCAATGTTTGTCCTGCCAACATCCTTACTCATCGTGTACTTTGTGTAAACTGGCTTGTATGTGAAGTGCAGGAAAGTGGCATACTTATAAGAGTCCCCAGTAGAGCTCGCATGGTGCATTTGGCTTCTTTATCACCAGAAAGTTTTACTCTCTAGACAGATTTTCCCCCTCTGGCTCAGACCATACTTCCTGTTTGATCACTTCTCTCACTTCTGGGTATTTCTTGTGTTTCAGCTAGATAGAATGCTGCCAGCACATTTCCCCCTCTCTGTAAAATTGGTCATTTAAAAAAAGTGGAGCTATGCTTTTTTAGTATTTTCTAAGACACTCAATTTGCAAGACTAAATGCAATGCAACTGTCATCTGTCTCCCCTTAGGTTGTACTGAAAATGTTTACTGTTTAAGTGGATAAATGCCTAGTGACCAGGTTTGCTTATAGGATATTAGCCTGCTCAGAAACAACAGTCCCTTACTTTGTGGGTGGTTTGATGGGTTCCAGTGTTGCAGAATATGAACTAACTAAATGGAATCATAAAATTGCAGAATGTCAGAGTTGGAACTGGATCAGTGAATTCAACCTCCTCATTTTACAGATACGAAAATGATGGGAACTCCCAATCACCATTTGCTACTCTATGAGTAGCTCACTTGTGCTTTTCTCTCATAAAATCATAGAGCTCTAAACAAAGAAACCAGTGCTGTAAGAATAATACAATAGAATATTGTTGGCCCATTGCTCACACAATAAATTGACTTACTTACACACACATAAACACAGCAAATTTGCAAGATGAAATAGATTTTCCACACCAAAATGTTCTATGCATATAATAGTTCTGTGATCACAGTAAATATTTTCAGGAGCAATGATGGTGAACCAGAAAGGGAAGGGTGTTAGGTGTTTCTTTTTTTCTGTTTTTTTGAAGGAAAAAAAGGACAAAAGAATGTATATAGCATGATGAATTTTTAAAATTTCATAGCAGTTCTTGCTTATACCTTAATTTGTTTTCACTCCTGGAGCTCAGTTTATTTCCAGTCCCATGTTTGTCCCTTAGTAACAAAATGCTTCCAAGTAGGAAGAGTCTGTAACAAGTCCCAACAGAGAAACAGTTGCTTGCTTTGGCCAAGGTAAATTTGCACAGGGTTTGGTGTTACCGCCCCTTTCAGAATCATTTATGCTCTTTCGGAAAGTCAGTGATATGAAGATTCAACTTGGCTTAAAAATAAGAGTGTGTTTCTCAGACCAAACAAACAACTAGAACAGGAACAGAATCACAGAAATAGAGATCACAGTGGAGGATTATCAGTGGGGAGGGGGAGAATGGGGGAAAAGGACAAGGAATAAGACACATAAATGGTAGGTAGAAAATAGACGGGGGGAGGGTCAGAATAGTATAGGAAATGCAGAAGCCAAAGAACTTATATGAACGAGCTGTGGACATGAGCTAAGGGGGGTGGAAGGGCAGGGAGGGAATGCTGGTGAGAGGGGGGTTGCAGGACAGAGGGGAATAAAGGGGAGAAAATAATGGGACAACGGTAATAACACAATCAATAAAATATACTTTAAAATATTGACCTATAAAAAAGTAAATAAAAGTGTGTTTCTAAATTCTATACAAACCCTAGTGGGGTGTGTTACAATGGAACTTCAGTAGTTAACCCTCCTTTCCTTTAGCTATTTGTGTGTGCAAAGGATGTTTCTGAATATCTTAGGGTAGGAGGAGTGTTTTCATTACTTTTAAAAGTGAACCTGTAAAAACCATTTCAGTAGTAAATATTTGGTCAAAGTTGCAACATCATAGGGTAAGAATGTATAGAGGGAATAGTATATACTTGATGGCAGAATTTTGCAGGATTTTCTTTTTGATGACATTTTATTCACGGAATTTTAGACGTGGATAGAGAATAGAGCTAATATTTAGTGTAATATATTACAGATGATTAACTCCACGTGGGACACCAATCCTCTGTGGAGTTGAAAATTTGCATATAAATTTTGTCTCCCCCAAAAGTTAACTATTAATAGCCCATCGTTAACCAGAAACCTTACTAATAACAACCAGTCAATTAACACATATTTTGTTAATGTGTTATATACTATATTATTATAATAAAGTAAGCTAGAGAAAAGAAAATATTAAGATAATTATAAGGAAAAGAAAATAAATTTATAGTATTTATTGAAAAAAACTGCATATAAGTGGATCCACACTGTTAAAATCTGTGTTGTTCTAGGGTCAGCTGTATTACAATAGTATATAGGAACAAACAATATATAATTTAATTATATATATTATATGTTATTATTTACATGTTTATATAAATATAAATTTATATATCATATAATTTAATATGTAATTCTATATCACATAATTTAATATTTAATACACAATCATAACATATATGTGTATATTATATAATATATCTGTATATAATAAATATATATATAATTCACATTTCTACCATGATAGACTGAAGACCCCTCAGAGACTTAATGTTTTCACCTATAAACAGTACCTACCAATATATCAATATGTCAGAAAGGGTAAAATACCCATGTTGTTTCATACAATATTTCTCTTCATATCTGTGGTTGCCATTCATGCTGCTAAATATTTCTAGCTTTTCTCCCTCTTAGCTTGATATTCAGATCAAGCTCTTTGGGGTTTGACAGATATGTGCTCAAGTCTAGGCTTTGCCACCTATAAGCTGGATAGCTCTGGGCCTTGTGGAATGGAAAGCAGTAACTTGCTCAAAGTTGATGGGCTGATGGGCCACATGAAACTGCTCCACAGGCATTGGCTTATGTTACCATGATTGTTTTCAGTGCATTGAGTTTTGCATGGCAGTTGCTTGAATATTAACATATAGTATTCTAGTGACTAAATTTACTTAGTGTATGTGGATGATGGAATATATAATTTATCATGGTAGTCATAAATTATGCCACTCTTCACTATTAAAGAGCAGTCACTGTTTATTGATTATTTTCTACTTTATTTCTTAGTGCATTTCCATAAAGCACCTTGAGAGTCTTGATTCAATTAATCCTTGTGGTTTTGGTACTATTATTATCCTCTTTATTGAGGGGGACCTAAAGTTTTGAGAGATTGTATCTTTCACTAAATCATGCTCAGTAAATGATGGATAGTTAAGATTTGAACTTGAGGTGTCTAACTCAAAAACCCCTACTTGTAGCTATTATTCTTTCCAACCTCCAACAGTGTATGAAATATACTAGGTAAAAATTCATAGCAGCTATAATAAGTACCAAAGTAAATAATTCTTCCAGGACAGATTACATCCTCTATCTGCAGCATTTCTGCCCTGAAGAGGGGTCAATTGGAAATGCAGGTAATCAATTCATTTCCTGGGAGCTGTGAGTCTGACTGGGTTCATTTTACTCTGACCTCCCCATAGCAGTTGGTGTTGTGCCTTAGTTAGCTTACAAGTGGAATTGACTAGTGTGTCAGTTTATTTCTTATTTTTTTATCACTTATCAATTGAGCAGGTAGTAGGCATTTAATAAACTCTTATTTATTTGTCTATTTGCTTTTTCAGACATACTCAATGCACACACAGGCAAATATATTTTTTCTTACTCCCAAATAGAAACATATTATACATACTGGAACGTATGTTGCATTTTACTTCTGGTTTTGCAAAAATTTTCTGTAATTTGCCTTTGTCTTTTTTCATGAAGATATTTTAATTTATATTTATTTAATCTTTTAAAAGAAATCCTCATCCAAGGACATGCTTATTGATTTTTAGAGAGGGGGAAGGGAGGGAGAGAGATGGAGAGAAAGATCAATCAGTTGCTTCTCATATGCACCCCAGTTGGCAACTGAACCCACAACCCAGGCATGTGCCCTCACTAGGAAATGAACCAGCAATCTTTTGGTTTACAGGACAATTTTCCAATCAACTGAGCCACACCAGCCAGAGCTTAATTTATATTTATGTAATCTTATTTGTCTATCTTTTCTTTTATGGTGTCTAAGCCTTTTCTCTTGGTTAGGAAGGACTTATATATTTCAAAAGTAGAAAGAAGGATCCATATTTTCTTTTATAATTTTATGGTTTATTTTTTTTATATCTAACTCTTTATTGGGAATTTATTTTTGTCATCAGAAATTAGGTAAGATTTTGCCTTTATTATTTTTCTAAAGGAGTAGTCAATTTTCAGCCATTATTAATTGAGTAATCCATATTTTCTCTACTGAGTTTAAGTGCCACTATTACCATATTCTCAATTTCCGTAAGTATGTGAATCTGTTTTGTACTTTCTCTGTTTCTTTTTTCTTCCTGCATCAATACCAAATTGTTTTAATTACCAAAGCTTTAAAATATATTTTAGTATCTGGATCACTTACCTCCTGACTTCATGAAAGTTTGAGGTAGGTGATGACCTTAGAGATCACTGAGCAAAACTTTGTTGGTTTATAGAGGAGATAGCTGAGTTCCTCAGAAACAAGTGACTTCCCTGAAGGTCTCAACCCCAGGTGCCTGTGGAGCCTGGGTATAGGCTGGTAGTGTGCATCTTCAACCAAGGGATGGGGCTTTAACAAAGCCTACCATATTAGCCCTGTAAGCCTTCAGAGCTTTAATGTTTTTAAACATACCTGCCTCACCATTGACCCTGAGAATTACATAAGATATTCTGGCACATCACCTAACACATTGTTGTTAGCCACAGAGGACAGCTTCAATGTATTTAGCTGACTTTGAGCCAGGGTCTTCTGAATCTAATCTAGTGGTGTGTCCATATTGCACCGTACTCAAACATTTCATATCTGTGCTATGCCTTAAACATTTGATGACTAAAAGATACTTGAGAACAATCTTTCCTAACAACCTCTGGAGGATATTATTATGTGTTCTTAAAAAAATATATATATATATGGGATCTGTGGTTAAATAGATGTGGGAAAAGGTAAGTTAAATCAAGTTAAGTAAGATTTTTGCTTTAGCATGCTAATGTCTACCATAAATCAAGACAGCAAACTACATTTCCCAAGTCTTGATTATGAAACATACCTTCACTCCCCCATTTAATTTTCCCACAACACTCAGCAACATTTCAAAGAACAAATACTGTTTATTTTAGGACAGTATGTCTCACACTTGGGAGACCTTTTAGAAGAAAAAAGATAAAAAGAACATTGTAGACACCCAGTATTGCTTTATGTAATAATTATTACTTGTATTACTTAATCAGATACAAAGATAATAGTAGGAATGCTTATAGCTCTTACAGAACTATGAAACCAAGTAAAAATTACACATTAAATGAAAATGTAATGTCAAAGTCTATAAAATTTAAAGTAATGATATTAACTTTATGTGGAACAGTTGTGTTTGCTGGACATAAATTTATACTTCACATGACTAGGGTGCCAACTCCTATGCCCAGATGCTGGTTGAGGAGGTCTGCAGAGTTCTGTGTGATGACCTAGTTTCCTCACTGATGTCGGTTCCCAGATGCTGTCGAAACCTGTGTTTGCATGGTCACAATGATGTCCCATGGCCAATATTTGGAGGGACTATATCAGAGAAATAAGAAGTCCTTTTGTGCTTTCTCCATTTACCCCAAAGGAATCTTAAGTGCAAACACAAAGGCAGATATTGAAATCTCTTAACAATATTTGATTATAAGGAATTATTTACATCATGCAGAATAAGTTCATTTTAATTTTGAGGTCATCATCAAAAAGAAAAGATAACATAAAACAATTCTTGTAGTAAACTCATGGATCTTTGAACATTGGTCCCCACCCTGAAGGAAAATGGGCCCTGATTTGAGAGATATGACTTTAAAATATGGGTTTAATACTCATTTAAATAAAATGACTACAGTTCATAACTTGTTGGTCATTTACACATATGTAAATGCATATGTCAAGCTACCTGGATGGATGTTAGTTATTTGGATTTATTGAAAAGCAACAACCTTGAGATCACAAAATTATTACTTAATCTTGGTACTAAATTATCAGTGACTTAAGATTTTTTGGCCTTCAGTGGTAGTTTAGAAAGTTCATGGAATATCTAAGCAGGACCAATCTTTAAAACTTTATGTTAAAGTGAGATTTCATATTTAAATTTAATGTGCTTACTTGAAGGGAAAGTGCAATATGAATGATACATGGTGTTTTCTTAAACTTGTTTTTTAATAATAATAAATGTCTTGGAGATGGTCTTTTCAAATGTTAGGAGGTACGAAGATTGATAGCTTTGCAAATTGGTTTTAAGTATTTTGAATTTATAACTATCATCATGTTGCAAAATAACATTGACTTTGGAATGGCTTACTTCCTTTTGTAGTAATTCAAAAATATTATGACAGCTACAGTTTAATAGTAAGCATAAAAAGTAGTGAGGTAAGTTCAATGAGGTAAGGTTAGTGTTGGAAGTTTTATTAACAAAAACTTTAAGTATTAACACATGAGTTACAATTCCCATGTGTTTTCAGAAATTTGCTGGAACTGAACTGAACATTAAATTTTGAACTTTGGACTAGTCACTTAAAACCACCTAATTTTAGTGTAAGAAGTAGCCAAAAACTTAAGTATGAAAACAGGCTTTATAAAGTTGGCTGGATTATTAACCCACATATGATATGAATTCTTCCATGTGGGTGATACAAGGCATTCTTAACCCAGCATTATTTTCTTCCTGCATGAAAGTAGGTGGCATGTGGGACATGGGTATAATTTTTGACAGGTAGGTAAGACAAAATGAATCTTTACAACCTGAAAATCTCAACTGTGTCATTAACAAGCTGGTGATTGTAATTTAACTTTTATAAGCACATCATGTGGCTATACAGTACTAAGTATCCCTGAATTTTATTTTTAAATTAAAATTGTATAAGGGGACAGATTTATAATTTAACAGAAAGGTATATTATAAATTATGAAGCACTCTATAACACAGCCATTATTGTTTTCCTTTGTGCTATCTAAATGTTACATTTTAAAAATATAATTTAGGTCTTTCCCCTGGTTAAATGTATGGGCTTCTGGTTGCAGGTGAAAGCCAGCCCCTGGAGCGGGACGGTAGAGCCCTTTTGTTCCCCGTGGGTGTCACTCTCCTGGTGGCAGGACCCACTGGAGGGCAAAACAGCACTGATGTTAACTAGCCACCTTGAGAGCTTGAGGGAAGTGATTAAAGTAACCAACCCTCTTGTTTCTCAAGACTGTGATGGGGAGAGACCTTATAACTAAAATTAGGGACCCTTTTAGGAAAGGGATTTCTCTTGGTATTCAACTGTGATAGATTTCCTCTGCTTACAAGTTTTTGTTAACTTGATCTCAGATAGCTGCATCTACGTGGGAATCAATCTGTAAATGTGCTGATATCCTAATTTGTCTGCTGGAGGAATATTGATGTAATTACAGGACTGCTCAGTCACATATAGGTTAGACTCCAGTCCTGGTTCTCTTGTCTCAGAAGAGTCCAAGTTATGTAGCTGTTTACACTGTGGATGTTTACTAGCATCTCAAACTATACATATCTAATACTGAACTCTTGATTTCTCACCATCAAGTCTGATTCTCCCTAGTCTTTCTGAGCACAGGCAATAATTTCACTGTCTATGGAGTTGCTTCAGCCAGTAATCCAGAAGTTATCTTTGATTCCTTCCTTCCTTTTATCCTTGTACATACAAACTCTCAGTCTACCTGCTCCTGATTATACCTCAAGATGTGTTTCAGACATAGCCATGTTCTCCCTCTCTATCACCTGCATCCTAGTTGTGGCAGCCACTTCCTTTTCTCTTGTTGGCTGTAGTAGCTAGGTACCTGTCCCAGCCTTCATTCCTGCTCCCTAGTGTCTGTTTGTAGAATAGCATCAGATTCTCTGGTCCTTGGCCAATAAGATTTGGACCTTAATATTTCCTTGCTTTCTGGTTCAGTGAGATATTCTGTACTCATTTCTATGTTTCTTGCCACACACCTAAAATTTGGGTGTTTCAGGTGGGTGCTCATTGCTACTAGTAATTTTTTTTTCTAAATGTTTATAATAGGTAAAGCTAGAAAATAATTTTTCAAAGGAGAAAATATATCATGTGTTCAAATTTACTAGTATTACAAGGCTTCTTTAAGATCCAAATTTATTAAAATCCAAAATTATATTAAATTTAGTGGAGCAGTTAGAAAGCAAAACTTGTTTAAAGATCCATAAAGACATTTAGTGTTCTGAGATTACACAATAAAGAGTAGGCATCAGTTAAATAAACCATTTTGGCCCTGACTGATGTGGCTCAGTTAATTGGGTGTCATCCCTCAGGGCAAAAGTTTTCTGGTTTGATTCAGGGAACATGCCTGGGTTGCAGGTTCAGTCCCCAGTTGGGGCAGGCAACTGATCAATATTATTCTTCCTCTCTTTCTCCCTCCCTTCCCCTCTCTCTAAAAATAGTAATAATAGGCCCTTTTGTTGAAAACCAAAGTCTTGGTGCACATTTGATAATAGCTGGTAGATATTCACTAAATCATGAATGTTATTATTTTGTATGCACACAAACACAATATATATATTTTCACTAATAAACACAGGTATCTGCAAATTAGCCTTTTGCCAGTCCAGTTTTTATAAGGATTTTATATAAGTTCTTAGCTTTTATATTTGTATTACTTCCTTCTTATCCTAACAATCTTATTTATTACTGATATTGACATATTAATAATTTGCTGTGCCCCACCCCCAACTTCACCAATGTACGGTTCAAAAGTCAGAGACCTGATGATCCTATTAAAAGGGGGTATCTCTAACCTAGAATGATGCCTGGTGCAAAACTGATCATATATTTGTTGAATGAATAAGTAAATAATTCTAGTTCCTGGAGCTACGAGTACCTGCAGAGAGGAGAAATCTGAAATAAAAATATCTGCAAATGTCAAAGAATAAAAGGACATAGCCTAAGCCTGGATAAGAGATATATACACCCTCATTTGTAGAGCAGTTTTGATGATACAACTACTGAAGGGCATTTTTTTTCTGAAAGGCTTTGCTATAATTAGAGATTATTGTGAAAGAACTTTTAAAAGGCCATAATTACTCTGAACTCTTCTTTTCAACAAGACTCCAGAAAGATCATGCATGCTCACTGAATCACTAAGCCAATTAGGTCACTGACACACTTATGTGGTTTTCTTTGGTTCTCTAACGGTTAGAGGAGGGAAGGCTCCTGCCCCATGGCCTAGCCTCCAGGTGTTGCATCACAGGTGTTCAGCTGTGCTCCTCGAAGTTCCAGCTCGCTGTCCTTTTGAGACCACAAAGGGTTCATATTACACCAGTGTGGTGATATTTCCTGAGGCACGGCTCTAACAACCACATTTGCTGTTGGGCCAGAATCCACCTTGAAGCATCTATATGTACAAGGGAGACCAAAATCTAAGGATTGAAACTTTTGGGCTTACTGGGCACACACGGGCCTGCAGTGTCCAATATGATAGCCATGAGCCGCTAGGGCTAGTCCTAATTGAGATATGTGAAAGAGTAAAATAAATGCTGAGTTTGAAGACAATACAAAATAGAATGTCATTATTTTTTTTTCATATTTATTACATCTTACATAATAACATTTTGGATATCATAATTTAAATTAAATGTTATTAAAATTAATTCTACCTTGTAAAACTTTTTAACATGGCTATAGAAAATTTAAAATGACAGATGCAGCTTGCATCATATTCCATGGGACCCACTCATGGTCTTAAATCTTGTTCCTGGAAGAGCAGGAGTGCCTGTGCAACATTTCTAGGCAACCCACACACCTCAAACACCACTCACTCCACCACGGAAAAATCACTCCTCACATCAGTTACATTAATTGACCAAATTTCAGGTGTTCATCAATATAAAGAATACCGAGTCACTTTTGGTAGCTAACTCTAGCATGTCGGCTTTTAATTAAAGTCTTTCATAGGCTAATTAACTACTCTGGAGGATTTATTCTCTGTTGAGAAATACAACCACCCACCTGCCCACTCAGACACCTCTCCACAGACACACAGATCATGTGGAATATGCTGAAATAATTTAAAGTAAGTGAGAGACAATATAACACCCCCATACATATGAGAGCACAAAACCTTATTTGCTGGTTCTCCCCTTTCCTGAGGGCTGTTGATTAGCAATCTTTATTGCATACCTACAGTATATAAATCAGTGGCTTAGAAGCTGTGGAAAGCAGAATAATAAAACATAATAACAATAGCAAAAATTTGTTGAGTGTTTCTTGGTGCCAGGCACTGTACTAAGTGCATTACAGGTTATTCAATTTAATCCCCAAAATAACTTGATGAAGGAGGTACTGTTATTATCCTAATTTTGCTTCTATCACCTTAGTTTTGTTCCCAACATTTGGAAGACCTTTGGGTAAGTCCATGGCCATTGCTGTGAGTTACTTGAACAATATATTTGTAATACAGAGACTTTTGCAAAGCAGAATTGTCCACTTGAGCCACTTATCTATACAAACTGGAGTTTAAGCCAGTGAGTTTAAGGGGACTCTTCTTCAATCTTTCTCCCTTCCCCAAGGTCTTGATCTTTAACCTATTAGTCCATTCCCCAGGGTTCTGCTACCTCCTCCTTTTAGCTATGCCCTTGGCTCTCTCTCATTTCCCATCCCTTTGCATTTGGGGTGAAAAGATAGGGGAAAGTAGATTTTGAGATCCTACATAAAGAAGGGGTAGAGGGAGGTACAATGGCCCCATTTCTTTAGGTTTATGGTAATCTTAAAGACAAATTTTTTCAGTGATAAGGAGCTCATGTCTTAGCTAAAACAGGGGAAATTATTATAGTAACTTTTGAGCACTTTAATACATTATACTGTAAGTCTAACCCATGTGGGGCTTGTGGACTGGTGAGCAGGAGGTGGGGGATGTTCCCCTTCTCATGGTCTCTTGAGGGTTCAGATTTAGGGAGGTTCTGCCATCCTGTAGGTCTGCCATCCTCAAATGCAGCTTCCAAGATCTCTGAGGAAGGGAAAGAGTTGGGGAGGGGGCATGGACAGGAAGTGATATTTGTCACTTCTGTTTATGTTTTATGAATAAAACAGATGGCCCATCTTCCTGCAAGGGGGAGCTTCCTGTGTTCAGGAAGGAAAGGGAAATTGGATGTGAGTGAGAAGTAGTGGTTACTACCACAGCAAGTTTTAGATTTTAGGTTATTTTTAGTGCTTGTGTGTTTGGAGGCTGTGTACATTATGCATACTTCCAGCTTTAAAACTGTCTCCCCATTAGAATGATTGCAAGCTGAATCAATTCAAATATATCCTTAACCCAAGTCTACTATTAGGAAAAACAAACAAACAAAACTTTGAATGTGAAATAAAACTACATTGGGAGCTTTTGTGAGTGTTCCAGTTTCATTTTCTTTTAAAGTTGTCCTTTGTGATACTATGTTTATTCAATTCCTGAAGCGTTGTCAAGTAAGTAGTATTTAATCTGTGAAAAATTTCAAGTGGCTCCTTTTTCTCTCTCAAGTGTTTCTTTTTCCCTCAAGTGTTGCTGTAGTCATTTTAACAGTGAAATGAACCATTTGATTTTAAAAAATTATTTATGGCACATCAAGTAGCACTTAGTGTTTTGTCACAACATTAAAACCGTTTCTGAAGGCTCATGTAAAATATGGCAGAAAGGTCAGGAGGCTTATGTATAGAACTTCTACAAACATACCTCACCATTGGAACTGGTTATAATTCCTGGGTGCTGACATGAAGATTAATAATGTTTAACTCTGATTTTGGCATTTTTTTTGCCAATTTCCTTGCCATGGTCCTTTTCTTTCAAGTTATTACCTGGAACTGAAGTGATAACAAATGTTTCATGTTTATACTGTCAGATAAAAGGTTAAATTTTCATATGTTATATGCTCTTAAACACACATACACACACAGAAATACACACACACACAGAAATATACACATAACTGGATCAGAAGGAAATGAGTAATTCTTCTAAAATGAAAAGATTGTCCTAGTTTTAACATTAGGTGGCTAGTTCCCATGCAGTTGAGTCATAAGTAAAAATTGGAAACTCAACCTATGGGTCTTTATGTACTGACTATATCATATAGTTCTAATTTTCTTTTGTTTTTCTGGGAAATGATGGTGCTTTTTGCTTTGCCAAGTTTTATTATTGAGCCAACTGCCAAAGTTTGAGAGCGTCGAGGGCCCTTAAAATTATTTGGTGTTGAGTGAAGAGACAAAGAGAAGTATTTCATATTCTCAAACATTTTAACTTTTATGTCTCTACCTGATGTTAGAATATAACCTAAGCTTCAAGGCTCTTCTTTTTTTAACTGATGTACACTGTTGATTGAAGTCCATATATTAGTGAGGGGAACTTTAATTCTACTCATTGATACCCAGTTTGAAACTATGTTTTCTAAATTTTAATAGACTATCTTCTTTCTTGCCTGATCTTCCCTGTATTTAAACTTATGTGCATCGGAAGGCCTGTGTGCCTGCTTGTGGTTTTGCACCATCTGGAAGTTAAAATTTTACTTTAGAAATGATGTCATACTTGCTTACTATGAACTGGGCTAATGTTGGTTGAGAATTGGATGCAATTCAGGTCAAAGTAAAAAAAAAAATAGTCCCTTAAGCTTTGTTTCTTGATTATAGGAGACTGTGCAAAGCTGTAAAGATAGAGTGAAGGTGATTGAAGGGTATGATTCAAATTCCTTTGAAGCTGAGTAAAAGCTTTTGGCGCATGGAAAATAAACTCCTGAGCAGAAGACCTCAGCTGGCACAGAATCCCTCCTGCCATGTAGAGGTTGGGTAATGTGTTGATCACGGCCATCCTTGCTCTCTGTTGTATGCCTGGAGAAATATTCTTACAGCCAGGTTTGCATGTATGTCTCTGGGCTCAGAAAGATACAGCTGGGTACTGATAGATCATGCATGGTAAGAAGGTGCTACAAATGTTAAGTATATTATTCATCAAAACAGAGTCTTTTTTTTAAACTCTCTTCAGTACCATTCACTATTTCCCATATTGTAATTTATTTATATCACAGTTTTGGATATTGGGTATTTAGTCCAGACAAAGACCACCCATCTTTGATAGCTAGGGTGGGAGGCTAATGGGAACACAGTTTCTTCTCAGATTCACACTGAGTCTTAGTCAGGTTGTAACCCCTTATAACTACCCTGTAATCTGGAGTGCTCAGCCAGTTTACAAGGAGTCCACAAATGCCATTCTTTATGTATAAACTAAAAATACATAGATTTTTTTTTACCAGATATGATGAAACTCCCAAGACAAGTATTGCTGTTATTTTCAGATTGGTAGGTGAAGGTAACTTTAAACAAAGGCCACTTGAGAATCTTCATGTTTATACTTTAGTGCAGCTGGAATCAATTTTCACTTAGGAGAGTGAAGATCCCCAGAACATGAGCATCTCCTTTACCCTCCCAGCTCCTAGATCTCTATGGTCACTATGTGAGAAGAGGCACAGGCATCAGATGTTGGAAGAATCTGCTGTTCTCACCCTCTGCAGTCACAGAATGTCCATCCTCTTCCATAATGCATTCAGGGTCAATCTGCTAACTGGGCTTTAAGCACTTGTTGTCACCCTGTGCTTCAATGGTACCTCCCAGGTTCATTCTCCTCTCAGGGACAGAAACTGGGAAAACTGTACTCACCCACCTCTTTATCACCTCTGACCTTTAGAAACACAACTTTGATTCCTCTTTCTTGGAAAGGGGTAAGAAAAGGAGATTCTACCCCAGTAACTGTTTTATCTCTAATATCACTATCTCTGCATGGTGTATTCTACCTAAGACTGATTCCTGTCTTTAAAATCATAAAATGTGCCTCAGCCAGTGTGGCTCAGTTTGTTGAGCCTTGTCCCACAAACCAAAAGGTTGCCGGTTTGAGGTTTGATTCCCTGTCAGTGCACATGCCTGGGTTGCTGGTTTAGTCCGCGGTTGGGTTGTCTATGAAAGGCAGCCAATTGATGTTTCTATCCCTCTCTTTCTTCCTCCCTTCCCCTCTCTCTAAAAATTAAATAATAAGTAAATAAATACATTTAAAATCATAAAATGCCAGGCACTCTGTTTCAGGTTCTGTGTTTCCTGAAGGAAGAAACTGCAGCTGAAAGGCTGGATGGGGGAAGTGAATTGTTTTGTCCTGATCCTCAGAGCTAGATAGAAGCAGAACCCAGCCTAAAACCCAATGTTCTCTTCTGATTGTTCCAAGTTAAACCTTTTAACTCTGTGTCCTCACAGTATTTACATATCTGTTTATTGTGGTTTCTGATGGCATTCCTGAATCCTGTTTTTAAACTTCTGCCTTCCCCCTCGTTTTCATCCAAATTTTACTTGCTCTTAGCATAATGAGCACAATTTGCAGTCAGATGCAGCAGTCAACTGTTTTATCCCTTATACCATTTCTTTTTCCCTAAGACAAATGGTTTTAACTCTTTTTGCCTTGTTATTTTGATGTCTCGAAATAACATGCTGGTATCACTACTCCCTGAATGTTGATAAAGCTACTGTCTGTCAGATTCCTGGTACATAGTGTAAGGATTAAAGTTTCTATCACCCCAACATCCTACATCACCCATGGAATTTTTTGTGGTCTTCAGAAAAAATAAAGCTTATGTTTCCTCATTTTATTACTGACATAAGAAAAGCAGGAATTGTAATAATCTAATTTTTGAGGTAAGGTAGAAATAGGCATTTTTGGTATGTTTTATCTTTTTTTCTTTATTATTTGGAAAGTAGTCTTTCATAGAACTGGGGAATGGGTGTCATTTCCACATTTTTTTATAGCACCATCTACTTCCTCTTGGCAACATATATTTTTCTAATGTAGGAGCATTTCGCCACATGTCAACCTGGTTTTTCCAGATGTCTGTGGCATGGCCCATTGTGCTCTCCATGTTCCTGGAGGGTGCGGCAGAGTGGGCAGTACTGTGCCCTCCCTGGGCGCTCAGACACAGAGGATTAGTGTGCTTTGATTCCCAGCTTATGGTTTCATAATGTGGAGATACACTACTATTTCATAATGTATGATTTCATGAATAACTTGTGTTTAAAAATGTACCACTGATCAGATATACATACAGCGGGACATTAATGTAGATACAGGCTGTTAAAAGGCATGGCGATGAGAGCCCATGAGCAGTGGTGTGGTGGTGCTGTGCTCAGAAGGCTTACCTCTGCCCGCCCTTCCCAGGGCTTGACTGGTGGTCACTGATGATCTCTGTACCTTCTTTATTGTTCTTAATTCCAGGTAGATGCACTGAGATTACGACTAGAAGAGAAAGAATCTTTTCTCAATAAAAAAACAAAACAGCTGCAGGACCTCACAGAAGAGAAGGGGACACTGGCGGGGGAGATTCGTGACATGAAGGATATGTTAGAAGTGAAGGAAAGAAAAATCAATGTTCTTCAGAAAAAGGTGAGTAGCTGGCACAAACCCTTTAGGTTGGGAATTGGTATCATTGACATTTTGTTACTTGAGACATTTGGGAGAATGTTGAAAAAAAGATATTATGCTTAAAGAATTTTAGGTTAAGAAATATAAACTTTTAACTTACTGTTATTGAACTTGCTTATGGTTGTAGCATGTCATTTTTAGCATGGCATGTTGAATTTTCTATTTGATTACCTGAAGACTAAATAGGATGATATTTTTCATTTGAGAGTTTAAGCATAGAGATTATTGTACAAATTTAGACATAAGTCTAAAACAAAAAGTCCAACAAGTTAATCTTTCCTTTTTTCTTATGGTGAGTAGAGCAGAGTATTTTGTGGGTCTTAAATATACTTTAGATGCATTTTGTATTTACAGAAACTTCAGTAGGTCTTATCCTGCCAAATCCGTACAGATTTTAGAAGGGGTAATGTTTACATCTGTTACTTAATTGGGGTCAGTGGAGAATGTATAGTAATCTCTGACTACAGTGACCTAACACAAAAGACGTTTGACTTGGTTAGGGCCCTGCTTTCCTTCCTTCTTTCAGCAGCTTTTTTTCTCCATTGTAGAGGACCCAGATTTTGTGACAGCAGCCTGCTTTTCTTGTGCAGAATTCCCATTTGCTACTGGATACAGTTTTGGTGGGACCATAGGGTCCCTTGCCTTTCCCTAGGAAAAGGGTAGGCTGGAAGAGAAACCAACACCTTTCTTTTAAGAAAATGCATTGTGAAGCATAGAGTTCTCAGATTAATAGGCAGCCAGTATGGAAACTGGATGGGAGCCAGTGGTGGCAGCAGGAGCTGGCTGGCAAGGACACTGCCACGGGCAGGCACATTGCTGGTGATATGCGCTGCAGCTGCAAGTGGAATCTAACTGGCCTCTTCTTTTGGTGTCATTTGCCACCATCATCTCTCACCTTGTTTATATCAACAGCATCCTAGCTGTTTTTTTCTGCTTCTACCCGTACCTTTCCTACAGCCTGTTCCTAGACAGAAGCTAGAGCAATCCTTTTAACATAAAACCAAGCTAATTAAAACTCTTCAGTCACAACCAGCTACATAATTCTTGGGGCCCAGTGCAAAATCAAAATGTGGGGCCACATTTTCAAACTTTATTGTGAATTTCAGGATGGGGTGATAGCAGAGCATTAAACCAAGCACGGGGCCCTTCTGAATAGGGGACCCACGCTGCCACACAAGTTGCATGCCGTTGAAGCTGTCTCCATTCCCAGTGGCTTCTATTCTCACTCTCAGGATACTGGTGATCAGATGGATCATATTCTTAATTCAATTCTGGCAAGATCTTTGCAGATAAGGCCCTGGTCATTACATCCCCCTTTAGAAGTTCCAGATAATTGATATAGATAACTAGAAGAGAGCTGGGAAGAGATGACCAAGGACCCTTGGATCAAAGGGGCTATCTAGGGCAGGTGGGACTAACAAAGAACCAGTTAAGTGGGAGTTCTTGGAAAATGTATGGAGGATTGCAAAGAAGTCTTTTCATTTAAATACCAAGCAGAGAATGATGATAAAAACTGACATTTATTGAACTTACCAATGTTGAGCACTGTATGCTAGATACTCTGCTAAACTTATCACATGCACTATTTACTTTCTCTTGACCATAACCTTGTGAGGCAGGTACAATTATTAACCCCAAGAAACTGAGGAATATGGAGGCTTATGGTAGGCCTGCCCAAGGCCATACAATCTAGATAGAAGTTTTTTTTTAATTGTCTTTGGGAAAATGGAGTAAAATTGCTATGGCAAATTAAGAGAATAAGCCTCATTTCCTTTGGAACTCTAGTTTTATGGTGATGACACCATATGTGGGAGTGAATCAAGGAAGAACATCACAGTTGTTTGTTTTGCCAGGAGGTGAGACTAAACACTCTCATTCTTGAGAAATAAGTGGCAAAATAATCTCAGTAGAGATTTTGGGAAGGCACTTCCTATGACTAAGTGACAAATGACCACTTTTGCTAATGTGTATATTTTGTAAAATTTTACACTTTTCTCCAAAGACAGACCCAAAGGTTTGGGGACCAGTTTGCAAGTCCTAGAACAAAGGCAGTTATACATTATGGTTCCTCAGGGCAACATGGTCACAATTCCATGTATTTAAACCATGTATGTAATGAGTTTGGAAATATTTTGTGTATATTTGAAGAGATTGTTCCACTTTGAGTGTTTTTCACTGAATGTTTACCAATACATTGGGGGAGGCACTGGCAACATAGTGAAGGGGTGGGGTTCTATTATAACTGTAACCACAGAGAAACAATCCCTAAGGTGATGCACAGAGTTCAGTAACCAACTGAAAGTGCGGAAATGATGCAGAAGCTAATACGCTGATGACACATTGTCTTTGGGAATGAATACTCCTTAAAGTATTGACTAAAATCAGCATAATTGGCTGTTTTAGGGCAGACCTCCATTGGAACAGCATAAGCTTTGGTTTAGAGTGAGTTGATGTGGAAGAATAATAAATTCATGTCAATGTCAGAGGTGGAATATTACTTAATATTTCTTTCTCATAGACTCTTTGGCAACCAGCACTGTGTTTTAATGCCAGTAGAACTGGGTATGCTTCTTTCATAGCCGTGTTTAACCTGGCAAGGCTAGGCTTGTACCTCCTATCTGCCAGCTTTGCCTTCAGAGCCCTGAGTCTCAGAAGTCTTGTGTCCTTCACATGCCACATGGACAGGTCACACGTTTGGGCAGCAGGCACAGGCCTGATGCTGTAAACCATTTTACTACTTGAAGAAGGAAGTAAAATTGAATAAAATGAGAACTCCCCCTCCCATGTGGCAGAATATCTCTGATTAAGCTTTTATAGGAAAACAGAAGTCATCAAGAATGGATTTTTGGTCTTGCCACCATATTTTTGACTCTACTCCATAATTCAAGATATGGAATTCTTTTATTAGGGGACAAAAATATGCACGGATGAAAATCATTTAGTGGAATATCCCCTTGTGGCTGTGATACTGAAGTTAGAGGAGCAGCACAGATTTCCTGCTGCAGGCATAGCATTCTGCTCTGATACCTGAATTCAAAATGAAGTTGATGAAGTGCTACCTGACTATTGAGTCATTTTTGTAGGAAATGCCATAAAACCTTGATGACATTGTACATTTGGAAAGTGTATAATGCCCAGGGCTTTAGGACATGGTAGTATTATTTGACCCAGATAAAATTCTGTTATGCAGCCTATAGATTCTTGCAGCATGAATTTACTCCCCAAGATATTTTTTTTTAAAAAGCCATTAAACTGGACAAAAATTCAATATCCATTTTCATTCTAAGTTGCGGTTCCACAAGCACTGTGAATTTATAGAGCAGAGGCACTTTATTTATTAGGGTAGAAAAACAGATGGTGATTTATCTGGAAGCCAGATCTACTAGCTCTCTACTGGGCTTCATGGATTGCCCTGAGGGTTGCAAAGGGCAGGGAGAGGTGAGTGTTGGTGGCTCCTGGCAATGATGCTATGGACCTGCCCACATCAGCAGCTCTATTCTACCCATTTGGAAGGGTGGTGGGGATAATTCTGAATGACTATAGGTAAGGTTCAGAGGTAAGGATACGACAGGAGTATGGTTATTAGCCTACTTGGATTCTTCATGAAGTTGATTAAAAAAGTAATATCTGAGAAGATAACTACAGAACATAGAATTTCCACACTGGCGTAAGATTGATGTAAAATATGGAGGACTTTTTGATTCAATCTCTTTCTCAGTGTTTAAACATCCAGTTGAATTTTTCTATTTATTATTGGCAAACCTCCTAATTTTTTGAACATGTGCAAAGTCATATTCATTTTGCATGTACTAAGTGTTTTGTATGTGTCAGTCAGTCACTTCTCCGGATCCTGGAGGTTCAAAGAGAAGTAAGACATTGTCTAGTCCTCAAGCAGCTGGCAGTCTGATTGGGGAGATAGACATGCATAATCCAAAATATGTGTTTGGTGGAAAGCAATGTGGCATATAACCAGAAACAAATAGCTTGATGAATGCAAACAGCAGAAGCTAATTCTAGCTACTTTATGCAAAAGGGAATTTATTACAAGAATATCCAGAGCCTCAGTGTCTGACTAGTAGAACCAGATCTGGGGAACGATCAAGAACCAGGACAGCTCCAGGAGACTAAGGAAAGGCAGGCAGTGCCATGATCTCATAACCACTGTGTGGTCAGAGGTCTTCTATGCTGATGGCTGCCCTCTTACCCTCATCTCTCTGTCCTTACATCATGCTGTTGGTCAACATTCAAAGTCCTGAGACAAGTATCTCTACTGGCAGGACTAAACAGCCGCTTTCTAGAAGGAATCTCAGAAATGCAGTTCTAAGCTTTCCACCTGGACTTTCCACTCAGTTCTATCACTTACTCAGGGAAGTCTGCTGATACTGCAGTCTGAGACAGCTCTTACACTCTTCGAGAACCACTTCCTGGCCCAGTTTGAAATGATGCAGTCCTTTAGCTAATGTTGGCTTCCCTCCCAGGACTAAGTTCCTTGAGTGTCCCAGTTGTGATCATCAAGATACCTCCAGTTCCTTACAAAATTCTTGGCAGGCGATGGTCCTCAATCAATATGCTTTGGGTAAATAGTTATATTAGCAAATTCTGAATGAATGAGAACTTGGGACAAGGGAAATCACTTTGAGATATACTCTTGGCCCAAGTATATTGCTGGCTGTGACAAGAGTCATTTGCCCTGGTGAAAGTCAAATCCGCTCATTCCCAGGACAGTATGTTCTGTGTAGACTACATGAAGGAGCCATCCAATGAATAATAAACTTGGGTGAGGAAATGACTGTTGACCTTCCCATATATAATACCTCCAGCTTCTGTTCCATTACACTGGGAAGGTAAAAAGGGATGAAGCCCTGAATAAGGGCACTTGGCCATTCTTCCTTCATTTCCTTTTTAATAAAAAAAGTATCATTTATCAAGAATACTGTCTTGTTCTAGAAAGAGGATGCTTCCTCCTCCATTTCTCACTTCTAAGAGTGACATAATGATGCTGCTGATTATTCATGATCATTTCCAATTGTGAACATTGCAAATGATAATTTTTATAGTAAAATGATTATCTACTATTGATTGAGCCCTTAGTATAAACCAGACACTGTGCTAAGGGCTTTGCATCTTGAGGTTATACGCCCTTAGAACAAACCTAATGACATGTAGGCACTATCATAATTTCTACTTTAAAATTGGAGGCTGTACTGATAGTTGTAAGTTTGTTGTTATTTTGCTGTTCATGTTTTTGATCTTCTTTTTCTTAGATAAGTCCCTTTAACATTTCATATAATAAGAGCTTGGTAATAATGAACTACTTTAACTTTATCTTATCTGGGAAGCACTTTATCTGCCCTTCCATTCTAAATGATAGCTTTCTGGATAGAAAGGGTACTCTTGGATGTAGGTCCTTGCCTTTCATGACTTTGAATACTTCTTTGCAGCCCCTTCTTGCCTGCAAGGTTTCTTTTGAAAAATCAGCTGATAGTCTTATGGGAACTCCTTTGTAGGGAGGATTAGGGAAAGGTATAGGGAATAGGAAGCATAAATGACAGGTACAAAATAGACAGGAGGAGGTTAATAATAGTGTACAAAATGGAGAAGCCAAGTGACTTATATGTATGACCCATGAACTAAGGTAAGGGGGATGCTGGTAGAAGGGGGGGTGTGCAGGCAGAGGGGAATAAAGGGGAGAAAAAATGGAACAACTGTAATAGCATAATCAATAAAATATATGTTAAAAATTGGAGGCTGTGATTTAGAGTGTAACTTGCCCCAAGTCACAGGGCAGGTATGACCCTGGATGGAGCTCTTCTTAATCACCACACAATTCTGGTCTTTTCTGCTTTATGATCCTGCCTCCCTCAAGAGACAAGAGGGATCATTAACTTTTAGGGATTAACTAAATCGTAATTTGAGCAACATACCTGAGGTTGATCTAAAGGCTGCTTATTTTTAATACCAAACAAACAGAGATGCCTTTACTAAATAATCTGACAAAAAATGGAAAGGCAATATAATTAGTAAAATACAATGTTGGGTCTGAATACATACACATATTTGTGTATATATATGTATAAAGCCATATTTAGAAAAAATAAAGATCATGGTGACCTTTAGTTTCTGTTTATTTTTCCCTGCAAGATTCTGCCTGTACTATTCTAAGCCATTTGAATGTTTTGCTGCCTCATTTTCAAAGGATTACACCATTTTTGCTGTCATAGTTGTTTCAGTTTGTTTTGATTGTTGGCTTAAAGGACTGAGGCCTCAAAAGATGATTTGAGAAATCTAAGTAGCTTTCCTAGACTATTCACAGATGAACTCAAAATTTGTGAAACTCCTCACCTCATCTGGGAAGCTGCCCCACTTTGCAGGGGCTGGTGGCCTGATGTCTAACCTTGGTGTAGACGAACTGCCTACCCACTGCCTCTGAAGGCAGGAACTGGGATAGCATCTCAGGATTGAGCACAACTAAGTAGGTCATGCCTCTAAGGCAGTGGTTCTCAACCAGGGACAACTTACAACCCAACTACCTCTTTTCCAGGAATATTTGACAATGTCTGGAGATAGTTTGAATTGTCACAGCTGGGGAATTGCTACCCAGGGGTGCTGCTAAACATCCTACAATGTACCAAATAGACACCTCTGCCCCCTGCCCTCCACCCCTGCCAAACAAGTAATTATCCAGACCAAACCCTTGTCTATCCTGTTATGTATGGACTACCCTATTCATCTTGGTTCTTACAGCTCCCTGCCTTTAGATAGTATTTCTTAAAATAATTTTATACTCTGGATAATATCCAGAGGGGAGAGAAATGTCTCTCTCCTTTGGATATTGTCTCAGCTGATATGATTAACATTTTTAGCTACACTTTTTCTCTGGCATAATTATAGGCAGTTATAGAGGTGAACATCTTATGTATGTGTATGTGTGTATGAGGGTTTATAATGTTTGAACTATTACTTTCTATTTTATATTTTCACTACATATACTTATTAAGAGTGTATATATATAGCACACTTGAACTATTCAAATTATTACAATATTAAAACTGATCTGACCACACTAATCATATCAACTAATTTGGATGGGATACTGGTCAGCTATAGTATAGGGAGCATATAAATAAAGCATCTGACTTAAAACAGAGATGGGTCATGCAGCTGGCATTGCCCAGTTTTAAATTTCTTTGGCTAAATGCCAGCATTCTAGTCACTTGGAAAGTGATTTTTTAAACTAAGTTTTTCCCGACCCCCCTCAAAGGTAATTTATTTTAGCAGACTTTTGGGCTGAAAATCAGATTCCTATATTCACATTGAATATAATTTTTATATATTTTATCTAGTCACTCAGAATATGGTAACATTGTATGTTTAGTGTGGACTGAATGTAGATTTAACCAATGTGTTATTTAAATATTTGTAACTAAAAAAAGGATTGTCTAGATTAGTGTTTGTAATTTTCCTGTTTCTTTTTCTTTTTTTGAATATTGCTGCTGCAGTATTCTTAGGGTATAATCCCAGCAGTGAAATTGCCAGGTCAGAAGGGAGTTTCATTTTTAGTTTTCTGAGGAAATTCCATACTGTTTTCCACAGTGGCTGCACCAGTCTTCATCCCCACCAACAGTGCACTAGGGTTCCCTTTCTCTACAACCTTGTCAGCACTTGTTTGTTGGTGTTTATGATAGCCATTCTGACGGGTGTGAAGTGGTATCTCATTGTGGTTTTAATTGGCATCTCTCTGATGGCTAGTGATGTTGAGCATCCGTTCATATATTTCTGGGTCCTCTTATGTCCTTCTTGGAGAAGTGTCTGTGAGGTCCTTTGGCCATTTTTTTAATTGGATTGTTTGCCTTCCTGGTGTGGAGTCATGTGAGTTCTTTGTATATTTTGGAGATCAGACTCTTTCCCAAGGTATCATTGGCAAATATATTTCCCCATAAGGTTGGTTTCCTTTTCATTTTACTGATGTTTTCTTTAGCCATGCAGAAGCTTTTATTTTGATGAGATCCCATTTGTTTATTCTTTCCTTTATGCCCCTTGCTGTAGGGACATATGGTGAAAATATTGCTGTGTGGAATATCTGAGATTTCCCTGTCTATGTTCTCCCTAGGACTTTTATGGTGTCATGACTATATTTAAATCTTTTATCCATCTTGAATTTATTTTTGTGTATGGTGTAAATTGGTGGTCGAGTTTCTTTCTTTCTTTCTTTTGGTTTTTTTTTTTTTTTTTGCATAGCTGTCCAGATCGCCCAACACCATTTGTTTGAAGAGGCTATTTTTACTCTACTCAATATCTTTTGAATATTGTTTCTTCATTCTAGAAAAATATAAGAAAAAAGTAACTTACTGTCTCATTTAATAAATTATCTATATGTATTCTAGGTAGCAGTAGGTCACCAGTCTAAGCAGATGAGTCTTTGCTCTGGCATCATTTAATGCATTGTCTTTTTAAAAAACTATTTTAATGTATTTTATGATTATGTTATCACAGTTGTCCCATTTCCCTTCCTTTATTCCCTTCCACCCTGCACACCCCCTCCTACCCACATTTCTGCCCTTAGTTCAATATCCATAGGTTGTAAATATAAGTACCTTGGCTTCTATATTTCCTACCTATCCTTAAATTCCCCTTGTCTATTTTTTACCTACAACTCATGCTACTTATTCTCTGTACCTTTTCTGCCTACCTCCCTTCCCACTTCCCCTGCTGATAACCCTCCATGTGATCTCCATTTCTGTGATTCTGTTCCTGATCTAGTTGTTTGCTCAGTTTGTTTTTAGGTGCAGTTGTTAATAGCTAAGAGTTTGTTGTTATTTTACTGTCATAGTTTTGATCTTCTTTTTCTTAGATAAGTCCCTTTAACATTTCATATAATAAGAGCTGGGTGATAATGAACTCCTTTAACTTGACCTTATCTGAGAAGCACTTTATCTGCCTTTCCATTCTAAATGAGAGCTTTGCTGGAGAGAGCAATCTTGAATGTATGTCCTTGCCTTTCATGACTTTGAATAGTTCTTTCTGGCCCCTTCTTGCCTGCAAGGTTTCTTTTGAGAAATCAGCTGATAGTCTATGGGAATTCCTTTGTAGGTAACTGTCCCCATTTCTCTTGCTGCTTTAATATTCTCTCCTTATCTTTAATCTTGGGTAATGTAATTATGATGTGCCTTGGTGTGTTCCTCCTTGGGTCCAATTTCTTGGGACTCTCTGAGCTCCCTGGACTTCCTGGGAGTCTATTTCCTTTGCCAGATCAGAGAAGTTCTTCATTATTTGCTCAAATAAGTTTTCAATTTGTTGTCTTCCTCTTCTCCTTCTGGCACCCCTATGACTTGGATGTTGGAACATTTAAAGATGTCCTGGAGGTTCCTAAGCCTCTCCTCATTTTTTTGATTTCTTGTTTCTTCATTCTTTTCTGTTTGGTTGTTTCTTCCTTCTTCTGCTCCAAACCATTGATCTGAGTCCCAGTTTCCTTCCCATTATTGTTGATTCCCTGTAAATTTTCCTTTATTTCACTTTTCATAGCCTTCATTTTTTTCCTCTAATTTGCTACCATACTCAACCAATTCTGTGAGCATCTTGATTGCCATGTTTTGAAGTGTGCATCTGATAGCTTGGCTATCTCTTCATCACTTACTTGTATTTTTTTCTGGAGCTTCAATCAGTTCTCTCATTTGAGCGATTTTTTTTTTGTCTTGGTGCATCTGTTACGTAGTAAGGGGTAGAGCCTTAGGTTTTCACCAAGGCCAGTGCTACTTACATTGCTATATTTTAGATGCTGCATGTGGGGGAAGGGTTCAAGAGGGAAGAGTGCCACTTGCTCTGCTCTCTGTGGTTTTCAGTCACTTCCCCCACTACCCACAATCAAATTGGGCCTGTCGGTACTGATTCTCATGTGGGTGGGTTTCTGTAGTTCTGGGACCATGTGGGTCTCTCTAACAAACTTTCCTCTAAGGCTGGGAGTTTCTCCCACTGCTGCCTCAACCCCCACAGGTGTTTTCAGTCAGAGGCTTTGAGGCTTTATTTCCCTGTACTGGAACCCTGGGTTGCATGGTTTGTTTTGCTCCCTAATTGTTCCTCCCCATTTATCTGCCACACGAATGTGGTACCTGCCTAGTCTGCAAGCCACCACCTTGCCAGGAGTCCTCTCCACCCTGCTGCCCATTTTTGCCCCTCCTACCAGTCTGGATGAATGTTTCTTCTTTAATTCCTTGGTTGTCAGACTTCTATACAGTTCAATTTTCTGTCAGTTGTTGTTTTTGTTTTTAAATTTGTTGTTGTCCTTCTTTTGGTTGTGCGAAGAGGCATAGTGTGTCTACCTATGTCTCCACCTTGGCCAGAAGTCTGCATTCTGTCTCTTATTGGACATGAAGTTGATGCCTAGGGTTCTAGTGCTAATAAATTCCATGGGACAAATAATTGGACAAGCCTGGAATAATCACTCTTGTTAGTGATAGCCTAGGGGAAAAACAGCTTGGTGATTTTACTAGTTCATCATATTGGTTAGAAGTCCCTTTTGCCCCCATGAAGCACTGTTTGGAAGGTCACTCATTTTGTGTCTCTTGAGTGGAGGTTGTGGCTTCCTTGGTAAACTTAAGCTTCTTTGTGAAACAGTGAATTCACTGTCCTCCTCATTCATGTATCACTTTCTTCTAAGGTATTTCAAATTGCCTTTCTTTTAGAAATGATATAAATGAAATGAAATTTTATTATCTAAAGAATCAAAGCTAAACATTCACCTTCTAATAGAGCAACTAAAGAGATATAGGGATGCCTATTCATTTAACATCTATAGTCACTGTCCTCAATTAGCTGCATCTCTCAACCCCTTGACTCTATTGAATACAACTCAATATTATTTGATTTTAAAAGACATGTTAAAATGAGTAGTCTGATGAAGCATGGATAATCCTAAAGACAGAATGATATGAGTGTATACTTGGAAGAACACTTCATGTCTCTTAGTCCAACCTTTTAATTTTTCCACTCAGGACACAGAGGTCTTGAGAGATGAAATGACTTGTTTAGAGTCACTGGGCTAATTAGTGACAGAGCTGGGCTCTGATTATATTTTCCTTTTTCTTCTCTCCATGACCCTATGACATCCAAAGCATTGAGTGCCCACTGACTTATTTCTGGTCAGCATGTCTTACTTCCTTCTTTCCTCCTATTCCAGTCATCCAATAATATATAGTAAACATCTATAATGATCTGAGATACATAGGTTATTGAAAGGGTGTAGTTTCTGCCCTCTGGGAGCTTATACTCGTGGGGAAAAACCACTAAACAGTCAACTAGAGGGCAGTGTGTGATTTGTGCTATGCCAACCAGGTACATGGTACACCGTAGGAGGGACATGTCACCTATTATGGAGAGTCAGATGGTCAAGGAAGACTTCTGGAAAAGTTGATGACTTGACAAAGATCTCAAGAACAGAATTTGTGAAGGATTGACTGGAAGGCAGCACAGTGTATTTGGTAGAAGTAGAAGTAATTTCATATAGATGGACCCCACTCCCCTGCCTCATTTAGGAAATACATTTATAGAAGTTTTTATATTCTTTATGTCTTCTAGCAATCACATATGTTTTATAATTAAAGTTTGAGAGTCAACCTGACTTCCATAATATAAATATTCTCTTTTAGTCCCTCCTGTCTTGCAAGTGGTGATAACGATTATCTTTGTTATTTCAGATGCAGTTCAGGGCTATGTCATTCTGAGAACTGATTCTTATTCAGTGACAGAACTTTATTCTGCACCAGGGGAGGCACATTCTCTTTTAAATAAATATTTGCTTCTGGATTAAGACCTAAGATTTGTACTCAATTTCAGCATGATAGATTTTTTAAAAACCTTTGTTTATAACTACCTGCAATCCCTTGAAGATTTAAAATAAAAATGGCCAGACTGTCCTGACCATGGCTGCTACCTGAATGGGCACATGCATCTTGACACAGCTGTCCATGTCAGCTGCCAGCAGTCATTTGTGGTATGGGATTAGAGGTGGTTGAGCCTTTACATATTTCAGTCTGGAGATGATTCTGTTTTGCTTCCCACATACTCCCCAGGCTATTTAATTTAAATTAAACTTATTTATGTGAGAAAGGAAATTTCCTATCTTTTTTTTTACTTATCCTGTGTTTGGCAATGGATTTTACTTTTCTGTGAAGAGTTTAAACATATCTATATTAACACTTATCATATTATATTGTACAGAGAAGTCCATAATTCAAAACTTTAATAATATGCATTAAGTTTTCCATTTATAAGAATAAATGTAAATTATGGGTAATGTGTTATTGGGGCATATAACCCACTATTGCTGCTAAGGGGCACCTTCAAATTGTTCTGATAGTGCAGTCCTCATTGCCATTTTCCCCCTTCATACTTATCTGATTATAATACTCCCTTGCAAAGTAAAAGATGTAATTGCTTTAGCAGACCTTTAACATGGTGCCTTCATCTAGCATTTTATCACACTTACCTCCTTTTTAGATTGCCTATGGAGAACCAGTAAAAACACCACATGTAATCAGTCCTTGGATAATATAATTATAGTTTGTAAAAGTAATTAACAATTCTAACAAAAAATTGCTATGGTAGGTCATATTCTAAGATGGTCCACCAGATTTCCCACCTCCCTGATACATATTTCCTGAGTAATGCCCGGGACAGTGACTATGATGTACTTTACACCCATGGTTAAATTATGTGCTATGGCACAACTGATTTTAAGAAAGGGAGACCATCTTTCCCTTTCATGTGATTCTTTCATAGACCTAATCACATGATCCTTTTAAATCTGGATCCTAAGGTCAAAAATAGGAAAGGCAGAGATTAAATATGAGGGGGATTTGCTGCCTGAGAAATTCTCTATTGTTGACTTGCAGATGGAGAGGGCTACATGGCAAGGAATTTGGGGTGGTCCTTGGGGACTGAAAGTGACTCCCACTGATAGCCAGAAAGGGGAGCAAGGGCCTCAGTCCTAAGCCAACAAGAAGCTGAATTTTGCCAATAACAGGAATAAGCTTAGAATCAGACATTTCTTTGAGCCTCTAGACACATTCTCATTTTGGCTGACACTGATTTCATCCTTGTGATACTCTGCCACACTGCACTGGACTTCTGACCTCTAAAACTGTAAGTGGATAGATAGATGTGTTTTTAAGCCACTAAATTATTGATGGTATTTGTTACACAGCAAGAGAAAACTTATACAAGTGAAATATTAAAACTCTTCAGCAGTAGCAAACTTTTCACAGATGTCCAGAGGCAACTCAGTGGCTGAGTTCACAGGATACTGAGGAGTGTTGGCTCACTAAAGGGTATCACTGTACTGTAATGAAAGCAGTTCCAATACCTTTGTCTGCTTAGCTTAGAAACCATGGGTGTTTGATGAATTTTATTTTAGGGGGATTGCATTATTTCTAAAAGTAGACATAGGATTGAGCCTTTATTATACTTTTCAGATTCCTACTATTTTAGGTTGCATAACTAAGATTTATTAAAACATGATGTTATGTGTTTGTCTCTGCTTCCCCTTAAGTCCTGAGCTCAGCAAAGGAAATGAGTACATCTTACTCATCTTTTTATCTGTAGTACCAAGGACTGTGCTTGGTACCTTGTAGGGTGCTTAATACGTATACTGGAAAACTGAGGTGACATGAATCAATAAACAAATCTATCTAAAGTTTTTGTGTGAGATTCAGGATGAATAAACAAATAGGAATGGCTGTGTTCCAATAAAATTTGATTTACAACAACATGCATTTGGGCAGATTTGGCCTATGGTGTATAGCTTGCTGAACTCTGGTGTAGATCACAGTTATTATTGCCTAGAGCAATTGTAACATATAACAACCTTCATAGAAAGTTTGAGATTTTTTAAATATACTCCAAATATTTGATAGAGTTGAAAGAAAGCATACTTCTTTTGGGAGCTATATTTACTATTTACCTCAGATCCTGGTGTAATGGAAAGTTAGGGCATATTCTCCCATGGGTTAAATTTCTAAGTTTCTGTTACAATTCATAGCTTTCTTGTGAATAAAGTCTGAATGAATCAAAGCTAAGCAAACAGAATAGGCTCCAATGAATAGCACCTATTGACTTAGGGTGGAGATATTACTTTCTTTTTTTTTTTAATATATTTATTGATTATGCTATTACAGTTGTCCCATTTCCCCCTTCACTCCCCTCCACCCTGTGCCCCCTCTCCCACCCACATTCCCCCCCTTTAGTCCATGTCCATGTGTCATACTTATGAGTTCTTTAGCTTCTACATTTCCCGTACTATTCTTGCCCTCCCCCTATCTATTTTCAACCTACATTCTATGCTACTTATTCTCTATACCTTTTCCCCCTCTCTCCTCCTCCCACCCCTACTGCTAGCCCCCCCTTGTGCCCTCTATTTCTGTGGTTCTGTTCCTATTCTAGTTGTTTACTTAGTTTCTTTTGGTTTTGCTTAGGTGTGGTTGTTAATAATTGTGAGTTTGCTGTCCTTTTACTATACATGTCTTTTCTTTATCTTCTTTTCTTAGATAGTCCCTTTAGCATTTCATAAAATAGGGGCTTGGTGATGATGAACTCCTTTAATTTGACCTTATCTGAGGAGCATTTTATCTGCCCTTCCATTCTAAATGAAAGCTTTGCTGGATAGAGCAATCTTGGATGCAGGTCCTTGCCTTTCATGACTTGGAATATTTCTTTCCAGCCCCTTCTTGCTTGTAAGGTCTCTTTTGAGAAATCAGCTGACAGTCTGATGGGAACTCCTTTGTAGGTGACTGTCCCCTTATCTCTTGCTGCTTCTAGGATTCTCTCCTTCGTTTTTACCTTGGCTAATGTAATTATGATGTGCCTTGGTGTGTTTCTTCTTGGGTCCAACTTCTTTGGGGGCTCTCTGCGCTCCTTGGATTTCTTGGAAGACTGTTCCCTTTGCCAGTTTGGGGAAGTCTCCTTTATTATTTGTTCAAATAACTTTTCCACTTGTTGGTCCTCCCCTTCTGGTTACCCCTATAATTCGGATGTTGGAACGTTTAAAGGTGTCCTCGATGGTCTTAAACTTTTCTTTGATTTTTTGAATTCTTATTTCATCATGCTCTCCTGCTTGGTTGATTCTATCTTCCTTCTGGCCCACTGTGTTGTTTTGAGACTCATATTCCTTCCTTTCACAATTGGCTCTCCTCCGTGTGTCTTCCTGCATCCCTTTTATGGTAATCTGCATTTTTTTCATGTAATTTGGATCCAAAATCAACCAGTTCCGTGAGCTTCCTGATCACCAGTGTTTTGAACTGTGCATCTGATAGGTTGGCTATTTCTTGGTCACTCAGAAGGATGAGTCCTGGGGGACTGATCTGTTCTGCTGGAAACATGTCTTACGTCTTTCCCTGTCTCTCCTATTATTTTACTTATTTATTTATTTTTTCTCCGGTCTGGTCGCTCTTGTTACGTGGGGGGGCAGAGCCTTAGGTGTTCACTGGGGCTGGGCGCCCAGTTGCTAGCTTGTGACGTTATATGTGGGGGCAGGGGTGGGAGCGGGGGCAAGGAGGGATCAATGGCGACCGTTCCGTTCTCCTGGAGCCGGACACTTCCCTGGGCTTCTAGGCCGAGAGCTCTGCCCTGGTCCACAATCGCTGCCCCACTGATTCCCCCAGCCGCTGCCTGTGTACTCAGGGATCACGCTACACCGCTGCGCTCCTGCGCCCCGGATTGCTGTCGCGCTGATTTTGTGCCAAATTTCCCCCGAACTACTGCGCCTGCAACCCGCGCCAGCCCCGCGCCTGCTCGCTCGGCTCGTTTTCCCCTACCAGTCTGGATGTACGGGTCTACTTCAACTTCTTGGCTGTCCGACTTCCATTTAGATAAATCCTCTGACAGTTCTGATATTATGACTGCAAATCATTGTTGTAAATTATTGTGGTTCTGTTCTTGGTTGTGCGAGGGGGTATGGTGCGTCCACCTATTCCTCCGTCTTGCCGGAAGTCTGCGAGATATTACTTTCTTTAGTGTTGAATATGATGTTAAACTTTAGGTCAGATATGATACTTTGACTTATAAAACTATGAAGAGTAGCATACATATCCTCAGGGTCTGTCCAAATTATGAATGTTTGTGTGCTTAAACAGCTAGAGGCATAGATGAGGGTGCCCAGTGGGAAGGTAGGAATTGATACAAGAATCCTTTGCTGCCATTCTGGGTCAATAACACTTAATTAGACCTTGTAGGGAGCATTCTTTAAAGAGGTTGTTAGGAGGTACAAAATGTGAGGTAACTGGGTGGAAGACAAATGGGAGCTGTCAATCAAAGCTGCTTTGTTTACCAATTCTTCATCAAGGAATTCATCTTAAGAAACAAAGTTGTAGGCATAGAATTAGTCACAACCTTGTTCATAGCATGATCCTTTAACTTTTCTTTTGTCTGATTCATGAAAATATTATAAGTAGAGGAGTGACTAAATAAATGATAGTATACCCCTCCATGGAAATTCAGCCAATAGAGATTATGTTATAGAGGAATGTTTAATGACAGAAAGATATTTACATTATTTCATTAATGGAAATAAACTCCTTATATATGTATGTACAGGAAATGGTCAGAGGATGCATTTTCTCACACTCTTGCTGCCATAGTCTGACCCTATTTTTGTTTCAGAGGTGTATGTAAACACACATATACATGCCTATAGGCTTGTTTCAGTTTAATTAGTTCATAAGAGCAGGAACTATGACAGGCCTGGCTTTGAATCTCAAATCATGGGCTTTTATCCTAAGGCAAGTTACTTACACTCTCTTTGCATCATTTTCCCTATCTTTGGAATGAGGATAAACTCACATCTCACTTTCAGTCTCAATTCTTCTCAACATAGTAGGCATTTAGGAAGCATTTGTTGAAAGAACAAAGTGCCCATCAGTGTTGGTCCATAAAAAAATTATATTAAAAATTAGTTTTTATGTACTAGACCTGTTGACTCAATGAACTTGGAAAGAAAATGAAATTACTTTATAAAGAGGATTTTAAATTGGTTTTTAAATTTATATACAGTAAAATGCAGCTTTTGTGTTGTATAGTTTGTGGGTTTTGACAAAAGCATACACTTGTGTAACTACCTCCACAATCATGATACAGGACACTTCTAGCATCCTCATGCTGCCTCCTATGTAGTCAGTCCCTTGCCCCAGCCCCCAGTCCTGGCAGCTACCTATTTGTTTCTATCCCTATAGTTTTGCCTTTTCCAGAATGTCATAGAAGTGGAATTATATATTATATAGTCTTTGTGTCTGGCTTCTTTCTGCAAGCATAATGCATTTGAAATTCATCCATGTTGCAGCCTTTATCAGTAGTTCATTCTAAAGATAATAGTTTTAAAGATAACTCCTATTGTTTGAAATGTTTCATATCATAACCACACAGTTCTTTTATCTCTGAAGTTGCTATGAAACCAGAGTTGTTACAGTGAGGGATGTTAATGCTGAAGGAGACTTGAGAATCAGCTTCATCTAACCCTGCCTGTTGAGAAGGTGGGGCATTCTGAGAGCCAGAGATCAAATGCATTACCCCAGGTGAGAGCAGAATCCACAGCCTTGATGCTACACTAGCAAAGTTATATTGGAAATCAGAGAGGGTAAACTATTCTGGAGATGGACTAGTGGAAAAGTCCCTGAAGGGCAGGGAGAAAGGTAGCCTGTGAGTTGAAATGACAACATTAAATTATTTTTAGACAGATAACAAACCAGTACTTTCTTTATTTAGAATAAGCAGAAAAGACCTTCTATCATTATTATTATTTTGCAAAAGGGGTGAGTTTGTATAAACCCACTTTCATTTCCTAGCATTCATAGTAAGCACTGGTTTGGAGAGTGGTCAGCAGGTATCATAGATGTTGCTTTTGGCCCTGGAGCAGATATATGGTGACTGGCTAAGCATTTTAAACATGTAAGGTTGTCCACTGTGAATCATGTTCCCCACAAAAAAGCTTACACCAGATTCTTGAAGCACACAGGGGTGTGTAGTTTTATATTGAAGCCTGAATTAAAAAGTGTCCTTTTATTGTTTATTATTTATCCTCTTTATCTTTTATTTCTGAAGGCATAGTACTATTTTATTTTAAATAGTTTATAATTCATTAAATGTTAGCTATGAAGGATGCAAGATGGTGGAGGAGTAAGTGGAAGCTACACTAACCCCTTCCCAAAACCAATCTAGAATTACAACTAAATTGTAGAGAAATCATCCAGAATAAGCAACTGAGTACTAGCTGGAGAGAACCCATATAACCACAGACAGATGGAAGAAAACACTTCACCACAACGAGACTGGTAGGGAGTGTGGAGGAGGTGCAAGAGGGCTGCCTGGGTTCCCACAGGTGGCAGCTGAAGTGTTGGAGGGATATTTCAGCAGCTGGGGGGTTTGTCCTAAGAAATATAGGGTCTAAACCCCAAGTTGAGCTCCCCAGCCTACAGGGCCAGAGCCAGAAAGGAACCCAGATAACATTCAGCTGTGAAAAGCAACAGGGGTTCTGTCTGCCAGGGAGAAGTGGCTGGAGATGCAGAGAGTCTCTTATAGGGTACACGCACAAACTTTTGTTTGTAGCCACTTACTCTGGGTGCTGGCAAAGGTCAGGCAGAATAGACTAGAGGAGCTTAAGAAGAGTCTGGGGTTGGTGGCTCTGGGGAGAGAACTGAGGGAACAGCCTCCAGGATCCCTGTGCTGAGTCATTCCTATACTGCAGGAGCCATCTTTCTCAGGCACAGCATTTCTCTCTAAATGGCATCAGCCTGAGGGGAAGCAATAGCCCTGCCCCCAGGAATTACTTTGCCCCACCCTATGGTACTTAAGCCAGGCTGCAGATTACGGCTTCATTTTATCAACAAACAGATCAATTTAACACTGATTAGTTTAACAGCTAAGGCAGAAAATACAAAGCAGCCAAAATGGGGAGATAAAGAAACTGATACCAAATGAAAGACTAAGTGAATTCTCCAGAAGAAATAGATGAAATGGAGGCAAGCAATTTATCAGATAGAGACTTTAGAATACTGATTATAAAGATACTCAACAGCGTGAAAAAATACAGAGAAACCATAAAAAAGGACCAGTCAGAAATAAAGAATGCAATATCTAAAATAAATAATACACTGGAAAGAATAAACAATAGGTTAGGTGAAGCAGAGGATCAAATCAGAGTTTGAAAGACAAGGTAGAAAAAATCACCCAGGAAGAGCAGCAAAAGGGAAAAAGAATTTTTAAAAAATGAGGAGAGCTTAAGAAACATTTTGGAAAACATGAAGCATAACAACATCTGCATCATGGGAATATCAGAAGGAGAAGAGAGCAAGTAAGGGATGGAGAACCTATTTGAAGAAATAATGACTGAAAATTTCCCTAATCTTGTGAAGGAAAAAGTCACACAAGTCCAGGAAGTTCAGAGTCCCAAACTAATTGGACCCAAAGAGGCCTACACCAAGACACATCATAATTTAGGATTCTCAAGGAGAGAATCCTAAAAGCCACAAGAGAAAAGCAGGTAGTTTACCTACAAGGGAGCACCAATTAGACTGTTATCTGATTACTCAACAGAAACATTTCAGGCCAGAAGAGAGTGGTATGAAATATTCAAGGTGACGAAAAGCAAGGACCTACAACCAATGCCACTTTACCCAGCAAAGCTATCATTTAACATTGAAGGAGAAATAAGGAGCTCCCCAGATAAGAAAAAGCTAAAGGTTTTTGTTAATATCAAACCAGTACTGCAACAGATGTTAAAGGGCTTGCTTTAAGAAGAAAAGAAGAAAAAGAGAAAGAAAAATAAAAAAAAAACAGAGGAAAACAATTTAATAATAAAATGGCACAACACACATATCTATAATAATCACCTTAAGTGTAAATCCTTAAATGCTCCTACTAAAAGACAGAAGGTAGCTGAATGGATAAGAAAACAAGACCCATACATATGCTGCCTCTAAGAGACACATCTCAGATTGAAAGATGCACACAGACTAAAAATAACAGGATAGAAAAAGATATTTCATGCAAATGGAAAGGAGAAATAAGCTGGGGTATAACCCCCAAAATAGACTTTAAAACCAAGACTATAGTAGGAGACAGAGAAGGACAATACATATGGTAAAGGGAACAATCCAACAAGAGGATATAACCCTAGTAGACATTTACACACTCAACATAGGAGCACCTAAAGATGTAAAGCAAATCTTGATGGACAAAAAGGGAGAAACTGATAGAAATACAGTCATAGATGGGAATTTTAACAACCCATTGACTTCAATGGATAGATTTTTCCAGACAGAAAATCAACAAGGAGACAACAGCCTTAAACAACACACTAGATCAAATGGATTTAATTGGTATCTTCAGAGCATTTCACCTCAAAACAGCAGAATACACATACTTTTGAAGTGCACATGAAACACTTTTTTAGGATAGACCACATGTTAGAATATAAAACAGGTCTTAGTAAATTTAAGAAGATTGCAATCATATCAAGTATCTTCTCTGACCACAATACTATGAAACTAGAAATCAATCACAAAGGAACACTGAAAAACATGCAAACACATGAAAGCTAAATAACATGTATTAAACAATGAATGGGTTAATAATGAGATCAAGGAAGAAATAAAAGGATACCTTGAAACAAATGAAAACAAAGGCACAACAATCCAAAATCTGTGGGATACAGGGAGAGCAATCCTAACAGAGAAATTCATTGCACTAGAGACCTATATCAAAAACAACAACAAAAAAAGCTCAAATAAATGATCTAATTTAACACTTAAAGGAACTTGAAAAAGAACAATGGACAAAACCCAAAGTGAGCAGAAGGAAGGAAATAATAAAGATTAGAACATAAATAGAGGAAATGGAGTAAAAAAAAAAGAAATGATACAGAAGATCAATAAATCCAAGAGCTGGTTCTTTGAAAAGATAAACAAGGCCGACAGACCTTAAACCAGACTCATCAAGAAAAAAGAGAAAGGATCCAATAAATAAAACCAGAAATGAAAGAAATAACAACTGACATCAAAGAAATACAAAGGATTGTAAGAAAAATATGAACAACTATATGACAACAAACTTGACAATCTGGACAAAATGGATAAATTCCTAGAAACATACAATCCTCCAAAAATAAATCAGAAGGAATCAGAGAATCTGAACAGACAGATTATACTTAGTTAAACTGAAGCAGTAATTAAAAAAAAAAAAAAAAAAAAAAAAACTCCAAGCAAACAAAAGCCCTGGACCAGATGGCTTCATAGATGAATTTTACCAAACATTCTGAGAAGAACTAACACCTCTCCTTCTCAGACTATTTCATAAAAATTCAAGAGGAGGAAAGGCTCCCAAACTCATTTTATGAGGCCAGCATTATCCTAAATTCAAAACCAGATAAAGATACTACAAAGAAAGAAAATTATAAGTCAACATCCCTGATAAACATAGACTCTAAAATCCTTAACAAAATATTAGTGAACTGAGTACAGTAATGTATCAAAAAGATCATATACCCTGATTAAGTGAGATTTATTACAGGAATGCAAGGTTGGTACAACATTTGCAAATCAATAAGTGTGATTCACCATATAAACAAAATAAAGGATAAAAACCACATGACCATATGAATAGATGCAAAAGAAACTTTTTGATATAATCCAGCACCCACTTATGATCAAAACTCTCAGCAAAGTGGGAAGAGTGGGAACATACTTAAACATAACAAAGGCTGTATATGACCAACCCACTGCCAGCATACTGCTAAATGGGCAAAAACTAAAAAGGTTCCCCCTAATATTGGGAACAAGACAGGAATGTTTGCTTTCACCTCTCTTATTCAACATAGTACTGGACGTCCTAGCCACAGCAATCAGACAAGAAGAAGAAATAAAAGATATCCAAATTGGAGAGGAAGTAAACTGTCATTATTTGCAGATGACATGATAGTGTACATAGGGAACCCCAAAGATTCCACCAAGAAACTACTAGAACTGATAAATGAATTCAGCAAAGTAACAGGATAGAAAATTAATATCCAGAATCAGTCACATTTGTATATGCCAATAACAAACTAACAGAAAGGAAAATTCAGAAAATAATACCATTCACAATTGCTTCCAAAAGAATAAAATACCTAGGAATAAACTTAACTAAGGATGTAAAAGGCCTGTGCAGAGTAAATTATAAGACACTGAAGAAAGAAACTGAAGAAGATACAAATAAATGGAAGCACATATTGTGTTCATGGGTAGAAAGAATTAACATCATTAAAATGTCCATGCTACCCAAAGCAATCAATAGATTCAACAGAACTCCTATCAAGATTCCAATTATGTATTTCACAGAACTATAACAAATATTTCAAAAATTTATATAGAAACACAAAAGGCTCTGTATAGCAACAGAGATCCTGAGGAAGAAGAACAAAGTTGGAGGAATCATGCTACCTAATATCAAACTATAGTCTATGGCCATACCACCCTGAATGCACCTAACCTCATCTAATACCAAACTATATTACAAGGCCATAGTAATCAAAATAGCCTGGTACTGCAATAAAAACAGACACATAGATCAATGCAACAGAAGAGAGAGTCCAGAAATAAACCCATACCTTTATAGTCAATTAATATTCAACACAGGAAGCAAGCATATACAATGGACTAAAGATAGTTTACTCAAAAAAATGGTGTTGAGAAAATTGGACAGATATGTGTAGAAAAATGAAACTAGGCCACCTTCTTACACCACACACAATAAATTCAAAATGGATCAAAGACCAAAGTGTT
This sequence comes from Phyllostomus discolor, assembly GCF_004126475.2. NCBI lineage: Eukaryota > Metazoa > Chordata > Mammalia > Chiroptera > Phyllostomidae > Phyllostomus > Phyllostomus discolor. The sequence continues at coordinate 49,521,918 of NC_040909.2, read as the reverse complement.
AGACCTGAAACCATAAAAATCATAGAAGAAAACATAGGCAGTCAAATCTTGGACATTGCCTGTAGAAGTTATTTTATCAGGTATATCTCCCCAGGCAAGGGAAACAAAAGAAAAAATAAATAAATGGAACTACATTAAACTGAAAAGTTTTGTACAGCAAAGGAAAACATCAACAATATAAAAAGATAAGCCACAGAATGAGAGAACATATTAGTTGATAAATCTGATAAGAGGTTAATATCCAAAATTTATAAAGTGCTTATAAACCTCAACACCAAAAAAAGAAAAAAAACCCAATCTGATTAAAAAATGCACAAAGGACCTGAATACATACTTTTCTAAAGGGGACATCCAGACGGCCAATAGACAGATAAAAAGATGCTCCGAGTCACTAATCATCAAAGAAATGCAAATTAAAACCATACTGAGATGCCATCTCACACCAGTCAGAGTGGCTATTATCAATCTATCAACAAACAAGTGCTGTCAAGAATATGGAAAAAGGGGAACACTTTTGCACTGTTGGTGGGAATGCAGACTGGTGCTGCTACTGTGGAAAGCAATGCGGAGATACCTCAAAAAATTAAAATGGATCTGTCTGTTGATCCAGCAATCCCACTTCTGGGAAGATATCTGAAGGAACCCAAAACACTCATTCAGAAAAAAATGTAAGCACCCCTATGTTCACTGCAGCATTATTTATAATCGCCAAGTTATGGAAGCAGCCCAAGTGTCCATCAATACATTAGTGGATAAAACAACTATGGGACATTATACAATGGTATTCTGCTTGGCCATAAAAAAGAAGAACATTTTACCCTTTTCAATAGAATGGATGGACCTGGAGAACATTATGCCAAGTGAAATAAGCCAGTCAAAGAAAGACAAATACCATATGATTTCACTCATATATAGAATCTAATGAACAAACTGAACTAACAAGCAAACAGAGACAGACTCATAGATGGAATGCAGAAGACAGCTAGTTGTGGGGGGATTTTAGGGGGAGGAGGGATTGAGCAAAAAGGAAAAGGACTCAAGAGCATCGACAACAGTGTGGTGATTCCTGGGGGGAGGGAGATATAAGGGGACTAAATGGTAATGGAAAAAATAAAATAAAAATTGAATAAAAAACAGTTTACATGTGAGTACCATATCTTTTTAAAAAATAATAAAATAACTTTTACTTTCTTAAAAATCAAATTAGGTTTTTAAAAATGGAATCTTTTATATGGGAATATTTATCCATTTTATTTCATAATGCAATGGACAAAATAAACATTTAACCTTAAGGATAGTTCAGATTTATGGTTTAATATGAAAGAAAACTCCTATAAGTAACATGAGACATTAATTCACTAATTTAAGTTGGTCACAGTAATGCACATTTATACCCATGTGCATATTTGCTCATCTTCCTCTGCCTTATTTTGAACTTCCCTTTTAAAATATTTTTATATCAGTTGACTGAATGTCTTAGGTATAGACTTAGTTAAGCATCCAAGGTAATTTATATGTTTGCTCAGTTTACAATAACTTTAACTTAAATCTCTGATAAACATGGCAATTTTCATAAGGAAATATATGTTACTTGCCATGTTCAATTTTAAACTCTCAGAAAGAGTTTTTATGGAACTCTTGAGGGACTCTAATTGTGTCTTTGGTTTGGTATTTTATTAAACATTTGTTGTACATTTCTGTGTTGTTTATATATTTTTTCACGTCAGTGCTACATGACCCTTACTTAAAATTTTAAACTAAATGTTTTTTTCTTTGACTAATTCATTCCTTAAAGTCCCTTTCCTGTTTTTGTAGAGTCTCTATGATCAAAGATATAGGAACTAAGCAGAGGCTGTGATAAGTGTTATGGTAGTTGACAAACTATTTTGGTTAGATAAGTCTCCAATTGGAGTGTCAGTGTGGATTAGTCTAGCCTGTGGAGAGAAGAAGCTAGAAAATAATGTCCAAAATGCTTACAAAAGCAATGAGCTATGACAAGGGAAAGGACCTGAGACACTGGCCCTGTGTTGAATGGAAGGAAAAATCAAGAATGTCAATTTTAGCTATTGAAATCGCTGTACAGTGGGTGGGAGGCGCTAATTTGCTCAGACATCTTTTGGCAAACTTGCATGTAAATCTGCTCACTCCTGTTGTTATTTATGTGCAGTAATGCCTATAGCCAGAGAGCTATCTTTCTGGACTTGCCTCTTTTTAACTGAGGATAAAGGTTTGAGGAATATAGGAGATGTCAGTAGCAACAAGCAACTTGAATTCCTCAAGATAAAGACTATGGCTGGGAAGAATTGAGCAGGCAAGTGGAGGTTACTGACTCCACATTAATAATAAATTTACGAGAGTACGGAACAAATCATGCCAGGCCATCTTTATTGTTTTCTAGGTGGACGTGCAAGATTAAAGAAAGGAATTCAATAGCTGTAATATCTGGAATTGAGTAAATCATCTAATTCAGTGTCTGCACAAATCTTTGGGGGCAGTTGAGGTGGGACGGGGGGTGGGGAGAGCCTCAATGAAAATTGGCTCTGAGCAGTGTCATGTGGATTCAATTTGGCTCTTGTGATAAATTACAATGGAACAAGGTCCATTGGGATGATGCAGGGATCAATAGAAGGTCAGGCTGTAACATCACCAGCAGTGGTCTGGAAGAATGGATAACACACTTTATTAAGCTTGGCAGGCCAGGAGGTTTTGGTTGTTGTGGTTACCACCACTGTCATTAGCCTTTATGAAGCACCTGTTGGGTATAGGGCACTCTGGGAGGTACTTAAATAAAGATAGAATATATACAATTGTCCAAATGGCCAATACATTTGAAAATGATAATAGATACCATTTATTGAATACTTACAAGGCTGCCATGTATAGTGCTAAGCCTTTTTCATGGATTACTTATTTTAATCCTATTGACCACACCTGAGGGAGCTGGGTTTCTCTCCATTTTTCAGATGGGAAAAGTGAAGTATAGGAAATTACTGTACATAATGTAGCTGGTAAGTAGCAGCAGTGGGTTTCAACTGAGGTAGTCTTAATTTTTTTACTTTTAACAACTATGCATAGAGTATCCCTATGTATTCATCATGGAGAAAGAGTTTGTTCATTTGTTAGCTCATTCATTTATTTGTTCATTCATTCAGCAAACATCCTATCTTTACAAATATCCTAAAGTGTTCCTGGGATAGCAGAGGAAACAGAAACTATTATAGGTATTTTTCACAAAATGGTAAAATTATGACTCTGATACACATATAAAATGAATATGTGTTAAAGACTTTAGTCAACTCATTAATTTGTGAAGAAGCCAGGCAGGTAGAACTGGACAGGGAACCCATAAAACAGAAACTTTTATACACAGAAATATTGAAATGAATGTGCACATAGAAGCAAAACTGGTTTCTCCCCAAGAGTGGAGAGGAGTCAATATAACCTCTATTGGGCAGGTTAGAATTTATGTGTTTATAGAAAAGAATTATTTTCATTGCTATGAGTTATAAAATAGCTCAAAGACAGTGAAGGACCAGATGAGATAACCTAAACATTTTGATCTGAACAATAGTTTTCTATTGAAGCACAGTCTTTTTTTCCTATAAGACTAAAGAGGGAAAATTGTGATGTAACACAATAGGATATAATTTGTGATAAAAGAATTAAACACAGAGAAAAAGTCCAGCACTCTAAACTCTTCAGAGAGGACTTCTAGGCAAAGATAGGAGCCTGAAGACATCGAGTTTTTCCGAAGGGGAATCTGAGGCCTTCAGAGCTGAAGGAAGTAGCCAGAAGTCACTTACCTCCTTAGCCAAAGAATCCTTATAATTTTCTGTCTTTCCATAGCTATATGATGTACAGGATATGTGTATGTGTGACAGGAGATTTATTGTAAGCAGTCCAAACTCTGATGGAGGAGGCAGAGGGATGGGGATTCAGTAAAGAGATGTTTTCTTTCAGAGATTTGTCAGACCTTCTGAGGGCAAGATCAACAGGGTATTTATGATTGCTATCATCATTGTAATTATTATTTTACTTTATAATAGCAGCTAGTATTTACCGAGTAGTTCCTGTGGGCCAGGTGATATGTTAGGTACTTCACATGTTATCAAGGTGACTTCCTCACCAGGTCTTTCCTCTACTGTCACCTTCTCCATGAAGCTCACCTTGGTCACTGATTATTTTGTGATAGTGCAGCCTGCTTGCCTCTATCCCAGCAGTCTTTATCTTTCTTACCTCACTACACTTGTTAATTTTTTCTTAATATTTTACCTTTTAATATACTTCATCATTTACTTATTAATTGTGTTTATTGTCTTTCATCTGCCTCCCTTTGCTGGAATCTGTTTCACAATGGCAGGGGTGGTTGTCTGTTTTGTGTACTGATGTAGCCCAAGGGCACAGATTTGCCTTTGCTATATAATGAGAGCTGAATAAATATTTGTAGAATATTAAATGAGTATCTCTTTTGATCCCCATGACACCCTTATGACAGTTAGGTATGTCCTATATTTATCCTAGTTGAACAAAAGAAAACGAGTTTCTTGGAAGTCACTTTGGTGCTGCATTTTAGATACATGTTAGGCTGAAGAATTGTATAGCTAAGTCAGAACCCTACCCAGTCAGCTGCGGTCTTGCCACAGGCTTTGCAGTTAAGAAGAATCCAGCAGTTCTGAAGATTCCACAGGTGAAAAATAAAGCCAAGAAGCACTTAAGCAATGTGGGGCACAGTGCTGACAAATTAGAAGTGTTAAGATGGGGAATTATTGTTTAATAGGTACAGAATCTAGTTTTGCAAGATGAAAAGAGTACTAGGGATGGATAGTGGTGATGATCACACAACAATGTGAATGTCCTTAATGTCATTGAGCTGTTTACTTAAAAATGGTTAAGGTGGTAAACTTTATGTTATGTATGGTTTATCACAGTTAAAATAAAGTTTATAAAATAAAAAAGAGTTAAGACTTATTAGCCATTGTTTATAATGTATGTGTATATGTGGAGGAAGGAGGGAAAGATGAAAAATAAAAATATTTTTATTGGGGCAAAGGGAGGCAAGAACACCTTGGGTTAAAATTTGGCTTCTTGCTTTTCTGATTCTATGCCTTAGATCAGTTCTTAGCCTCAGTTTCCCCAATCTCTGCAATAAATGTGGTTATAGTACCTACCTCATAGAGATGTGACAATTCATGAGAGAATGAGTGAAAAGGGCCCAGCACAGTGCCTGGCTCCTAGTGAATCTCTCTTTTAGGTGAATTCCTGATCAAATGATCAAGGTAGACACCTTTACTCTTGCCAAATTCTTGCTATATTTATTGATTCTTTTTGTAAGTTTGTGAGTACAGAATTGGGAGCTGTAAAAGACCAATGCCTGAGAGTGCTCTCCATGCGGTCCTTTTATTTTCTACTTAGATGATGTTAAGTAATGACCAGGTATTAACACTGATTTTTCAACTCTTGAGGGTTGATGGATGCCTTGTGTGAATTTTTCCTATCTCTGAGCAGTGCTTGCAGACCCTAACTCCCTTAGGAGTCCTAGCCTAGAAACGCATTTATTCCAGATTGGTTTCAAGGACACGACTGGCCAGGGTTGTTGATTTGCATCTTTTTTTTCTATATGAGGTAGTTGACAGAATGGCCATGGAGTTGTAACTCTTCCTTTCTTATTTGGAGCTTTGAGAGGTAGGGTTCTCCTGTTTCCCAAAAGAAACATCATAAAGTCATAGCAAATGTGCGAACATCTTCTGACATAGAGAAAGCTATAAAAACCCAGTGATATTTCACATCTTCCTTCCCTTCCATTTTGGGTAATGATGTAAATTATCTCTGAGGAATGGAAAAGATTAAACCTTGTGTCCTCTAAGGACAGCTTTTCTAAAGCATTTGTTTCCAGGTGAAGGAAGGCTTGTCACATAGCAAGTGAGTAAAGTCTTGGCTTATTAAGGCAAGATGATCTGAGGGTTTTCTGGACATTGATTAATAAGCATTTGTTATGACTTATCAAATATGAATTTACTGGGAAGCTAATAATGGTCAAGTTTGTGCCCCCTCCCTTGTGCAAGCCTCTTGCAAAGCCCTGGTAGTGTGTTCTTTTGTTTATATGTTTTTGTAAATTTTGCAAAATTAAGATATTTCTGTATTTTTTAAAGAACCACTCCCATTCCATCTGTCCCCACTTCCAATTCAGATTCCACAATATCTGGATCCCCCACTATTGTTATTGTTGTTGAAGTGTGGTCACACAGTACCAATTGTAACATGGCAACTCAACACAGAGGGACAAGAGCAGGTAGAAAGAGGAGAAACTCAGAGGGTCAAGAGGTGGAGATGGAGTGAATTCGTTGGAAACAAGAAGAGTCTCTGAAGCTGAGTCTCTGCGGCTAATGATGGTGCTGGTGGGGCTGATGGGCCTGCAGAGAGTGGCAGGTTTGGAAGCCAGCCTTTGTTATCCCTGTAGTCTATTTGTCTTGCCTCTTATACAGGACATTCTAGTAGAAAAAGTACTGCTTGAACTCTTTGGGGCAGACTTGATGAGTAATGTCTTTTAAGTCAAATTTCCTCTCAACAATGGATGTTAAGGTTGTATATCAGAACCAGACATAAATATATTTGGCCACGGATTACAATAAAATTTACTGGTGCTAAAGATAATCAAACCATTTCACTTTCCATGCATTTTATTATCTGAAAAAAGTGATATCATCCCTTGGAATGGAGGAAAATGACTTGCTTCATTTGCTGTTCTGCTGGGAGAGAAATTCTCTTGAAATCTGAAGGCAACTGATGCCTGTCTTTCCTCCCCCAGCCTGCCTTCTCCATCAGGGAGCTCTGCCATCCCATCTAGAATGCACCAGCTCAGGCTGTTCCCTGGGCCTACCCAGGCTTTATAGCAGGAAGGCTGTATCACATTCCCTTTGCTGGCTGGCAGAAAGAGGCAAACTGTTGAGCAGATGTTGATTAAAGGGGTCCAGGTCACAGTGTTCAACATTTCAGTTTAAGTTTAGTGGGGCTTTGAAAACTTGTACCCAGAGGGCCTGTGTCTCGCCTGAGGTAGCCAGTGCTGCAGCCCAACACTAGCATTGTCTTATGGAGGCCCTGAGCTGGATTACTGCATCACAACATACTGCCATGAAGGCTGTAACCCTCTGAAGACCCCCATTTGGCCTAGGCTGTGCCTTTATTGCTCTTTGATATAAAGTACATACACTAAGTGTGAGGACAATTTTGAATGGCTTAATACAAATTGAAGCATTTTGAAAACAAGTTTTTGATTATGTGACTGTACCAGTTTTTCAACTTGGCTTGAGTATTAGCAAAACCTCTTGAGTTTGTTCCAAAAGAGGTGACCCGTGTTTTTATCGAAACACAGTATTTTGAGTGACCTACTGACTGTGTGGACTTAATCAAGTTATTGTACCCTTTTAATACCCTCAGTTTCCTCATCAATAAAATAAGGACACAAAATGGCTTTTCCATAGGATTCTTATGAGAGTGAAGTGGGATGATGGATGTTCAAAGTACCCAGCAGAGCACATGGGCCATCATAAACATTTAACACATAATAGCTGATCATGTTTACATATACCATCATTTACACAAAATAGCATTTACTCAGTCATTTATTCAGTGATATTGTACACATATCGTGTTCCATGCTTAGACTTCACTCATATGTTATCTCAAAATAAAATGGGCTGTTTCCAGAATTTTCATTTTGAAACCTTTAGACTTGCTTTCCTCTGTTCAGTGATGTTTACTTTTCCTTATTCCAGTTCAAAGCAGATTCATCAGTCGGGCACAGTCCTGCTATTTCTCTTTAAGCACTACCTGCCATCCCCTAATGAAATAGCCCTGTATATAGCCCTCAGTCAGGATGCATGTATTTTACATAATTTTATTAAAAGGATGCTTTATAATATTGTCATCTGTTTTCCTAGGAGTATGGCCTTAATCCTATAAACCAAGTGGATATAATGATTGCCATACAATTGATAGCTGTTAGCAAAGTTTAACTTAGTAGGCACTTGAAGGAAGAGTTCAACAGATGGTTCAAAGGTGTACTTGGAATAAGTGGTCTCAGTCTATCAGAGAGGAGACCATGAGCTGCAACTGGCCTGTCCGCCTCTTCTTTATCTCCTAGTGCAGCTTTGAGGAGGTTACCAGTTTTATTGCCTGGAATTAAGAGGGCAAAAATGTAAACTGCTTCACGATCTTTGAAGTGTTTGTTTTAAAGGGTGAGACTGGTAAATGTTTTACCAAAAAGGTCAATTACTTAATGATGCCACATTACATTGGGAGGGCTTCACCATTTTCATAGGGCCCAGACTATTCCATTTGATTTTTTCCATAATCCTTTGAGGTCATCAGAGCAGCTATTGTGATTACCATTTTTATAGATGAGGAAGCTGAGGTCCAGAAGTGGTCTAATGGTTTTATTGAGCTCATGAGGTAGAAAAGAAATGGAATCAAATTTTCTGACTTCCAGCAAGTAATGACAGCTTCCAGCATATAATGGCAAGTACATAGGAAAGATCAGGAAAATGTTTTATGTGTCAGGTAGGATTACTGACACATAAAAACTTAGGAACTTAGATCCTAAGCTGAGTTCCTGGTATGTGTCACTAAGGTACCAGCTGAAGTCTGGTACCTTTAGACTTGCTTTCCTCTGTTCAGTGATGTTTACTTTTCCTTATTCCAGTTCAAAGCAGATTCATCAGTCGGGCACAGTCCTGCTATTTCTCTTTAAGCACTACCTGCCATCCCCTAATGAAATAGCCCTGTATATAGCCCTCAGTCAGGATGCATGTATTTTACATAATTTTGCCCTTTGAGATGAGTAAATACTGCTTGCCTGTTCTACTTCACATCCAATAAGAAGCCCACCCCTCCCTAGCAGTCCTCAGCACCCCTCAGAGCCTGTTCTCAGGATGCCCTTCCATTGTGAATTTCCACCTCTGTTGCCTTATGGGACTTTTTTGCACCTCCTTGCCCCGTGGCTCTGGTTGCTGTACTTACCCAGTTGTAAACACAGCCCTCTTACTCTCATTTCCAATTTTACCACTCACACAAGACCTGTGGCAGTGAGGCTTTCCTAAACTTTCCTAAAACTTTGAGGCAGGAACACAGGTCATAATGGGGCAGACTTGGGAACACAAAGCCTTAGGATACCTGATTCTTCACAAGCCTTGTGCCACCTCATGTGGAGTTTCTCATGGGCTACCTTTGTCTCCTAATTTCAGCAGCTTGCCAAGTTGCTTGGCCCTGTCTCTTGCCCACTTCTGTCCATAGTCCACCTGTTTATCTTCCTTCACACTGTAGCCCTACCCGATGTCCATATAGTGGACTTTATAGTCCACTATACTGTAGTGTACTATAGTACACTATATAGTGTATGCTCCCCTGCCTCACTTCAGATCACATCTCCAGCCCTTTATCCTTCCCACATGAAGAGGACTATGTAATATTTCATATTTCTCTAAGCAAGGGCAATTTTATCCCCAAATGAAATTCACGAACCATTTTTTAAAATTCTACCCCTCCTCAACTTTCTACAGATGCATTAACTCCTGTAGTCACCATAATTACCCTATGGGATATGTATTATTATATTTAGATCCCATCTTACAGTTGATGAGCCTGAGGCTCAAAGAGATTAGCTAACCTGCCCAAGGTCACACAGGGATCTAATCTCTTCATATCCACTGCACCAGAGATCAAACATCTTCTTAAAGGGCCAAATGGTCCCTGTTGCAATACTCAATTCTGCCATTTATAGCACTAAATCAGGTGTAGACATTATGTACATAAATGGACATGGCTGGGTTTCAGTACATTCTGTTTACAAACACAGGTGGTGGGCTAGAAACTGGACTGTGGGCCAGAGTTTGCTGACCTTGCATTTTACTGTGCTGCCTTTTCCTGCAACACTGACTCCCTATTTAATGTCTCTAATTTAAAGCCTAAAGTGGATTCATAACAGAACCCAGAAGAGAATCCACGTGGCCACATAATTTCAAGCTCTTTTTTTTTTGCTGAAGGCAATATGTAGCTTTGCATAGAGTGAACAAGTGTGTAATGATTGTTAAACTATCCATAGGGCATGCATGATGGTATTGCCTCCAAACTTGGCTGAAGACGTGCTGGGATTTTACAGTCAGGGCCAAGGGCATATTGCTAGAATTGTGTGACTGTTATTTATACTTTCTTTTAAGCAAAATGGACAGTGCACAAAGTGCTGACATTTCTCAGCCTGGTTTTCTCTCTGGGACTGTGGGGGATCTCAGAGAGCATAGTTTATGCTCAATTTATTGCATCTACGGAACAGCAGGGGTTGCTGTTCCTTATATCTTGGGACACTAATTCTGACAAATAAATGTGACCATGTTAAATTTGTGGACTTTTTTAGTGGCTACCCAGTGTGCTATGTTGATGCAAGTTATCCTATTTTGCCTGAGTCAACTTTCCCATGAAAACATTTCTCATGTTTATGCAGTGGTCTCATCCTGATCACTGCTTGTTAAGATTGATGCTGAAAAAAAAATATTTTGTTTCTGCAAGGATAATTTAAAGAAACACTGAAAGCTGCTTTTCAGTTTCTCTTGTTCGGCAATTCAGTAACTTATATAAACAGCCAAAGTTTGGATCTCTGTCCTTCTCTGTCTCTCTTTTTCTCTCTCTCTTTAAAAAAAAATCTGTGAAGACAGTCCATCATTAGTTGGCAAGTTTCAGTTTAGAATTAAGTTTTACGGCTGGCTTATCATGTAAGTCTCTGAAAATAGGGGTTTACAATGGAAATGTTGAAACCACCTTAATCTGTTGGTAAATATTTTCATTCTAGTACTTATCTGAGTTCCAAGAAGCCTTGGAAAATTGTTCCTAGGTCTCTTACTGAATATATGAATCACAAATTGCATTCATTCTGGAACAAGGAGAGCAAAGTTCTCAGTAAGCCTATAGCTGAGAGAAGCATCTCATTCTGAACTCTAAATAGGTCCTGGCTGCATGTGTCTTGTCTTTAGTACCTCAGCAGCATGCATCAGGGAAATGTGTGGGCAGGGGGTTTCTTCTTTCTGCAAAAGCCTTGTAAGACTTTTTTCAGTTGCTTTCCCCAATAACATGTGTAAAGGATACATGGACAAAGCCAAAGAGGGTAGGTTCAAGGGTGGGAGGTGGGTATGGGGGGATGGAGGTAGGGGGTGTGGTGGGGTGAAAATGGAGACAACTGTACTTGAACAATAGTAAAAAATAAATAAATTTAAGAAAACCATTTGGGAATAAGAAAAAAAAAAGATTTTCCAGAGCATCTTCTAGAGACCTAACATTTTTAATGAGCGATATGTTGGAATTCATTCAACGCATATGTATTGTGAGAGCCTACTGTGTGCTGGGAAAACAGCAGGGGATGAGAGAGGAGGAGTCCATGTCTGTTGGAGCCTCAGTGGAAAATGACAGTCAAAACAAAAGTCAAGCTGCAATTGTGATTATGGAGTCAATGATCTGACCAGCTGCAGAGATTGTCATGAGAAAGTGTAGCTGCTGAGAGCATAGAGGGTGGAAGTGGTGGTGGGGGGGGGGTGGCAGGCAAGGGGCTCCCTCCCTTGTTGGGGACAGGAAGATCAACAGATCTGTGGCATTTTAAGAAAGGGGGAAAGACAAGGTGTGTGCCAAGCCAGAGAATGTGGAGTTGGGGGAGATTAGCATTTCAAGGACTTCACTGTGACTCGAACAAAGGGGCAGAGTGAGAGGAAGCTGGAGACTTAAGCAGAGACAGTTTGGTGGGGAGTCCTGTAAGCCTGCAGGGATTTCAGACTTGACCTGAGTACTTTCCCACCTCTTTTTGCATATGAAGCTGAGACAGTCCACCAACAATCCACTCAAGTTCCCCAATGATCCCAAACCCAACTGTTGAATGTTCCAGACTGATGGAGGGGCATAGGAACAACTCCTGGAGCTCATAGTCCATTTCTCTTCCTTGAATCTCAGTAGTACCACCCTTAGACCGATACATACTTTTACCAGTCCAGTCACTTTAAAAATATGAGATATGATTTATATATGGTAAAATGTACCCTCTTTGCTACACAACTACGCAGTTTTAAAAATGCATATAGTTAAAAATATGGAGACAGTAAAAAGATCGAGGCCGCCCAGGGCTGGGTGTGGAAAGAAGGATGACTACGCAGATCAGAGGATGTTCAGGGTGGGGAAATACTCTGATACTGTAAGGATAGGTGTTACACATTGGTGCAAACCCATAGAACGCCCAGCACCAAGACTGAGCTGTAATGTGCAGTACAAATTTTGGGCGATTATGATGATTGATGTAGGTTCAGTTGTAACAAGTGTACCACTCTTGTGAGTGAGGTCAGTAATGGGGGAGGCTGTACATGTGTGGGGGCACATGGTAGGTGGGAAATCTCTGTACCAACTCTCAGTTTTACTGTGAACCTAAAATTTCTCTTAAAAATCTTAAAAATTTAAGAAATATCTGTAAAAGATGCATACACTCATGTGACCACCACAGCAATCAAGATATACTAGTTTCATAATCCTGTAAAATTTTCTTGGGTACCTTTTCAGTGAACTTTACCTTTGGTAACCACGGATTTGTTGTTTTGTCCCATCATTGCCCTTTGCAGAATATTATGTAGATGGACTCACACATATGGAGACTTTGGGTCTGACTTCTTTCACGTGACATAATGCAGTTAAGATTTATTCATGCAGCCATGTGTATCAGTAGTCTTTTCCTTTTTATTGCCAAGTACGATTCTATTGCCTGGTGGAACTGAAATTGTTTGTCCATTCACTGAAGTCGTCCAGGTGCTGTCATATGCACCCCTGTACAGTAATCCTGCCTGCATGGCTATGGGGCTGCCTGCCCTTCCTTCTCTTGCTCTGCCCCTCCCATATATTTACCCAGAGCAGCCAGAACCGTCAAACACAAGTCAAGTCATGCCACCCCCATCCTCTAAACTTTAAAGGTTTCAGTTGCCCTGAGGATAATGGTCCTCAGCATTCTCACAACACCCTTTATAATCTGGGTATCATCTGTGCCCTCTCACTCTCTCCTTCAGCCGTTTGGAACTATTTCCAGACTCCAGAACACATCATTGCTCTTTTTTGCCTTTGACTCTGCACGAATTCCTCCCTCAGCCTGGAACATTCTCCTTTTTTGCTGCCTCACTTCTCACCTGCTAATTCCGATTTGTCCCTTGGCTCTTGGCTTAGTGGTCACTTTTTTACAGTACATCTTCTTTGACCGTACAGAATGAAGTAGATACTTTTCCTAGGTGCCACAGTAGCTCTGTGCTTATTCAGAATATCACACTGTATTATAATTTCCTGTTTATTTCTGGGTCTTCTCCCCTTAGACATGAATGAAAGCCCTTGAAAATGGGAGCTGGAATGTTTGCTGCTATGTCCTAGTACCTATTGGGTACCCAGTGCTCAGCTAGTATCTGTTTAATAAATGAATGTGGCTGGGGAAACATTATTAGTTCAGCTACAGAGATTAGAGCCTGGCACTGTTAAAAGAGTTGCTTTATGTTGTTCAGTGAATTGGAAGAAGTCCTGCTTTTCTTAGGCCTGCATGTGCTCTTATACATGATATGACTCCAGAATGTAGGGAGCCTCACCATTTTTCCGCACTACAAAATATCTTGGTGCTGCAGGTTCTTTCTTCGCCTCAGCTAACCTTGACTGAAGCCTTGTAGAGACCCTAGAACCTCAGAAGCTAGAAATAGAATTCTAGCTTCTCTGAGGTTCAAGAATGTATTCCTGCCTCCCACCCAGGTTTGAGACTAGATACCACTTGATCAGCTTGACCTTGGAGGGTTGCCTGGTCTAATTCTGAGTTCATTTCTTCTCTCTCTGGATTTCTGGGGGAGGTTCTGGTTGGGTCTCCATGCATCAGATTTTGCTCCCCTTCTGTCTCTGTGGTGTCTCTTCTGATGAGCTGTTGGTGAATGGACCCTTAGGTTAGGAGTCCCATGGTAGGAAACCTATTTCTGTAAATCATCTAACTAGATAGCCACTCCACAATTATCTGTTAAAGTAATGTGTGAATAAATACATAACAAAAGAAGGGGCGACTGCCTCTGCTTTTGTAGAGCCATCAAATCACATTTCTTTGGAGATTAAATGCCTTGTTACCAGGCAATATGATGCTGTCTGTTGGCTTGTGTTTGGGAAGCCTTCTTGCTCTTCTGAACTCCCCCATCTTCTTTTTACCTCAGGGCCTTTGCATCTCAGTGTTCCCCAGTTTTTCTTCATAGCATCCATGTCTCTGCTTAGATGTCACCTCCTCCAACAAAGTCTCCTTGAGCACTCATCTGGCATAACTCTGTTCCAGCTGCATCATTCTCTGTTCCCTGATTTCATTTGTTTTCTTACTAGACCTTGTACTTACCGCTGCCTGAAGTTACTATGTTTTATGAACATTTGTTGACTTGTTTATTAACTTTTTCCTCCACTATACATAAGTTCCATGGGGGCAGGGAGCTTGTCTGGCTTCTCCAGGTCTGCAAAGATACCTGATATTCAAATATTAGCCCAATACTGAATATATGAATAATTTACTGCGCACTATCTTGTAACTGTTTGATCTTTACTGAGACCATACCTGTAGGAAGGAGAGGTGCAATGGGACATGTTAATAGTATGTAGTCAGACCAGTCTAGAGTAAATGCTTATAGAAGAACTGTTCTTGGTTATTCTGTCTTCAGTCCATATTAAATATTAAAAAATAAATATTAAACTAGTGGCTAGGTGAATAAAATATAGAAAAGAGAGCATAATGTTTAGAATCTGGTACACCTGGGTTCAAATCCTACTTTTTCATCAAGTTAGGTATTAGGGGACCAGAGTTCATTAACAAAGGACAGAAGTTGGTGGCTATCTTGAAACATCGACCCATAAGATTCCAAAATTACTGAGTGGGAGACCTGCCTTGAACAATAAAAGAACAAAACACATTCTAGATCTTAATAGGAAACAAAAGTGCATAAACAAAAGCAGACTGCCTCTTTAAATCTCTGATTTCCTAGCCTCCCAGGAAAGCTTAAGGAATTTAATTGGGGGAAAAAAGTGGGTTTACGTTTTCTTTAGTGTCAAGCTAGCAGATGAGATTGAATTTTTGACACTTTGCAGAAGACAGACTTCTTTCCATTAGCCAAATGAATCTGGAGCCTGTGTCATTATTTTATTTTGTAAATTCTGCATGTACTGTAATCAGACCTCTCAAATGCAGATGGTTACTGCTTGGAGGAATGGGCGATGTTCAACTTTGAAAGAAGAAAATGAAAGGCTTGTTTAACCATTTCAGCTGTCTGTCCAGCCCCAGGGTTTAGATCATAGGCCTGCAGGCTTGCTGTTCACAATCTTTTTGTGCTTCTTTTCTCCCAATACATATACAATTCCATGAAGTTCTTTGACCAGGAACTTGAGAGGCAGAGAATATACAGAACCTGTTTCATTTGTGTTGAAGCTCTATCTACTGGAATTTGTCAGGTCCTGTTCTTTTTATGTGTGTTTGTTATATCTGCAGCCTCTTTGTTAAATCTTAGGCTTCCAGTGGTTTTGTCTGTGAATTTAGAATTTGTTACAAGTGACTGGTGACTTCCCACTTACAGAGCTGTTCATGGAGATTGGATCTTCTGGGTCAGGCCCTTGCTTTCTCATAGAAGATGCTCCTACCAAATGCAAATGCCGCTGATGTGTGTTCTGTTTGTGAGGAGGAAGGTGCCAGGGAAGAGGAATCACCCTACCAGCCTCAGGAGATGCTTTCTGAATTTTCAGACCTTTGAAAAATAACTTTAGTTATGAGAGAATAATGAAGCTATTGCTGATTTTTCTTGAAGAAGATGAATAATGAGGGAAATGGGTACTCACTGTTATCTTCCAGACTCAGGTTAATGTAAAAATATTTCAGCTCCAGTGGGGTTTTTTTGTTTTTTTAATTTTTTTACTGGTTCATGGATTGTTATATCAAAATCACCTGAAGCAGTTGTTAAATATGCACATTACGAAACCTCCCCTTGTACCCAATGAGCCAGCACCTCTGGTCCTAGGGCCCAGGAACCTGCATTGTTAGGTAGCCAGATAATTCTTAAATGTGGTCAAGTTGGAAACCACACTATTTTGGATAATTTTTATATTTTAGTAATTGAGTATATTGCAGATGTGTGATTCATCACAACACAATGAGAGACAGAAATAGATGATGTCTTTGGATGTTGGTGTCTGTCAGAGGTGGCTGACCTACGTTCATGTGGGCTTTTTGTCTACCCACCCTTGGTTCCAATGAAGAACATAACACATCGTGTCACAAAAACCCTTGAGAAAGGATTTGGCCCTAACCTCATAAAAATTTCATGTCCGGAGATCCTTTCATGTTTAGTTCTCAAAATATTTGAGAGAAACATTAATTATGTTCAGAATTACATATAACATTTGTGAAGTGCAGACACAGCACCATGGTTTTAGTTACAATCACACGTACGATTAGATGTCCCTGAAGAAATCCATCTGAAGTGAAGAGGAGTGGGATCTGCCTCTGAATCCCTGTCAGAGCCCTTCCAGGCAGGGGGTGGGGGGGGGTGGGAGGGGGTAAGGCTGAGGCACTTCTTGCTAAGTATAGATAAAGCACATTGTTTAAAGACTCAAATGGAAAAATCGAAGGAGAAAATACTAATTTATAGAATAATCCAGCAAGTGATGGCCATGTACCTAAATGAAGAAATGTTACTCTTGATACTTCTTGTAGTTTCTAAGATGAAAATAAAAAGTGAGTTTGCAAATATTGCCTTCAATACTAGCATGTAACAGAGCCTTCTTTTAGATATAGCCCGATAGTAGTAAAAAAATACTTTAATCTGCATTTCACAGAGCTTTTATTCCAACTGAAAAAGAATTCTGACGTATAGAATTTAATTTTTATTATTATTCACAGATTATATTGACAGTGAAATTCATACATACTGAGCTTCTGTAATAATGTGCATTTTATTTTTCTCATCTACCACAAACACATTCTATAGCCACCAGAACCATTGCTTTGGCGGTTTCTGTTTCCAGCACATGTTACTATGTTTCTGAAATGGAACATTTGCTTTAGGGGACAGAACATTTAGCATGAAGGATACTAACCAATAACAAAATAAATTGTCTGCAAATAATGATGTAGGGTGCTTTGACATAATGTTTCTATTTTTCAGCCTAGTAGTACATCTCCCTGCCCTTCCTCTGGGTTTGTATTTGATTTGGGGAGAAAGAGCCAGGATTTGTTTATTTAGGAAGTAGATGCAAGAGTCTAAAAATGAACCACGTCCTAATCCTCCCCCCAGAGGCTCTTATAACAACATGGTGGGGGACCTTTTTGAAATGCTATCTCTTCTTAGGAGGAAATTTTCTGCAATGTGAGTATTTTATCCTATTATTTCTTAAATTAAATTAAAGAACATAGTAGAATACTTTAAGTTGGAAAATAGTTTCTTGAATACTAGAGTGCTATCATTTTTTTACCCAAATGCATACATACTTTAATCTCAAAATCAATTTATTTTATTATTTCACTTTTGAAGTTAAGAGAAATAAATCTTTTATTTTTATTCCCTTCATGGGTTTTAAATGTTTAGTTCACAAAATTAAATAATTTCTTAGAAAAGCAAAAGAGCATAAGCCAAATTTATATTTCAAAGCAAGGATGATATTTTTTTAAAGTCTCTTAAAAACTCAAGAAGACAGTCAAAATTGTGAAAAGACATCCACTTGAAATAATTTAAATGACACAGTTTTATGGCTGTCTTAGAAAGACCTTGAGAAAATATTTCCCTAAACAAATTCTATCTTAAATAATTCTTTTAGACAGGGTCTTGAAGAATAAACTCTCTTGAAGTGAATTGTTTTCTTTGATGCTGCTATTTTCCTGCAAATTCCAGAGGACAGAATCTTTGGTTTTAACTTAAGATAATGAAGGTAATTTTCCTTTGAGAACTAGGTTTTTGGTGGAATTGTAAAGCCTGTCTGCAGGTGAGATTTAATTTAATCCTTTGAGTACTTAAGAAGCATTCCTCAGGCAGTGGCCAAAAAAGTGACAAGATTAGAGCTTTGTTTATTGACAGTGTGTGGACAAAAAAAAAAAAAAAAGCTTTTATCCTGAAGAGTTTAATGATTTCTTTTTAGTCTTAATGGCAATTTTAATTACTAAAATATACATTATTGAAGTAATCAAAGATTAGATTATATACTTAAAATTTAAAGTTACTTACAATTGAATTGCAGCCTAGGAGTTAAGTAAAAACAAAGCAAGCATGAAAGGCAGGTAATATCTTGCTAACTAAATTTCAAGTTTAGAATAAAGTTAGGGAGTGGAAAATAAATGTGTAAAAAATAAAAGAAAATACATAAACAAAAATCTGTAGAAGATCAGTTGCATCTGAGATTCAGAATCATCTATATATGATTTTCATGAGCTTTTAAAGATGTTATAAAATTTTTCTATTTGTCTTATTATTTCTTTTTAATTCCCCTTTTCTGTAGTGTTTTGAACCAATTTTTCTGATGTCAGGTACTATTTGAATAAGTAAAGAAGTCTATAAAAATGAAAGATGTATGTATGGTTGAAATTTTTAATTGAATTTATTGGGGTGATATTGGTTAATAAAATTATATAAGTTTCAGGTGTATAATTCTATGGTACATCATCTATATATTGTATTCTGTGTTCACCACCCCCAAGTCCAGCCTCCTTCCATCACCATTTATCACCCCCTTTACCCTCTTTTATCTCCCCCACCTCCCTTTCCCTGTGGTAATCACCATACTATCTATTGTCTGTCGGAGTTTTTGCTTTTCTTCCTTCCTTCCTCCTTCCCTTCCTTCCTTCTTTCTTTCTATTGTTATTTTATTACAGTTGTCCCAATTTTTGCCCTCTTCCACGCAGCCCACATACCCCACCACAGCCAGTGCCCACAACTTTCTTTTTTGCTTAATTCCTTTCATTCAGTCCCCAACCCCTGCATGCAAAACATGGTACAAAAAGCTATGTAATGTACCTGAAATCTGAAAGCTGTGGCTTTCAGATAAAATTAGTGTCATAAAAAATTCTTAATTATTTCCTGTTCAGTGTGTGCACAAATGTATGTTTGCTGCATGTAGTGATTCCTTTGTGTGTATCTTGCCTTTTGTTGTTGTAGTTGTTGTTATTTTGGGAGTTCAAAGGAGCAAAAATATTGGAATGTTTTGCATGCTGTTTTTGATGGATTTTCAGTTTCCAATGTGGAAACTGAAAGTAAAATCATTTTTCTGTCTATCATGACAGCAGAAATGTGTTTGTACAGTGTTAGGATTTTTTCCTGTTCAGGAGGTTCCAAATCTCTGCACCGCCTGGCCATGCTGTCTGTATGTTTACCCATGGCTAGCAAACCATGAAGCTCTTGTCCACAGCAATCACTTAGTAATATTTGTACATCATGAGAATTCTAGAAGCTCCCTTGGACCTTGCCTCTCATTTTATCATTAGACATTTTCAGGATGTTCCATGTTATAACAATTTGGGGATGTTTTAAATTTGCTGCCTATTCATTTTATGTCTAAAAGAAAAAGTACAGAAAATTCCATACTATTTGAGAACATGCTGTCTTGGTTAGGGCTTGGATCACATTTTAAAATTAGTTCTAAAAGAAAGGAAATCATATAAATGTTCTGGAGGTCAGATAAGCACTGAGCTTGGGAAGCTGGCACTTCTATTTGAGACTGCTTATCCACTGGGGTCAGACTGCCAATGATAAAAGAACACTCTAGACTTTAAATATTAATAATGCACTTTGGGGAGCTGTTTTCTTTCCTGCTTTCCCCCCATCCACTTGAACTGGACTTTGGGAGAAGTTGAAGAGTGCAGTATCTCAAATATTCCACAGGGTGTCGTGATGTGGTTGGTTGTTCTCTGGAAGGCTGGTGGATGTAATTTGAGCCAAGCCTCCTGCAGTATTTCAAAGGATTATTTCATTTTGGTTACAGTCAAGAAACATTTAATGAGGGCCCACTATGTGCCAGCCTCATGATAGGAAATGTAGATCTTAGTGGTGTCATGCAAACCCCGTGTTTCACATTTTAGTGGAGAAAATATTTAGCAACACAGAGTTTACTTGAGTTTGTTAGAACTTGTTTGCCAGGTAGCTACACACCACTTGGGAGTGAATTACTCAACTGCCCAGCTGGACTCTGGGTTCTCTTCCCTCCATCTTCTGGTGGGAAATGAGCCCTCCACTTGCTGGTGCAGGAAGGGGGCCGAGAATTCCTGCTCTAAATGCTCCGGGGCAGGTGAGAGGAGGCTCAAGCACAGGGCTGGGGTCTCTGCAGTCAGGTAGTCTGAATCTTCCCTTCACCACCAGTTTTTCTGGGTCACTTTTTAAAAAAGTTACTTTGCTTCTTTTTATTTCAAACCAGGATGGGATTTTGAAGATAAATTAAGCAATTCATTTCTAAAAAGCATTTATTGGCTTCCAATTATAGGAGAAGATGAAATCCTAAAAATATTTCAAGTATAACCCTCAGGAATATAAGAGAAATGGAAGAATGAACAACAGAGGAAATGAACTGAAAAAGATAATAAAATAGCAGACTTAAGCCCTAACATCAATGGTCAAAATATACCAATTAAAATGCATACATTGTCAGAGTGGATTTTTTAAAAGCTCGTAACATGACTATATGAGATTTATAAGAAGTTCATTTCAAACACAATGACATAGGCTGAAAGTAAAAGAATAAAGATATATCACGTTTACATTAATACTGAAAAGGAGTAATGTCTATATTAATATCAGATAAGATAGACTTTAGAGCAAAGACAATTACCAGAGACAATGGATGACATAATTATATAATAAAAAAAGCAATCCACCAGGAAGACATAGCAATCCTAATGGGTATGCACCAAACAAAAGAGCTTCAAAATATATGAAATAAAAATTGATAGAACTAAAAGGAAAAATAGGCAAACACAATTGTACTTAGGGACTTCACCACCTTACAATTAGCAACTAATAGAACTAATTACAGAAAATTAGCAAAGATATAGGAAAACTGACCTCTTATCAAGAGCTTACTGACATTTAGAATATTTGACCCAAAAACTACAGACTATACATTCTTTTCAAGTACACATGTAACATTTACTAACCTCAACATATTTAAAAGAATTGAATTCATAGAGTATGTTTTCTCTGACCATACTATCAAACCATCAGAATCAAACTAAAACTAGATAGTAGAAAGACTAAAGAATCTACAAATAATCCATGATTCAAAGAAGCTACATAAATAATCCATGTTTTGAATATGAAGTCTCAAAGGAAAAATATACATGTAACTGAATGAAAATGAAAGTACAATGTATCAAAATTTGCGGGGTGCAGCTATAGCAGTGCCGATTGGAAACTTTGTAGCATTAAATGATTACTTAGAAAAGAGAGAATATCACAAAATAATAAAATTCTTACAGCAATAAACCAAAAAATAAAAGGACAGCATAAATGTAAAGAAGTATGAGGAAAGAAATTATAAAAATATCAGAAATCAGTAAAATTGAAAATAGAAACAATAGAAAAACTCAATAAAATTAAAAGCTGCTTTTTAGGAAAAAAATCAGTAAAATTGGTAAAACTCTAGCAACACTGACAAAGATAAAAGAAAGAAGAGACAAACCACTAATATCAGAAATTAAATAAGAGATATTTTGATTCTGTAGTCATTAAACAGGTTTTAGGAGAATATTATAGACAACTTTATACTCATAAGTTTGACAGCTTAGTAGAAATGGATTAATTTCTCAGGAAACACAATATTAAAACTCAACCAATATGAAATAAATAACCTGAATAGTTTCATACCCATTAAATATATTGAATTTGTAATTTAAAAGTAGTTGAAAAAGAAATACCCAGGCCCAGATAGCTTCACTGGAGAATATTGCCTAAGAGAATTAACACTAATTTTATTCAATCTTATACTGAAAAGGGAAGAGATAATATTTTCCAATTTATGAGGCCAGGATTACCTCAATACTAAAAGAGAAAAAGACAATACAAAAATAAAAATAAAAAAGAACAGCCCCATGAACCCCCACAAAACTCCCCAAATCTGAAATTATAAATTATTGATCACTATCTCTTATCAAATGAGCTGCAAAAAATCCTCAATGAAATATTAGAAAATCAGATGCAAACGTTCATGAAAAGAATAATATATACTATGATTAAGTGAGATTTATCCCAGGTATGCAAGCTTGGATCAGTATTCAAAAATTAATCATTGAACAGGCTAAAGAAAAAATATATGATCATGATAATTAACATAGAAAAAGCATTTTACAAAATTTGACACCCAGTCATAATAAAAACTCTTAGCAAGCGAGGAATGGAGGGAGACCACAATGACTTGATAAAGAATATCTAAAATTAAAACAAAAGCATGTAGCTAATATCTGTGTTTCATCATTAAGACTAAATATGTTTTTCCTAAATTCAGGAAAAAGGCAAGGATATCTACTCTCATCACTTTTATGCAATGTAGTACTCCAAAGTTCTCTTCTTTTTTGCAGATGACATGATTGTCTACATAGAAAATCAAAATCCTAAGGTATCATCTTATCATTTTCTTTATTGAAAAGAAAAATAAAATCTCCTATAACTAATTAGTTCAATAAAGCCTCAGGATACAAGGTCAACCCATAAAAATTAACTATATTTCTCTATACTAACAATGAATGTATAGAAGCTAAAATTAAAAATATAACACCATTTATAATAACACCAAAGAAAATGAAATACTTAGAAGTGAACTTACCAATACATGAACAAGATCTTCATTCCGAGATTTACTAAATGTTAATGAAAAAAATCAGAAAAGACTTAAACAAATTTGTATATATATGTGTATATATGTATGTATACATAATATATGTATAATATATGCATGTATGGCACAAACATATAATACATAATATACACATATACACATAATACACATACATATACATATAAGTAAATGTATATATGTATAATATACAACATATACATATACACATATATGTATAATACACAGTACATATGCATGTATAATACATGTATTATATATGTATGTGTGTGTATACATATACACATATACATTATATATATACACACCCACCCACTGTATACATGGTTTGGAAGACTCAACATAGTAAGGGTGTCAATTATCCAAAAACTGACTAGGTTTAATGAAATTCCCATAAAAATTTCACTGAGGATTTTTATTGACATACACAAACGTATTATAAATTTTTTAATGAAAAGCAAAAGCCCCAGATTAACTAAAACAATCTTGAAAGAAAAAGGATAATGAGGTGGGAAGTATCACTCTACTCATACCTTTACTCTGCATCTATCATAAGCAAGACAGTGTGGTAGTATCAGAGAGACAGAAACATAGATCCATAGAATAAAGTAGGGAATCCAGGAACACACCTATGCAAATATGCCTCACTGATTATTTTACAAAGGTGCACAAACATTTCAATGGAAGAAGGATAACCTTTTTAATAAATGGTACTGAGCCATTCATAGGCAAGAAAAATGAATATTGGCCAAATATCACACCTTAGGCAAATTAAATCAAAGTAGATATGGACTTAAATGTAAAACAGGAAACTATAAATTTATTAGACAGACTATAGAATAAAATCTCCAGAATCTAGGGCTTAAGAATGACTTCATAGAATTGATATCAAAAGCATGATACATAGAGGGGAAAAGGATGGTAAACTGGACTTGTTATGCTGTGAAAGGTCCTGTGAAAAGGATGAAAAGACAAGCTGCATCCTGGAAAGAAATACAGAAATTAATTGTAAGTCATATATCTGACAAAGAGTGAGTACCTGAAATATATAAAGAACTGTCAAAAGTCAGTAGTAAAAAGTATCCAGTTAGAAATGGGCAAAAAAGCAAGAACAGACATTTACTGGTGAGGATTTACAGATGGCAATTAAGCATATGAGAAGATGCTCAAAATGATTAGTCAAGAGAAATGCAAATGAAACTATAATGAGATGTCACTACATACCTATCAGAATTACTAAAATAGAAAGTAGTGACACCACCAGATGTTGGTGGGAATGGAGAGAGACCAGCACATTCATACATTGTGGGCGGAATGTATGTGGTGCAGCTACTCTGGAAAAGTTTGACAGTTTCTCATACAACTAAAATTGCTCAAGTCCTACATGACCTGAAAATAGCACTCCTGCAGCGTTTACCTCAGAGAAATGGGGGCTTAAGTTCATAGAAAAAACTTGTACATGAATGGTCATACTACTCTATTTGTAAGCCTAGTTTCTGCCGTTTTAGCTCAGGGCTTATCCAAGAAGGTCATACTAGTCTATCTGTAATATCCCCAAATTGGAAACAACCCAATATCCTCTAATAGGTGAATCATTCAACAATCTGGTATATCCATGTCATGGAATACTGCCTTGCAATTAAAAGGAAGAAATTATTGGTAAACATAACATCTTGGATGGATCTCCAGAAAATTATGCTAAGTGGAAAAAACAAAAGCCAATCCTAAAGATTATATACTGTATGTCTATATTTACATAACATTTTGGGGATAAGAACATTATGGAAATAGAGAACAGATTCATAGTTGCCTGAGCTAAGTAGGTGCAGTTATAAAAGAGCAACACAAGACACTCCTGCTGTGATGGAATTGTTCTGTATCCTGACTTGGGTGGTGGTCGCTTGAATCTATGTGTGATACAGTTGTGTAGAACTAAGGGCAGACACATGGAGATGGATGGTGGCGATGGCTGCACAACATGAAGTTATTTAATATTACTGAACTGTACATTTGACATGTTAAAATGGTAAATTTATGTGTATTTTACTACAATAAAAAAGGAAAAAGAAAGGTTTCTAAAGCATTGAGAGATTAGCAGGCCTATAAATTTGTGCTTACTAAGCAATCTCTTTTTAAAATTTCCAGTCTGTCATGTAACAATATGTGGTCCTACCGTGTATGATCGTTGTGTGGTTCTGACCACAAATGGCACATGAATTCAAAAACATCTCACCTTGTCTATATATTGCTCAAGATGAGAAGTCTGTCAGTCATGTTCTTGAATATTGGAGTGATATACGGACAATCTCCGTGTCTCCAGTGTTCTTATCACAGACTGGTAGCAGAGTTGCATGAACTACATTTGGGCAAGTGTCTGAATCAAAGCTTAGATTTATAGCACTGTAAGAATTTCAAAGAGAGAAAGTTAGAATAATTGTTCCAGGAGAGTGTAATTTGCTGGATTTAGGAGCTAACACCAGGTCTCTCCCTTGGTGTTGTAGATATGAATCCTTTTTTGGCTACCCCATTCGAGAGAATGGCTCTCATTTTCTTCTGAGCTTATGAAGGACCTCTCATGCTGGAAGGTGAAATTGTCAACACTTGGTTTCTCAGATTCCTTTGTAGGTGGGCTGTGTGTCTGACCTTTATTCTGCTCCAGAGCTGTTGGGATGTTGGGAATATGAAGAGCTCTCTCTGCTGCAGTGACTGCAAGGCCAAGGCCATGGCGCTGCATGGCTGCAAGGCTAGTGGTGGTATCCCACTGGCTTTGTGCTCAGTTTCTGGAATTCAGCAGCTGGGGCAACAACATCTGCAGTAGTAGCATTTGCATCAAAACTTGGAGCATTTTTATGGGAGACTTTTCCTCATTCTGGTTCCCTGGTCTTCCGTTTATCATGTTCAAGGAAAACAAGTCAGCAGATGTAGGAAAGTATAAAGAAGAAAACTAAAATCATTAGTCATACCATTGAGAAAAAAATATTTTAAGTGAATTTCTTTTATATATATTTTGTTTTCTGTAAGAACTTTTTAAAACAAAATTATGTTTTTCCACGTTCTGCTTTTCTCCTCTTTGCATTCTACTATTTCCATTTAGTGACAATTGTATGCAAACATGCTTTTAAATATTTGCATAATGGGCCCTGGCTGGTGTGGCTCAGTGGATTGAGTGCCAGCCTGTGAACCAAAGGGCTGCTGGTTTGATTTCCAGTTAGGGCACATGCCTGGGTTGCAGGCCAGATCCCCAGTGGGGAACACATAAGAAGCAACCACACATTGTTGTTTCTCTTCTGCCTTTTTCCCTGCCTTCTCCTCTGCCTATAAATAAATAAATAAATAAATAAATAAATAAAATTCTTTTTAAAAATTAAGAAGAACCAATCCTCTCAGCTGCTGGTTCCTACTATAGAACAACCATCATTTTGACATGTAAATGTCCATATTCTTGCTCTGTCATGTGTTTGCTTATGGTGTTATATAGCTCTATGAACACTTGTTTGGGATGGAGGAAGCCTTTGTTTTGACTGCAGATGATTATGTCTTTTGAATTCCTGTTTTCCATGGCAAAACAGTGAATTCTCACAGTGGTGGCTGGATAGGAACATATTGCATTTTGATGAAGGAGAAAGTTAATTATTTGATACCTGAGTTTCCAGGTATGTGTCTCAAAGAAGAAAACATGTATTATTAAAAAGATACATGGGCAAAAAAAAAAAAAAGAAGGAAAGAAAGAAGGGAGAAGGGAAGGTAGGAAGGAGGGAAGGAAGAAGGGGACTAGGAAAAATTAATCTCTGCTCTCCCACCACCTTGTAACCATTGGAAAAACTCGCCAAGTTGCATCCTGTAGATCGGGGTGTCATTTTCACCAGGGGCCAGATCAGCCTTGAGTTTGCCTTCAAAAGGCCAAATGTAATTTTAGGACTGTATAAATGTAACTACTCCTTAACAGTTAAGCAAGAGCTCAGTGCTGCCGCCAGGTAGAAACAAGGTGCCAGGCTGGATAAAGGAAGGTGGAGGGCCGGATTCAGCTTGTGTTTGCCACCTGTGCTGTAGATTGAGGGTCAGCAGCAGCACTGTCTTTGTAGTCACAGTCATTTTGATGCTGCTACAGCTGCCACCTCTGCTGTCACTTTCTCTTCCTCATTATTGCTGCTACCACTGGCCATTCCAGATTCATGCTAAATGAATCAAGTAATCTGAAAATTTGTTTCAGTCACACATTGTGAAACATGCATTTGGAATGATTTCCTGAGAAAGCCTGGGTGCAGAATGCAAATATTTTGAATGGACTTATCTCAGAGTTGTACTACTATTTTTCCTTGTCATTTTAAAACCCTTAATATGAATAAATTGTTTGTACAGTGGAGCTTTTTTAAAAATCCTTAGATAAGAAATATGTGGTTTGAAAGCAGAGAATAAAAACATGAATGATAATGTACGCAATGCCCACTAGAAGGTCCTGGCTGCTGCTCCTGGGCAGGCGTTATAATCGTCTATTTGGTGTGTTTATTTCAGGCTGCAGATAGTGGATGAAAGTGCCTGGTAGGTTGCCAGCACATGACTTAGTTGCCAAATGGAGTGTTTAGTACTTGTTACATTTGATTTATATCACAAGTTCTTCCCATTAACAGCCTACTGGTGATAACCTACTTGGCTTTTCATGTGGCTACTTTGAAACAGCCACTTGACAACATTCGGCATATCACAAAGTTTAATGCTGAATAAAGGAGGGAGTGAATGACTACATAGGTTCTGCTCTATACTGATATGGTGTTTGGTGCAGACTCAGTACCCATTCTGTTTATTGAGTGAATAAATCCTGTGTGTATATTTCTCTGACTTACTGCACCATAGTAAGGTCTATGGATTTGAGACTTAAAGGGCTGGTGAGAGGGATAGAAATGGATAGAAATAATAGTGCTTACATGTCTGATGGGATTGCATTTATATGGAGGGAGATATTCTGCTCACCTGTGTCACTATTTAAATGCAAGTTTGGATTATGTGGAAGACAGAAGGCCTCATCAAAATAACATTGATTCTAAGCAGAAGTGTAACCTCGTAATGCTAACAATTTCTGTAATCTCAAGTCTATTTTTTTAACAAGTTCACTTCTGGAATCTTGGCCCTACATATATAATCAAATGTGCAATAAGTATGATGATGTTTATTTTCAGATTGAAAACTTGCAAGAACAGCTTAGGGATAAAGACAAACAATTGACCAATCTGAAAGACAGAGTGAAGTCCCTGCAGACAGATTCCAGTAATACAGACACTGCCCTGGCGACGCTGGAGGAGGCTCTGTCAGAGAAGGTGAGCTTGGACTACAAAGTGGGGTATCAGGATTTAGGGAAACATGGTTGGGAGGAGATCTTCCAGATGCATTGAAGTGTGCCTGCTTTTTCCCATGCACTCACACCACTAACAACCCCAGCCGGGCCACCAACTCGCATGCTTAACCCTCTTTAGGAGACTTGGCATACTGAAGCCAGGGTGTCTTCTAGAAATACAAACCTGATCACCTCACCCCTGACCCTGCTTTAAAACCTTTACCAGCTTGTCTTTGTTCTTAAGATGATCAAAAGGGAAATCTTTAACCTGGCCCATAGAGTCCAACCCTTTATGTAATCCGGCTCTTATCTGACCAACTACCCCTCTGCCAGTCATACTCCTCTTTCTCTGCCATACTCCCTCCTTTTCCCTTTCTCCCTTTTATTCTCCCCCACTCCCTTTCTTTGTTTTTTCTTTCTTCCTTCTTTCCTTCCTTTCAAGCCTCATCCCACATCTCTCTTCCCTTGTTCTCTGTGTTGTAACTATATTAGCCTTCTAGATTTTCAGCTGTACCATTCTCTATACTGCCTCAGACCCTTTGCACATGCTATTTTACATGTTATTACATGTTATACAGACATATTTTATGCTTTCTGTAGACTTAATTCTTCTTCTGAGAGCTCAGTTTCCCGAGAAGCTATATTGTACAATAGTTAAGAATGTGGACATTGCAGTCAGACTGCCTGGCTTCAAATCCTAGGTCTGACATTTACTACACTGGACAAACTACGTAATCTTTCACTTCCTCGGTTTGTTCCTCAGTTCTGATTTAGAACAATAGGTATAATACATTATAGCTGTGGTTATTATTATTATTTTATGAGTCATTTCTCAGGGCACCCTGCTAGGTAAAATCCTTCATTATGTTCTCATGAATACTGTGAACTTCCCAGAGCTTGTGTTACAATCTTAATTGTGCTTTTGTCTGTGTGTTGTGTTTTTTTTTGTGATTAATTGGTCTTCTCTGCTAGACTCCATACCCAAGAAGTGCACACATATTTGTGTACCATTTTTTTTTCTTTCTGGAAGATTTATCCATTGATATCAATTGGGTATTAATGTCCCCTACAGGGACTGTGTTACTATTGATCTGTCTCTTTATGCCCATTATTTGTGTGCCATTTATGTGTGTTAGCTCACCTTCACCCAGTGCCTTGTATAATAACACCTGCTCGGGGGAGTGCTCAGCAAACACTGGTTGAGTGAGTCTCCACTGTATGACAGGCATTGCTGTGGGCACCAGAGATGCAGCAGAGAAAAAAAATGAGTCAAAATCCTGGGTCTCGTGGAGTTTAGATTTTAATGGGTGTGAAGGAGAAACAGACAATAAATAAATAAGTAAAATACGTAGGATTTCAGAAGTCAAGTAACTCTCTCCTAGGGCCTCAAATTTCCCATTTGTGGAATGGGGAAATTAGATTAAATGGTCCCACAGGCTATGTAAATCAGTGTATATTAAAGAGGCCTTCTTTGGCTTTTTCAGAATTACCAGGTGGTGCTTGTTGAAAATCTAAATTATTAGGCCCCAGGTATGTCCACTAAATCAGAACCTTGCACTGGGCCTGGGAATCTGCATTTAGCCACCTCCCAGGGTGTGCATCATTTTGATGTACACTGCAGTCTGAGAACCACTAACCTATGTTAAAAATATAGAAGAGAAAAAAGAGTCATATTCTATGGCTAGATGGTCTTCATGTTTCTATTAAAAGTTATAAGATTATAAATTTGGGATTATATGATAAGATTTAAGATTTGACTTGAAGACTTATAAGAAGTGTAAATATAGTGATTTTTCAGGGAAAGATATTCTTCTATTTTTAGTTTTCAAGATTGTATTTAAAAAAAAAAGATTATATTTCCAAAGCTCTTTGTAATAATTGCCTTTGTAAGATTTGAATGAGGGAAAGTTGGTTCAAACTATTAATGATTATGTAACCCTTTTGCAGTTTTTGAGTGGTAGGACGTCAGCCTATTTGTACCTCTTCATTTCTTTCTCCAAATGTAAAGAAGTAAACATATACCATATAATTTTCCATGTTGTGAATTCTTGGCAGAACTCTATCATTTTTTTTCCCTGGGCTCTATTAAGATTTGATTTATTCTACTTTAAATCCCAAAGAATTCCCAAATCTGAAACTACTCCCTTCCTTAAGCACTTCCTCTGTAGCCAAGGGGATAACTGGGAAGGACAGCTGGGGTCTGTGGGAGCCTGGCCCCTCATCCTGCCTCCACTGCTTGGTAATTGCATCAATTGGGGCAAGCCTCTTCAACTGCAAGTGTCTCTTAGTACCCTATTTTCAAAATGCACGTTTAAATTGGCTGATCTCTAAGTTCCATTCTCAATTTTGGAACTACCATGACCATAATTGTTCAATTTGCTGATCCTGTCTCAGGCACATGAAATCTGAATTGGACCATAGGTGAGGAGCTGAGAGCTTAGATGTCTCCTCGAAGGGCTGGCGGGGAACAAAATGAGGGAAGTGGGTTTGGTGTGATGGAGTAGGGAGTACTGGCAACTGTGGTCAGCTGGGTAGTCCTTGACATGTTTCAAAACATCCAAGTTCAGATTTTTAACAATAAGAATGCTCAAGCCAAACAAAAGAATAAGGTTAAGAATAGTATAGCTGTGTGGGCTAGTTTTGACCTGTGAGCT